>NC_059291.1:20867153-20937153 GCF_017591435.1 Portunus trituberculatus
TGGTGTTATTGTAAGATTTATGTGATGCATAGTTGTGATGATGAAGGTAGTGAAAAAAAAAGCACACTTTGAAAAGATCATAGCAGTTTTATGATATAGAGAGAGGATGATGAAGGTGGCAGTGAGGCGAGGAGGGAGGCGAGGGTTCAAGCTCAAGCTGTCAGCCACAGCTCTCTCGCAGTTATACATTTATTTCTTGTTGTTTTCTCTTCATGAAGTTTCTGATTCTAATTCTAGTCAATTTATCCCTGTAAGGAATTATTTCTTAAAAAGTAAAGTTAAGTGATGCATGACTCCTCTTGGCACCTGGCCATGTACTGAGTCACTGAGTGAGAGACACTCAGACACACACTAAAGGTTGAAATTAATCAAGAGACAAAAATATTCTTGTAAAAGTTTTTTGCCTAGACACAAGCATTAAGTGATACATAATTTTATAGGATGTTAGTCATGCTGTGACACAATTGCACAAGACGTTTAAAAATGGCTTCCTGATGGGAAGGATATTTAGTTATCCCAAAATAAACTACACCATCTGGTAATTTAAGGACTGAAGGTTTTAGAGAGACAATAATCGCAAAATAAATCCTGCACTGCCCCCTTAAAGTCCAAGTTGACCTGTTTGTCTATTTTTTTTTGTGTGTGGGGGGATGGAAAATTCGTATAAGTCAGACATTCGTGTCTCTTGGACCAAGCTTTCCCCCAATTAGTTCGAGTTAGCAAGGGTCAACAGTACCTTGATTATTAAAAAGTCATCAGACTCCCTATCCCATCGTCTTCTATGATGGTAAAGTGTCAACTGACATCCCCATACCACCCAATGGCCACTGAGAGACAGTAGGGACAGGGAATGGCCAGATCATTTGGAGGGCTGAAAATTATTGGGGACCTTGGGATGACAAGAGCACAGCAATTTAAGGGTGAGTCCACTCTCATTATGGAAAAGGAAGGGAAACTAGTGTTATTCAAATAACTTTTCCATGGTTAATAGCAGGATTTTTTTTTTCTGAAGAATGCATGTATAGAATGATATAAAAGGTGACTTTTTATGCAAGAGGTGAAAGCTGGCCAAAATCAACATTAAATGAAAATAGTCCTAATAAGCTGCTAATCCTAGCAGGTCCAAGAGAATTGGCCAAAAAAAAGGGATAAATGACTTGAAACTTCCCTCTTAAATGAAGTTAAATCATAGAAAGTTGGAAATAGAGAAGCAGGTAGGGAGTTCCAGAGTTTACCAGATAAGGATATAAATGATTAAGAGTACCAGTAAACTCTTGTATTAGAGAGTTGGACAGAGTAGGGGTATGAGAAAGAAGAAAGATTTGTGCAGCAAGGTTGCAGGAAGATGGGAAGCATGCAGTAGCAAGATCAAAAGAGCAGATAATATGAAAATAGTGGTAGAAGATAGTAAGAAAGGCAACATTCCAGTGAGGAGAAAGAGGCTGAAAACTGTCAGTAAGAGGAGAAGAATTGATAAAATGAAAAGCTTTTGATTCCACCCTGTCTAATAAAACTGTGTTGAATGGAATCCACCCCACCGTACATGCAAAGAGTACTCCATACATGGGGGATAAGGCCCTTGTACAGGGTTTGAGAAAAGCTGGCGGAGATGCCTCAAAATGCCTGTCTTTATAGAAGGGGTTTTAACAAAAGATCACATGTAAAGTTTCCAGTTGAGATAATAAGTAAAGGACAGACTGAGGATATTCAATGTAGAAGAGGGGACAGTTGAGTGAGTGTCATTCAACAAGAGGGGATAGTTGTCGAGAAGGTTGTGTCAAGTTGATAGATGGCGGAAATGAGTTTTTGAGGCATTGAACACTAATAAGTTTTCTCTGCCCTAATCAGAAATCCTTGAAAGATTAGATGTTTAATTTGTATATTATAACACTTTGTGTTTAGGTGTAAATAATCTATACCATAGGAATAATACATATTCAAATATATATATATATATATATATATATATATATATATATATATATATATATATATATATATATATATATATATATATATGAAAGGCAGTGGCATAGTGGATAATAAGGTGGTAACTGTGGATTGCATATATATATATATATATATATATATATATATATATATATATATATATATATATATATATATATATATATATATATATATATATATATATATATATATATATATATATATATATATCCATTATAGCAGGCAATAGAGGAGTGAAAGACAACACGACAAGCTAAAAAGGTCACAAGAAGAAGAAGAAGAAGCGGCCAAGTCGCCGTAGTCTCCGCCGTCTGTGGCCGATCTCATCATCTCTGCTTTATTTTTTGGTATTCCATGTAAGATTTCACTTTATGCATTACAAAACAATCCTTTCTTGGGGCCAAGGCTTGTAAAAAGCTAATAGAAATGTTGTTTTGTGAACATATATGCATATGTAAGACAGTAACACCACCTCCAGAGATGATGTTCCCAGCAACCTCAGATCAACCTCATCACAATCCCTCCAAGCGTTCATGGAAGCCATTTCGCAGCAGGAAGTTGCTCTGAGGTTGTTAAAGAATCTTGGATCCAGCTCCAAGACAGAGGCGGGGAGCCAGACAATCACAGCGAAGCTACCGCGTTCAGTCCCTCACCCAGCAAATTCAAACCCAGAAAATTCGCTAAAACGGATGTGGTTGTACGTTATGCGGACTTTTTGGTCTAACTTTATACAGTACGTTAAACCGGAAATTCGTTAGACGAATGTTCATTAAGCAGAGTATTACTGTACTTGAACATCTCAAACCCAAAAGTTTGATTTAATACTCGAAAAATTACCTGATACTCGTAGTCGAACGTCCACACCCGTGATTGTAAACAAAGGCTCCCTGGCGTCCCCCTTTCCCTTCCACTAGTTGTGACTTGTGCTGCCGCGGTCGTCAGAATAACATTCTCCTGCTTTCTATCTGTAGTTTTTCATTTATAAACTTACATTGACACCAAAGGCTTATTAGTGGTGAAAATATCTAGTAATCAAACGGCGGTACATTTGGTCATATACAAAGCTCTGTCATCTCCCTTCTTGCAGTCGCCACTGTACCGTTTTGATGTTGTATTACTGGTAATACCGGTATACCAGATGGTGGTGCGCATCACTAGTCCTATCGCAGTCTTGAGATAAACAACAATATTCTGCGTTCTGTCGGTAGTTTTTCATTTACAAACTTACAATGGCACCAAAGAGGCTTAGTAGTGATGAAAATAAGGAATCTGGTGAGAGTGCAAGTGGATTCACAGGAATCACACCAGGAGAAAAGTTACAAAAGACATTTTCATGGATGGTGACTCATCCTTCGGCGACCTCCCTTCGTCCCTCCTCCCCATCCTTCTCCCCTCCTCTTCTAAGTTATCCATCACCAGCCTTCACTTACGGTATGTAACAAACAAAATTATAAAAAAAGAAAAAACTGAAATTTTGATAAACTTGAAGTTTTGCTAAGATTGGAACGAATTACCTAATTTATAGGTATCAATAGTCGAACTTTTTGATACTCGAACAGCCATTTGGAATTAATTAAGTTCGAGTATTGAGTCTCCACTATATATATATATATATATATATATATATATATATATATATATATATATATATATATATATATATATATATATATATATATATATATATATATATATATATATATATATATATATATATATATATATATATATATATATATATATATATATATATATATATATATATATATATATTATGTCACCATGTTCGCCTGTTGGTCCCCCAGCCAGCCTTTCCCATTATGTAATGAGCTCAGAGCACATAGACTGATCTTTGGGTAGGATGTGACCACAACACACTTCACACACCGGGAAAGCAAGGTCACAACACCTTGAGTTACATGCCCTACTTACTTGATGCAAGGTGAACAGGGGCTAAACATTAAGAGGCTTGCCCATTTGCCTTGCCGCACCAGGAACTCAAACCCAGGCCTTGTCGGTTTTGAGCCGAGTGTTCTAACCACTACACTACGTGGTGTGTGTATTTACCTAGTTGTAGTTTTACAGGGCCTGGGCTTTACGCTTGTGTGGCTCGTCTCCATATCTACACTTATCTAATTGTGTGTGTGTGTGTGTGTGTGTCTGTGTCTGTGTCTGTGTCTGTTAGTGTGTATGTGTGCGTGTGTGTAATTCACCACAACAGTCGTCTGCTGGTCACCCAGCCAGCCTTCCTCATTACGGAGCGAGCTCAGAGCTCATAGACTGATCTAAAGGTAGGACGAGACCACAACACACTCCACACATTGGGAAAGCGAGGCAACAACCCCTCGAGTTACATCCTGTACCTATTTACTGCTAGGTGAACATGGGCTACACGTTAAGAAGCTTGCCCGTGTGCCTCGCCACACCCGGGATTCGAACCCGGGCCTTTTCAATTGTGAGCCGAACATGCTAAACACTACACTATGCGGTGTGTTTGTGTGTGTGTGTGTGTGTGAAATACTGTCCAAAAGAGCTTTACAAATTCTCATACTGTAATAAGAAATATTTCTATTTGTGAAGTGGTCATATGTATCAGTGTCAACAATATGATATTGATGAAAGTAATGAATTTGATGGTTTCTTGTTTGCTGTAAGGGTATTGTAAAGAGGAGTTAAATTTCTCCATATAGAAACCTAAGTGTGAACAGCCACCATCACTAGTTTTGCCTGTTGGAATAATGTGACATTGGTTAATTTTTTGAAATCTGCTGCTGTGATAAATAGTTCTCAAGTTTTAATGTAAATGAATTGAAATGGTGCGTTCTCAATATTTTTGGTAATTTTTGCAAGTTGCTATTCAATGATCTTCACATAAAATCTACTACATTTCTCATATGATGTGCTGCACTCCTCATTCTTACCAGTCCATGGTTGAGAGCAATATTGATGACTCCACTGTAGTCATTAAGGAAACTGTGAAACCTATTTAAGATGTTGTTCCTTGGAATGTATCAAATTTCAGAGTAGCCTAATACAGGTGTGTGCATAGGCTATTACTTGGAAATATAGTACACTGAACTCAGGGTCAGAAATTATTTTAGAGTGAATTAAGACATGTAGACTTTGCCAACCAATTATCCTGACCACAGACATTACCTTGTCTTTCTGAAAGGACAGATGAACCACTATAAGACAATATTGCTCATCAAAATTGTACAGGAATTAGTTTTAAGTTGATGAATTTCATCATTGATCTTTTAAGAAAAGTAATGTGAATGACACATAAAGGAATTTAAACACTTGATTGGTAATTGTGTCTGTGATGAGATATTGGGTTAGATGCTTTTTTGTCCTCATAAGAACAGTGTACATATGATGCCCAAGCAAGTTGTAGTTTATTGCCATTTACCTTAAGGGAAACCTTTCTTTAGCTTCATCACCAGTACATAATTATAACAATAGTTTGAGCATGTATACATACATTAGCAGATATATAAAGGGAGAAATTATCAACATTTATTGTCTACAAATTTGAAGATTTACAATTTCATTTTCTTTTGTAATATTTTATTCAAACTTTTCTTTTGAAAGGTATTTTAACATACTTTTATAGATATATTGATGGTAGTAGTATGCATTAATTTTATTACCTTTTCAATTAAAATATGTATCGTTTCATTGGTGTGTGTGTGTGTGTGTGTTAAAATAATATGTTCCTTTAGGGTTGTGCATAAATAACAGTTCAGAAATATTTTCTATAAAGTGCATATGTAATATTAAAAGTTTATTTTTCACTAAGTTTGGAGTATTATGATTGTAAGAATGTGGCATTAGCAGTGTAAACCTTTGTGAAACATTGCTGTGATAGGTCTTGGTCAGAAGAAAAATTCTTGGTTTTCATGTACATAAAGTACTTATTGTTAATCTAATGTAAATACTGTTTCAGAAATCTTAAAATCTTCCCAAAGATTTATATTTTGCACCAAATACTATAAGACATAAAGGTATCAAATGTTCTTTGAAGAAGGTACACATTGCCCTGAGTTGCCAAAACAGGTTGTAGAACAGTTTCCAGTCACTTGTGATTGTCTCTACCATTTCCTGGAACCCAAACCTTAAATGATTTATTTCTTTACTTAGTGATTTATTTATTTATTTATTTTCTTAGAGTATTTATACAGGTCACTGCTCTGGACATGCCAGTAGCAGTATGCAAGCTGTAACAATGGTACCCCAATGTAGAAGAATGAAGCAAACCAAAGTAGAGTAAACTTTATTATGTGAAGACTGAATATATGAGAAGCATTCTTTTCACTTAAGCAGTTTTTATGCAGAAGACAGCACAAAAAGTGAAAATATGTGGGATTACAGAATTTTCTTTGAGTGGTATTTTTGTACAGGTTTTATGAAAGCAAAACTTACATTTCCCTTTTCTTGCCTTTCAAGTCTTGTTTCAGTATTTAAAACTAACTGATGTGATGATGCTAACAAAATGTTTGATACAACATATATATTAGTGCAAATGTGTTAAAATTATTCAGGAATATCAGTGTGATAATATTTTATGTTAACATGTTGTTTATCATTTGCAAGAAATTTTACTTCACTATATTACGATGGTTGCTTATACGGTAAAGAAGATATGAAACCAAGAGAAAAATGTCACTGAGACTGGTCCTGGTGATCATTTGAAGGTTTGCTTAGACTAAACACTTGAAAACTACCTACTATTGATATGTAGACATCTAATAAAAATGCACCTGACACTTTTTTAATGTCAGTAGCTGTATCTGTACCACCTCATTGTACTTTGGGCATCACCCTGAAGATATTAATATTATATTAGCTATCCAGCTATGGTTTTTGCCATTATGGAGATTAGCTGAAACTTTTCCTACTTATTTGCAAATTTTCAGCTGGAACAGAAGGAAAATACTCAAACTACAGTAAAGAGCTGAGATACTGTGGGCATAAATGATGGAATGTGGTGGAAAGGATATTAATAGTTGACCATTGGATATCTTTGCTGTTGAATATGCCCTTGTTTTTTTTGTGGCATACACCATGAAGATGCATATTTGGAATACATAGGAAAACAGCAGAGGTTACCAACAAACTCTTGTGGTTATCAGTTGGTGGCTGTTCTTTAGATTTTTCTTGGTCATACGGGAATAGAATAGTTTGCATGTTGTTGACAAGTACATAATGGCAGGCCACATGCATCAGCTGAAACTATAAATAGTGAAGTATAAGCATTCTGTTACTTATATTTTCTTACTTATCCCCAATATTTTCTCCATCCTAGGGAAATATTGTGCAGTATAAAGGAAAAGTACTATCTGAGGATATTATTGTTTTATATCAAAGGAACAGTTTTTAGAGTAGTATTACTTTTCTTATCCTGTTTATTGTGATTTAAAGTACATTTAGGTGGTGTTGAGAGAATAAGTTAACCAGGATGATTTCAACTCGAGTGGGGATGGATTTGGTCTCAGCTGCATTTTTGTCTGAATTTCCTCTTCCTTTCCTGTCATACAAGTGACTGTTTTAACATAAAGGTGAAAGGAGCTTTTTGTAGATACTCTGTTCCAAGAGAATGTTTTTCAAAGTTTATAATATGGAAACAGAAACCAATATTAAGTGACTGTTAATCTCAGACTTTTGGGGAGATATAGGGAAGTGCAGTAAATTACTTGCAATATGAAGATATATATGTACTACTTCATAATGCTGCATATAATAAGGGATTGCCATTTTGATGTGTTTACTGATATAATTCACAATAAAAACTGCAATAACTAATTTCTGTAGAAAATCTGATTCTTCTATTAATTATGAGACAAAAGTGAAATTAATATATGTTTAAAGATTCTATCTCAATAGTGTGTATTCAGTACAATACTTGGATGAAATCCATAATTATATTTTTTGTCACAAATTTGAAGTGTAGTGTAAGCTAGATGGAATCCATATAAAGATGAAACAGTGTTGGTTGAATTGTTGTGTGGCTGCTTGTGTAAGCCAGCTTGGGGTTCCTGTGCCTTCTCCATAGTATTGTTCATATTGAAATCACACTGAGCAAGACCATTTGAGGCATCAGTATGAATAATGGAGTCTAAAAAAAAAAAAAAAAAAAAAAAAAAAAAAAACTACATGATAAGCATGGGAGTTAGTTGGCTTTAATAGTTAATCATGTTTACTGCATTTACATGTTGAATTCCAGTACAGAGTAAGTTACTGAATATGGAACATATACTATATAACTGTTTTAGATTATATTACGCTGTTTGAGATGCATGTTTAAATATTTTATTTTGGCCAAAGTGCAAATATATGTTTGTAATTATTGCTGTATTATAAGATTCTAATGCAGATACAACTCAATATTATTTTGTTGACTAATATTGTGTACTTGTAATGGTTCACAAGGACGTAATATGTTAAAATACAATTATAAAATAAAATTGTGATAGTTCTTTTCTTTTCAACATTTATTCATCCAATCACAGCTCAATTAGAGAAAGGTTAGCAAATCATTCCTATCTCTCTTATTCCAAGAGGAGGTGTTTGTATGTGCATGTGTTTAATTTGTGTTCTGCTGTCTCAAGGATCTGATGAGCAACTTTCCATGTAGTACATCCAGTAAAAAAAAAAAAAAACGTACTAGTGTATCTAGTGTATTATATGGACATATTATGGTACGCTGCCATGGTACAGTGGAACCATGCGTGCTTTGGGGTCCAAGGGGTCTGCAAGCGTATGGGTTCGAATCCTGTCCACGGTCCGAGTGTATGTTGGGCTTCCTCACTCGGGGCAATGGTTTCCTAACGGGTGGGCTTTGAGATAGGAGGTGCCACAAAAAGTATCCCTTTTAGCCCATAAATTCCTGTGAAAAGCCCACATGGTGTAAATAAAAAAAAAAAAAGACCATGAAAAGTAGAGGCTGGCTTAATACATGCTGGCAGCCTTGCTTTAACCCCCAGTATGGAGAGTCATGACAGTCCTACATGTCACCTGTGTTGTTTTTATGGTGATTGGCTTGACCATGATAGAAAGATAACCACATGAAGTTCCTGGCAACATATGATATGTTTTAAGATCTTGAGTTGTGAAACAATCACTGAATGGTTTGAATCTGATAACAAGCCACAGCTATAGTCTGTCTGTGCTAAGATGTCTCCTGGGTCTGGGTCTGGGTTGTGTCCTGGAGGAATCTGTGATTGTCAGATCTTGAAGAAAACCATAACCTACACTTGTAATAAATGTGTTACTGAACAGGAAACAAGTATTGTTTACATAAAATCAATGATATCATCAATAAACTACAATATGTTTTGAACAATAACCAAAATGAATTACATTATACTAGCAGAAAGCAGAAATGTGGCACATATTTTTCCAATGTTGCTATGAGATGGAATGAAGGAATGATTCACTACGACATTAGACCTTTGGTTGACAAATGTGTCAAACTGAAAGGTTTCAGTGTAACAAGTGCAGTCTAAGTGGTGGAAATAGAAGAGAAAAAAGAATAAAATCATATGACCATATGGTAGCAGGTCCTGTTTGTGTGGATAGCAGGATGGTAGGTAGGCCTAAATCATGTAAAAATCTCACTGGCCCTCAAAAGCTCCATCTCTCTTATATATATACAGTGTTACCGCCCATCAAGGTGGTTGCAGGACAGTGAAACCCTCACGTTGACGCGATAATATATATATTTTTCGGTCAAAACCTGTTAACAAAGGCACTACGATAAAATACAAACAAACAATACAATAAGCGCGTTTCCCTTTGGCAAGGATGCAAGTGAAATAATTAGGACCCCTCGATGGGTCGAATCCTTATATTACACCCACATTCCCACTAAATGAGAACGGCTGTGATATAAGTACATATATGCTGCGTTTGTGAGACTAAATACATTATGCGACACTAAATACGATTAGTACACTCATAGAATAGCGTGTGGGGTAAATACGCATACGTCTGAAGGACAATAAATTTATGTGTTCGGGTCTACGGCACGTTACAAGGAGATGACAATGTTAACGTGTACTCTGCGTTAGCTTGTTGAGGACTACTCCTTGGTGTGGCCTGGCATGAGGCAGTGAACTCACCCTCTGACCTCATCCGCTGACCCAGGAATTCTCTATCTATGAGACGGGACTCAGCACTTCCTATCTTGTAAACAACTTCCATCGCTCCCTCTATCCCTCTCTCTCTCTCGCTCTACTTGTTAAGGTCGAGTCCTTGCATCACTTGACTGTTTAATGATAACGTCTTATAAGTGGCTGCACAATCGAAGACTATTCTCATCTTTTCTGGTTTCTTAGGATTTAGTACTGGATGATGTGGGAGATACCAAGTCTTGCCAGGTGTAGTATTGAGATTATGAGAGGGAACTCGCTCGGCATGGCCTTCACTAAGTAAGCGTGACATTTCTTCTTGATATCGGATGAAGAGTTCCGGATGTTTCACGAGACGTCTCCTAAGGCTTGCCAACCGTCGTTCGGCAAGTTCTTTGTTGTCTGGAAGGTCTGGGCTCTTATTGCGAAATGGGATGGGAAGTTGGTAATGTCCATCCACTTGTACTACGTTCTCTTCAACAGAGATGGGATCATCACAGTTGTTGTTGGTGGCATTTAGTTCCCATAAAAGGTTGACTTGGTGGTCCAGGTGTTTTCTTTGATTTTCTACAATTGTCGTGGTGATGTGACTGTTCACTGTGGTTACATCATGGCCATCTAGTCCCATAAGGCCATTAATTGTCCAACCAAGAAGGGTGCACGTTGCGAATGGTTCTCATTATATCCTTCCTTGGGATCCTCTAGTTCCTGACAACCGCACAACTCTTGTTTTGCTGGGTCAGAATAGGCTGCGATCAGATATCCCAACCTTTGTTGACGTTCTGATATTCCATCCTCTTGAACGTGACCTTGGAATGCGCGCTTGAACGCCCAGTAATCTGCACAAGAGCCCTCGCTGAACGTGGGCAATGGCTTCTGAGAAAGTTTCAAGGTGGTTAGCAACTCCTTCATCCATCCCTCATTCCTTGAAGTGACAGTCGGTTCCTGGTTTCCAGGTGGTTTTGATGACCTGGTTGAGTTATTATCGCCCACTTCCTGTCTGTTTGTAGAGGGTATAGTCAGGTTGGTCGTGCCAGTACAGTCTCGGACAGTACTCTCATACTCCCCCTGGTAAGACTGTCCCGGTTCGGATACTGAAGAGAAGGACGAGTTGCCTTCACGCCCAGAAGCCGTTTCCGATTCAGTAATAGGAGAGATTTCTTTAGCAGTCAAGGTTGGCATTGCTCTACCATGTCCTGTTTTCTTCACTGCTCATAGTTGATTTACACTTTCGTTGAAGTTTCTCACTACGGTCGATATGTGAGTAAACATCTGTTGTATTTGTTGACTGCGTTCAAATAGCTGTTCAGTGATGTCCTGATCCTCCGACAGCGTAGTGGAGTTCGAGTCCTTCTCACTCTGCCATGGATGTGTGATGTTATGTGGCAGTCTTTCAATTCTACCATCTGTTGATTCCAGGCCTTCCTCCATCATTGGCTCCATGCCTACGTCTCCAGGAACAATGTCTTTTGGCTCAAGCTCAGGTGAGCTGGCCTCTTTAAACACTTTAAACACTTTAAACACTTTATTATGCTTGTCTGTAATACATTTATAAGCTTATGGTACAATTATTTTAAAGACAAACAGCCCCTTATTAAGCACAAGCTTTTGGGCACACTTAATATCTACTAATACTGTAATATAAATCTAAAATAAACTAAACTAAAAATCTAACTGAAGATAATGAAAAAAATTGTATTGCAATAACAAAAGATTTAGGGATAACTAACTTTGCAAGAACAGGAAGGAAGGAAAAAAAAAAATCATAATTTTACATGAGAAATAAAGAGAAAATTGAAATGGAATCTTATCATAAAAAAACAAATAAGCTATTTGGTTACAATACCAGGAAACAAAATAAATATGGTCTACTTAACAAAAGACTGAAAGGCAGAAATTTAAAGGAATTGAATTACAAGATGTGTCAGTATTGAGACAATAAATATTTTTTTAGTTTTCTCTTAAAGATGTTTACGCTTATTGTTTTTTTTACGTGTGTTGGAGTGCTATTCCATATTTTGGGACCTTTGAACATTAGAGAGTGTTGGTAGAGAGTTAAGTTATGATGAGGAATCTGTAGTGAATGTCTGTAGCGTGTGGAGTGGTTATGAGTTTGGGTCAGAGTACTGTTACTGTTGGAATTTATCAGTTTGAACATGTACGCTGTGATAAAGAAGTTCGATAAATCAGAGAGTTGAAGGATTTTCAGGGATTTAAAGAGTGGAGGTGTGTGTTGGAGGAAGTCACTATTTGTCATGATTCTAATTATTTTTTTATGGAGGATGTTTAGATTATGCAGATGACATGGGTAGGTAGTGGACCAAATTGGATTACAGTAGGTTAAGTGTGGGAATATATGGGCATAATACATGATTTTCATAATTTCCACTGGTACAAATTTTTTTATTTTCAGTAATAGAGCTATTGATCGAGATAATTTTAGGCAAAGGTTTGATATGTGATATTTAAAAGTAAGATTATTGTCAAATGTGACACCGAGAAATTTTGTCTTAGAAACTTGAGTGATATCTTTGTCTAATATGGTAAGTCTGGGTAAGGGTTGGTATTTGGTGGTGGTATTTGTAAATAACATATAGAAAGTTTTAGCTGTGTTAATTGTTAGGCGATTTGCAAGACACCATTCAGAAAAGGCAGATAATTCTAGGTTGGCTCTGTAGATTAGGTCAGTGGGATTATCACCAATCAAGTACAAGGTGGAGTCATCGGCAAACTGTATTGTGTTTAAAGCAGTAGAGGCATTGCTGATATCGTTGATATATAATAGAAAAAGAATAGGGCCTAAGATGCTACCTTGTGGCACACCAAGATGTATAGGTTTGATGGTAGATTTCGAGTTATTGTAGAATGTAAAATGAGATCGGCCAGTTAAGTATGATATGAACCAATTTTCCACACAACCGCGAATACCATAGTGACGTAATTTGTCTATTAGAATGTTTGGGTCAACTGTGTCGAAAGCTTTGCTGAAATCAATGAAAATGGATATTATAGACTTATGGTTATTTAAAGCATCGTATAGGTCTGAGGTAAACACATTTATAGCATCAAAAGTATTTAGTCCAGGGCGAAAACCAAATTGCCTATTATTCAAGATTCTTTGTTTATTGAGGTAGTTCATGAGAAAGTTTTTCATAATGATTTCAAAGATTTTAGAGAACACTGGTAAAATAGAAATTGGTCGGTAATTTGAGATATTAGTTTTACTTCCTGATTTATGGATAGGGATAATTTTGCCAGCTTGAATCTATTAGGGAAAACTCCATCTTTGATTGAATCATTGAATAATTTTGAGACTGGTTCTGCTAGAAAATTTTTGTTCTCTTTGATTATTTTCACAGGTATTTCATCAGCAGTGCATTTCTTATTTTTTAAAGCTGAAATAGCTTTTACTATGTCATTTCCTGTCACTATGGGAATATTCATAGAATTTAGGAAATTACCTCTGAGATACGAGATGTGTGAATTATGAGCTCTAGGAAGCTGGGAGCTAAGTTCAGGTGCAATTTGGGAAAAATAAGTGTTGAATGCATTTGAAATTTCATGAGGAGTGCTTAGGACTGTGTCATTATAGTGTAGTGTGTGGGAGACTGTCTTCTTGTTATTTTTAGAGTTTTCTATTTCGATAATTAGTTCCCAAACTTTTTTAGTGTTAAGTCTAAAATTTGCAAACTTTTGTAGGTAATATTCCAATTTTTTTTGTTTTATTAAGTTATTTAAATAATTTCTATAGTGTTTATAGTGCTCCAGTGTAATTGAACCTAGTTTGTATAGTTTGTACAGCTGATATTTATGTTTTGTTGAATTTATTAACCCCTGTGTTAACCAAGGCTTACTTAGTCTTTTGGATGTGATAGTTTTGGTTATTTTGGGGAAGCAGGAGTAGTATATTCTATATAACTTATCCAGGAATATGTCACAGTTTGTGTTTGTGTCACTGCTGGTGAGGTAGAGATTCCAGTCTGTATTCGATAGGGTCTGTGTGAATTTCAACCGGTTCGCTCTATTTTGTAGCCTAAAATCAACTTTGTGGTGAATATTGCACACTTTATCAGGGACTGGAATATTAATAAACACTGGAAGGTGGTCACTGATAGGAAAGTGGAGAATTCCAGAAGAGACTGGTTCATTGAAGTTTGTCCAGATGTGATCCAGTAAAGACGAGACTGCAGTTGCATTAATGTCTGGAAATCTCGTTGGTCGAGATATATGTGGGAAGTAATTGTTAGATTGCATAGTTGTAATAAAAGCGTTAGTAGGAGGGTGTGACACATGTTCAAGAAGGTTTATATTGAAGTCACCTGTGAGTATATTCCTATTGTTTGTGAAAAGTTATTAGAAAGAAGAGTATCAATATATGCATTAAATTCATTTACTTTAGCATGTTTACTATTTGGTCTGTAAATACAAGAAACAGAATAGGAGGTAGAAGGTAGAGTAATTCTCACACTACATAACTCAGCATTTTCGTCACACATGCAAAAATCCTTAATAATTTCACTTTGTAGGTCAATATTTACATAGATTGCAACACCCCACCTGAAGAGTTAATAGGCCTGTGAACATGATATGACTTATAGCCATCAATTTCATGAAGGTGAACATTATTTGCATTGAGCCAGGTTTCACTTATACATAGGACATCAGGAGTTTGGGAAGAGATTTGATAAAGGAGATTACATGGTCATAATTTTTGTTTAGTGAGCGGGCATTTATATGGAGAACATTGATATAATCAGTGCTATTTCTTGGTATAACATTCTTGTATGAGGTAAGGTCATGATAATTACAGATATCATCTAACTCAAGAGATAAGTACATGGAATTTATTATTTCTATGCCAATGCTATCAGATTCATGATTGTTTTCTAAGTCATTGAAAAGTGTATTGAGGAGATTCTCACTAGTAAAGTTCATAATATAGAAAGGGGAATTAAAGGAAGGCTAGCAGGAAAGTGAACAAGTAGGAATAGCAGAGAGGGAGAAGGGAGTGTAAGGGAGAGGCAAGGAAGGATATGAAAGGTAGAGAAATTGAGATAAAAAATTACACACCATAAGTGCGTCAGCAGACATTACACATCATATGTGTGTCAGCAGAAGTGGCTCAATAGCCTAATGTGTCCGCAGAATTACGCACCATACATGTGTCAGCAGACATTACACACCATATGTGTGTCAGCAGAAGTGGCTCAATAGCCTAATGTGTCCGCAGAATTACACACCATACATGTGTCAGCAGACATTACACACCATATGTGTGTCAGCAGAAGTGGCTCAATAGCATAATGCGTCCGCACAGTTACGCACCATAAGTGCGTCAGCAGACATTACACACCATATGTGTGTCAGCAGAAGTGGCTCAATAGCCTAATACCGGTGCCTTGGTAAATGCGAAGACAGTAGAGTAGTGAAGACACTCTCATCACTTAATCCCTACATTACAAATAACATACAAGCCGGTTGTGAAATACAATAGATAAATCCCTTAGGAAGTTCTTGTCGTCGTCTAAACGTCCCATTCAGCTATCATAGCTCTTTCTAACTCAGCATCTATAAAGAGAGAGAGAAACTCGATCTCACGACCTAATCCATTGTCGCTGTTGCCTGACAATGTGTTTGTCACTCTTTAACGCACTTCTTATCCTTATAAACACAAGTCAACAATTACTAATATTTACACTGACTGCGGAATCTGATAAGTGATCCCCGTAGAATTTCGTTCATTGGGTACGTAGGTACTACGTTCACTGTTTGTCACTATATCCTATCCCTTTTACACACATAAACACAATTAACGATCACCACGGTACAAACTGGGTATGGATTGCGCTAAGTGAATCCCGTAGAGTTTCACTGCATGCACGTAAATATGTGCTTGTAAGTTTGTCGTCATTCAATGATACACACACACACATGAGTAACAATCACTGGTGCACCAACTAATTGTTGAGTATGACAAGTAGATCCCGTAGAGTGTTACTGAGTGCACATAAATATGATGTTCATCACTGCTTGTCACTGTCACGGGAGGCCTGCAAATATCCTGTTTCACCGTTGTCGTCACTGTCGCGTCGTCGTGGACCTCACGTTTTGACTGTTACCGCCCTTCAAGGTGGTTGCAGGACAGTGAAACCCTCACGTTGACGCGATAATATATATATTTTTCGGTCAAAACCTGTTGACAAAGGCACTACGATAAAATACAAACAAACAATACAATAAGCGCGTTTCCCTTTGGCAAGGATGCAGGTGAAATACTTAGGAACCCTCGACGGGTTGAATCCTTATATTACACCCACATTCCCACCAAATGAGAACGGCTGTGATATAAGTACATATATGCTGCGTTTGTGAGACTAAATACATTATGCGACACTAAATACGATAAGTACACTCATAGAATAGCGTGTGGGGTAAATACGCATACGTCTGAAGGACAATAAACTTACGTGTTCGGGTCTACGGCACGTTACAAGGAGATGACAATGTTAACGTGTACTCTGCGATAGCTTGTTGAGGACTGCTCCTTGGTGTGGCCTGGCATGAGGCAGTGAACTCACCCTCTGACCTCATCCGCTGACCCAGGAATTCTCTATCTATGAGACGGGACTCAGCACTTCCTATCTTGTAAACAACTTCCATCGCTCCCTCTATCCCTCTCTCTCTCTCTCGTTGGCGATAACAACAGTATATATATATATATATATATATATATATATATATATATATATATATATATATATATATATATATATATATACTGTCATACCTCGCCAAACACGAATTTCACGTATACACGAATCGGTAAAATATGCCATATTTCGCGGAGCACGACTTTGAGTCGCGATTGCACGATTTGGTCTCCATTTGAATCTCCCGCTGGTCCTGGTGGATGCACGCGACCTCCCCTCCCAAGCGTCTTGGATTCGCCCCGGGGCTGGTGGTAGCACGCTGCCTCGCGCCAATGGCTCTCACCTTGTCGTGCTGTTGTTGTGTGTATACGTGGTTCCCTTGCGCTCTCTTGGTTTCATCTTAGCCATAGCCAGTCACAGGCCCATCACTTCGTATTTCAAGCCCTCTCCAACCAGCAAATAAACTAAATAATAGCGAATTTTGTGGGTTTGAATTTGCCGGGTGGGGGACCGAACGCAGCAGCTTCCCTGTGATTGTATGGCTCCTGGCCTCTCTCTAGCGCTCCTGGAGCTGGATCCAAGATTCTTTAACAACCTCAGAGGAACCACCTGCCGCGAAATGGCTTCCATGAACGCTTGTAGGGACGGTGACGAGGTCGATCTGAGGTTGCTGGGAACACCACCTCTGAGGTGGTGTTACTGTCTTATATATGCATATATGTTCACAAAACAACATTTCTATTAGCTTTTTACAAGCCTTGGCCCCAAGAAAGGATTGTTTTGTAATGCATAAAGTGAAATCTTACATGGAATACCAAAAAATAAAGCAGAGATGATGAGATCGGCCACAGACGGCGGAGACTCCGGCGACTTAGCCGGAGTGTTGTGACCTTGCTTTCCCGGTGTGTGAAGTGTGTTGTGGTCACATCCTACCCAAAGATCAGTCTATGTGCTCTGAGCTCATTACATAATGGGAAAGGCTGGCTGGGGGACCAACAGGCGAACATGGTGACATAATATATATATATATATATATATATATATATATATATATATATATATATATATATATATATATATATATATACAGTGGAGACTCAATACTCGAACTTAATTAATTCCAAATGGCTGTTCGAGTATCAAAAAGTTCGACTATTGATACCTATAAATTAGGTAATTCGTTCCAATCTTAGCAAAACTTCAAGTTTATCAAAATTTCAGTTTTTTCTTTTTTTATAATTTTGTTTGTTACATACCGTAAGTGAAGGCTGGTGATGGATAACTTAGAAGAGGAGGGGAGAAGGATGGGGAGGAGGGACGAAGGGAGGTCGCCGAAGGATGAGTCACCATCCATGAAAATGTCTTTTGTAACTTTTCTCCTGGTGTGATTCCTGTGAATCCACTTGCACTCTCACCAGATTCCTTATTTTCATCACTACTAAGCCTCTTTGGTGCCATTGTAAGTTTGTAAATGAAAAACTACCGACAGAACGCAGAATATTGTTGTTTATCTCAAGACTGCGATAGGACTAGTGATGCGCACCACCATCTGGTATACCGGTATTACCAGTAATACAACATCAAAACGGTACAGTGGCGACTGCAAGAAGGGAGATGACAGAGCTTTGTATATGACCAAATGTACCGCCGTTTGATTACTAGATATTTTCACCACTAATAAGCCTTTGGTGTCAATGTAAGTTTATAAATGAAAAACTACAGATAGAAAGCAGGAGAATGTTATTCTGACGACCGCGGCAGCACAAGTCACAACTAGTGGAAGGGAAAGGGGGACGCCAGGGAGCCTTTGTTTACAATCACGGGTGTGGACGTTCGACTACGAGTATCAGGTAATTTTTCGAGTATTAAATCAAACTTTTGGGTTCGAGTATTGAGATGTTCAAGTACAGTAATACTCCGCTTAATGAACATTCGTCTAACGAATTTCCGGTTTAACGTACTGTATAAAGTTAGACCAAAAAGTCCGCATAACGTACAACCACATCCGTTTTAGCGAATTTTCTGGGTTTGAATTTGCTGGGTGAGGGACTGAACGCGGTAGCTTCGCTGTGATTGTCTGGCTCCCCGCCTCTGTCTTGGAGCTGGATCCAAGATTCTTTAACAACCTCAGAGCAACTTCCTGCTGCGAAATGGCTTCCATGAACGCTTGGAGGGATTGTGATGAGGTTGATCTGAGGTTGCTGGGAACATCATCTCTGGAGGTGGTGTTACTGTCTTACATATGCATATATGTTCACAAAACAACATTTCTATTAGCTTTTTACAAGCCTTGGCCCCAAGAAAGGATTGTTTTGTAATGCTTAAAGTGAAATCTTACATGGAATACCAAAAAATAAAGCAGAGATGATGAGATCGGCCACAGACGGCGGAGACTCCGGCGACTTGGCCGCTTCTTGTGACCTTTTTAGCTTGGCGTGTTGTCTTTCACTCCTCTATTGCCAGCTATAATGGATTTCATATCATAGTATTCATATACGCTCATGCCATGAGGATAACCTGGACTCTGGCAGTGAGTGATAGTGAATTACTAATGAAATACCGCGGTATTTCATTAGTAATTCACTATCACTCAGTGCCACAGACTCTAGGCTATCCTCATGGCATGAGCATATGTATTTCATTAGTAATTCACTATCACTCATTGCCACGGAGTCGATGTTATCCTCATGGCATGAGCGTATATGAATACTAAAATATGATATCCATTATAGCAGGCAATAGAGGAGTGAAAACAAATTTAATATCGTGGTGAAAGACAACACGCCAAGCTAATAAGTTCACAAGAAGAAGAAGAAGCGGCCAAGTCGCCGGAGTCTCCGCCGTCTGTGGCCGATCTCATCATCTCTGCTTTATTTTTTGTTATTCCATGTAAGATTTCACTTTATGCATTACAAAACAATCCTTTCTTCGGGGCAAGGCTTGTAAAAAGCTAATAGAATATATATATATATATATATATATATATATATATATATATATATATATATATATATATATATATATATATATATATATATATATATATATATATATATATATATATATATATATTTTTTTTTTTTTTTTTTTACCCATGTGGTATGTTGGAGACCAGCCCAGAATGCATCCCCCCTATTTCCATTATATCTTATGGAAAATTTACGTCCGCTTAACGAATTTCTGCTAATAATAGCTTTGACATCCCGTATCCTGTTCGTTAAGTGGAGTATTACTGTACTAGTACTGTAGTTAAATCAAATGTGTGTTTGGTACTTCATTTTTTTTTTTCAGTCTTTTTGGTAAAAAAAACGTAACCCCTATTTTCCCATAGGGCCTATTATTCACCCAACACGAATCTCGCCGTGCATGATGGGCTCAGGGAACCTAACTGTCGTGTTGGGGGAGGTATGACAGTATATATATATATATATATATATATATATATATATATATATATATATATATATATATATATATATATATATACAGTACATACATATACAGTGGTACCTCGAGATACGAAAGCTTCTGTATACGAAAATTTCATTTTAAGAAATGATATGCGAAGATTTTTTTCACTTCATATTACGAAAAATTATTCAGCATACGAAAGATACTTAACAAAACTTGAAATTCCCGCGTGCAGAAAATTTTAAAATTCGCGCCATAAACGCGCCATAAGATCCTACTCTCCTATTGGTCGGAACCTTTCCCATCATGCTCAGTACCGTGATCCTGCACTCCTGTTGGCCGAATCTTTCTCATCACATATCAGTCGCATGTTTTGTTGGTATCCCGCCAGTATTTTGTTTCGGCATTTGCTATTGTTCAGTTTTCATGTTGTTTTGTGTTGCTTTATTAAAGTTAAGTGTTAATGTTTCCTGACCATTTTCTATATTTTCTGCCGTTTGCCCCCCTCCTCTACTGCTACTTTCGCTTACGGACATCGCCTCACTAGAAAGGCAAGGTTCCACATTTTCGTATAATTTTCATATTACTATTTTTTATTTATTATTGCATTATGTTCTATTATCTACTTCATTTCAGGTATTAACAGTTAGGTTGGGTATATTGAATGATTCAAATGTATTTGTCTCTTATTTCATTCTGGTCTTACCTTATTATAAAATTTAATGTGGTGTTTTTGTGGGACTTGGAACGAATTAGGTGATTCATATGTAAAACGCGACTCATTATACGAAAAAAATCTTGATACAAAAGCCACTCCGGAAAGAATTAACTTCGTATCTCGAGGTACCACTGTATATATATATATATATATATATATATATATATATATATATATATATATATATATATATATATATATATATACACACACACACACACACACACACACACACACACACACACACACACACACACATACAAACACACACAAATATATTTACATCTACTTATCAAGATTCTATTAATTTGAAAATTCATTTTATTATAAAAGTGTTGAATAGAAGCCATAGATCTTAATATGACTAAAAATTGACACTAGAGGAAAATAGTGCATTTCGTCTGACTCAAGACAACAGAAAGAGTTGACGGAACAGTTAAAAACGACGGAAATCATTGAAGACGATGGAAAAAGTGCAAGTGGTGGTGGGATGTACGTACACTCCTACCATGCTGGAATAATGAAGAACGCTACAAACTCGCCGCAATTACTCAAGTTTTAAGCGAGAAGCAAGTTGTAGGCTAGTGAGACGCAGAAGGGCATGGAAGTAAGTGCTTCCGCCTAACGGGATCGAGGGATCGCTCGCGCATTAGGTTTGAATACGCTTGGGGGCAGCTCCGGATAGTAGCGAATTCCGGATAACAGCGATCCGAATATGCGGGTGATTATATATATATATATATATATATATATATATATATATATATATATATATATATATATATATATATATATACAGGCAACCCCCCCTCTTAACGAAGGGGTTACGTTCCTAAAAAACATTTGTTAAGCGAAACTTCGTTAAGAGAACCGATTATAACCGCTGACTTGAACTTCCACTGAGAGTAAGCAAAGCAAGAGTGCATCATAGTACAGTGAAAGGTTTAATGAAAGTAAAAATTATGAAGTTTAACATTTAGGCAGTTAAATTTAATTTAAGTCATTATAATGTACACTAATGTATGTATGTACGTAACTTTATAATGTTGATGATCTTAAATTTATGAAGGGAGGGAAAGTGAAACAGGAAAAACACTAACCAGCAACCTGTGGAATGTAAACAAAGGGCGCATCATTGTACCGCATACAAAACTTATGTACCACATTTCCACAAGGCTTTCCATTTTATCTATTGTTTAGCCACGAGTTCCGGTGGTTCTTTTAGCTTGCAAGGAAGATACAGTCTCACCAGCTTTCTTAATAGTCTGCTGACTTGAAAATAGTAGAGACAGTCTATGGAGTCAAGATGGTGGCCAGCAATGCTATAGTTTTCTCTCCTCTTTCGTGTCTGTGAATAATATCCAGCTTCACTTCCAGAGTAAGAGACTTCCTGGTCGTCTTAGGAACGCTAGGCCACATTGCAGGGCGTTTTGGTGGTAAGTTGAGCGAGTGAAGACGAGCTGCTGCTGACACCGTTATGTGGTGTGTGTGTTGATCTTGATCTTGATCTTGATACTACAGGCGACTCGGGATCACTCCTGAGCCGGGCCTTTGGATCGGCAGCTCCTGTAAACGACAAAAAAAGGCACACAGAAAAAAAAGGAAAAAAAAAAAAAGAAGAAAAAGGAAACAGGGTCCTTTGCTCTAACCGTCAGTACATCTGGCACGCCACATTCTCTCCAGAAACTCCTTCACCGCCTCAATCATCCTTTCATTCGTTTCTCTACTCAGTCCCAGCTGCACCACCATCCACTCCCTCCTTGTCTTTTCATTTCTTTCGTTCCTATTATGCCCTAACTCAGTCAACACCATTTGCATCATCTCATGCCTGTCTCTGGCATACTTCACACACTCCAGCATCACATGCTCCACCATCTCGTCCTCTCCCGAGTCACACATTTGGCACACTTTGCTGCGGGACTCAGACCACCTGTAACTCCTTGCATTCACATCCATACACTGTGCCCTAGCTTTGAAGAGAAGATCACCACCCAGGCTTTCATCGTACCATCTCTCATACATCGGGGTCTCTTTCACCTTGTACCATTCCAGAGTAGTCTTTCGTTCCATCCCATTCCTCCACTCATTCAGTCCCATACTCTTCACATCTCTGTCTATCTCACTCTTCCAATGGTATACTGCGAGTAGCTACGGTGGCGAGTGGACGTGTTGTGTGTGCGCTCCGTTGTTGGCTGTGGTTTTTATAGTTAGCGAGTGGTGTTTGTGCTTGGTGTCTGTGTGTGGTGCTTTTGAGTGTTAGTGAAGTGAAAGTGTGTACTGCAAGTGTTAGATTAGAGTGAAATAGTGGTTAGAATCAGTGTTTGTGAGTTAAAAGTATTTTGGTAGAGCGAGGAGACTAGGCTTGTAACCGTTAAGTTGACCTTGAAAGAGGATTATTTGACCTCACTTAGGCCCCCCACCACCGCGGTTCCCCACCCGCCGTCACCAAGTATTTTTATTTGTTTGTGAGTTAACAGATTGTAAATTAGTATGGCGGTAGCTACTGAGGTATATCAGAGTGTGATTGAGTGCGTGAAAGAGAGTGTTGAGATGGGATTGGGAGAGTTTGTTGTGTGTGAGATGTGTGGGCATGACAGGAAGGTCGTTGACTTTTCTGAGTGTATGGTGTGTAGGCTCAAGAGCGAGAATTTAGTTCTTTCTCTTGAGCACCGAGAATTGCGAGAGGAAATCAGAAAGCTAAGTGAGGGGAAAAGTGCGAACGAAGTTCTCATCTTTGAGTTGAAGGAGGAGGTTAAGAGGCTTGGGGAGGCAGTGGAAAAAATTAGGCAGGAGATCAGTGTTAGGCCGAAGGTTGGACCTTCTGAGGGCGACAGGGTGGCTTGGCCCTCTGTCGGGAAGAGCAGAGTGGGGAAGAGGGAGCAGGCGAGCCAGACTGGGAAAGATAGTAGTCAGGATGGGCAGAGATGGCAGGTTGCGAGGGAAGGAAAGCGGAGGCAGTTAGGGAGGATAGGACTAAACCTGTTGAGTGTGAAAATAGGTTCGGTTTGTTGGAGGGGGGGAGAGTGAGAGTGGAGTGAATGAAGTGGTTGTGGTGAGTGAAAGGAGAAAGAAGGGGGTAGAGGAGAGGAGGAGGATGGTTGTGCCTAGCACACCTCAGGTGTGTGTGGTGGGTGACTCTCAGGTTAGGTATTTAGATAGCACTTTCTGTGGGAAAGACAGGGATAGGAGGACGAACGTGTGTATGCCTGGTGCAGGTGTGAAGGCAGTGAGTGAGGAGGTGCAGAAGAGGGTTGGGGGGATGGAGAGGGAGGGTGTAGTAGTTTTGCACGTAGGTGGGAACGATGTCAGAGCAGGTGGGTCGGAGGAGTTAGTGGCAAGATTTCGGGAAATGTTAGGCAAGATAAGGGAGAGTGGTAGGAGGTGTGTAGTGTCAGGAATCTTGCCTCGTGTGTATGTTAGCAGGAATGGTTGTCTAGAGCCATTGGTGTGAATGATCGGGTAAAAGGGATGTGTAAGGATGTGGGTGTCAGCTTTGTGGATGTATGGGATAGGTTCTATGGGCGAAGGATTTGTATGCTAGGGATGGTGTGCATCTGAGTAGGAAGGGTGTGGATGTGCTGAGTGGATGTCTGGAGGGGAGTTGGGATGGAGTGTAGGGGTGAGGTAGCAAATGCATTCCAGAAGAAAGATGCTAGACATAAATTAGATAGGATAAACAGAGATAGTGAAAAGATTAGGAAAGATTTCCAGGTGCAAATAGGAGAGAATAAGATTAGGATTCCAAATAAGGAGACAGCATCTAGGAAGGTAGCAGGACTTAAATGTTTTTATGTAAATGCCAGGAGTCTTAGGAACAAGAAGGACGAGTTATCTAGTTATATAGTTGAGGAGGACTTAGATGTTGTATGTGTCACAGAGGCATGGGTAAATGAGGAAAAGTTTAGGAAAATAGGAAAGAATATGAAGTAGATGGATACATTATGTATTTACACCAGAGAATTGGTAGGATAGGTGGAGGAGTAGTTATTTATGTAAAAATCCTTCATTTCCAGTCAGGTTAATGGTATTAAGGTAGATAACAGAGTAGAGTCCTTATGGCTGGATGTTAGAGTAAACAAAAGTAAGGTTATTAGAGTAGGAGCTTTTATAGACCACCTAACCAGTCAGCAGATGTAGACAACCTTATGGTAGATGAGATAAATAGGGGTGTACTAGTCAGACAATTATCTTAGGGATTTTAATCTTAAGTCAGTAAACTGGGAGAGGATGGTAGGAGATGCTAGTGAAAATAAGTTTATGGAAAGTTTTCAGGATAACTATTTAGTGCAGATGGTAGATAAACCTACTAGGGGGAGGAAGGTTTTAGACATAGTACTAACAAATATTGAGCATTGTTTAAAGGAAGTTGAGGTAGGAGAGACTTTAGCAAACAGTGACCATCATATAATTAGATTTATCATTAATTCCAGTAGGGATAATATAGTGAATAAGACTAGAGTCCCAAACTATCAGAAAGGCAATTATGGTAGGTTACGTCAGTTATTAGGAGAGGTAAACTGGGAAGATAGTTTTGGAAATAAAACTGCACAGGAGATGTGGGATATTTTTAAGGTTGTAGTAAAGGGTATAGTGATGCAGTGTATCCCTTACAAAGATATAAGGCAGAGAAACAGGAAGCCATTATGGTGGACTCATGAGATAGGTAGCCAGATCAGAGAGAAGAAGAGGGCATACAGAGAGTTGCAGAAAAGTGGGAAGATGTAGATTTGATTAGGTACAGACAGGTCAGAGATGATTTGAGTAAGGTTATAAAAAAGTAAAAGGCAGGCAGAGATAAAACTAGCTAGAGCTGGGAGTAAAGATCCCAAAAATTATATAGTTATTACAAGGTCAGTGATAAAAGAAATAAGGATAGGATTGGACCACTCAGAAAAGATGGTGTAGTAGTGGATCAAAATGAAGACATAGTAGAATTATTGAATGAACAATTTTCTTCAGTATTTACTAGGAAAGAATAGGAAATCCTGTTACAAACAGTGCGACGAGTAGTTTAAGAGCTTTAGAAAATATTGATATAAAACCGGGAATTATTAGGAAATTTATTCTTGAACTAGACGATAGGAAAGCTAGTGGTCCTGATGAGCTACATGCCAGAGTACTTAGGGAGGGTGTAGACAGTATTTCTGAAGCACTTAAGTTAATCTTTGAAAGATCACTTAGGTTTGCTGAGATACCTCAGGACTGGAAGTTAGCTAATGTTACTCCAATATTTAAAAAGGTAGGAAGGATGATGCGAATAATTATAGACCGATCAGTTTAACTAGTATAGTATGTAAGATACTAGAGAAAATCATTAAGGGTAGTATTTGGGAGCATTTAAATGAGAATAGATTAATTAGAGATACCCAACATGGCTTTAGATCAGGGAGGTCCTGTCTTACAAATTTGCTCGATATCTTAGAATATATTACCAAGGAGTTAGATGATGGAAATAGCATAGATGTTATATATCTAGATTTTAGCAAGGCGTTTGATAAGGTACCGCATAGGAGGCTAGTGTACAAATTGAGACTACATGGGATAGGGGGTAGGTTAGTTGATTGGATTAGTGAATGGCTTTCTGATAGGAAACAGAGAGTAGTATTAAATGGGGCAATGTCTGAGTGGAAGGAAGTGGTTAGTGGGTACCCCAAGGATCAGTGCTAGGACCTCTTCTTTTCTTGGTGTACATTAACGATTTAGATATAGGAATTAGTAGCAAAGTATCAAAGTTTGCAGATGATACTAAGATAGCATGTGCAGTACAGGGTGAAAAGGACAATTACAGAATACAACGAGACCTGGACAGGCTGATAGCATGGGCAGACAGGTGGCAGATGGAGTTTAATTCTAAAAGTGTCAGGTTATGCATTTAGGTAAAGACAACACAAACTTTAACTATGAGATGGAGGGATGTTGGCTAGAGGCAGTAGAGGAAGGAAAGGATTTAGGAGTAGTGATAGACAGGACTATGAAATTTTCAAAGCAATGTTTAGAAGCAAGAAATAGGGCAAATAGGATCCTGGGTTTTATAAATAGAAATGTTAGTTATAAAAGTAAGGAAGTGGTGCGTAGCTTATATAATTCCTATGTTAGGCCCCATTTAGAGTATTGCATACAGGCCTGGTCACCCCACTATAGGCAGGATATCAACATGTTAGAAGCAGTTCAGAGAAGAGCAACTAGGATGATACCAGCATTAAAGCGCCTGGAGTATAGAGATAGATTAAAGGAATTAAACATGTTTTCATTTGAGAGGAGATGTATAAGAGGGATATGATAGAGTTATTTAAAATGTTCTCAGATACAAACTACATAGATGTGAGATCTTTCTTTACCTTAGAGGAGGAAGTAGGACTAGAAATCATGGCAGGAAGATTAGAAAGCAAGGCTGCAGGTTAGATATAAGAAAATATTTCTTTAGTCATAGGGTGGTAGACTTCTGGAATGCATTGCCAGAGACGGTTGTAAATAGCACTAGTTTGACAATGTTTAAAAACAGATTAGATAAGCACTTAAATTTATTAGATTTATAATTATGTATAGCACTGCATGATAGTTTTATAAGAAATTTACTATAGTTAAACAAGACATGATCCCCATGTATGGGGACCACAAATTGTAGAGGATTTCGCTGCAGGACTTAGCCCTGTTAATGGGCCAAATATTTAGAATTAGTATATAATGTATTGTGTACTTGTAAGTGTATCTTTAAGTACTGATGACGAGGTCGCTGTGCGACTGATACAGGATAACCTAGATGGGCCCTGGTGGCCCTTTGTTATCCTATTATTTATGTTATGTTATGGCACCTCACTGGGCACCTTCCTTATAACCACTCCCAACAGTTGGGGCCTTGGCATCTGCCCCACCATTCTCCTCTTCAGCCCATGGAATCCGGCTGGTACTTCAATGAGGTTGACATTGATGTGGGTCGCTACACCATGGATAATGACAGTGTGACTGGACGTGCTTCAGCTTCAACTCTTGTTTCACACGGAGACGATGCACAGAAGCTGCATGGCTTATAAAATCGCCTCAGTCACTCAGTGTATTTCCAATAGGAGTGTTCACACCGGATACGAAACTTTTGGAAAGATTAAGTACCTATAATATATATATATATATATATATATATATATATATATATATATATATATATATATATATATATATATATATATATATATATATATATATATATATATATATATATATATATATATATATATATATATATATAAATATATACACAGTCAACCCTCGGCTATCGTGACTTCAGCTATTGCATTTTATTGCTATCACACACCCATGAAAAGCTGCTAAAATCTCATTATCGCGACCTCAGATACCTGCTATCGCGCACCCAGCCATCTGAGCGCTCATTGGCCAAAACCGCCTTCCCACCAAGATGAAACACAGTCTCTCAGTGCGAGTCCTCCCCACTAGACAGTGATAGCCAGATTCTACCATTTTTTGTGCTCACAATGGCCACCAACCCTCCACGCCATCCTCCTACCATCGCCGAACGTAAACCAGTGAGACAAGACAGAACCCTAGCTGTGAAATGTTGTTTATGAATGTAAATACAATGAGTTGATGTTATTCTTTTTTTATGTTATAACCTTGACATGTTTTAATTGGTACCAATGGATTATACAGTAATTAAAAAAAGGGTAAAAATGAGGGATATTAGGAGTAAAATTTGTGGTTGCAGCACCAATAACAATTTTCACCATTAGTTGTTCAATTCGACTATCGCGCTGCTATGCTGCTAACTCGGCCCTCAAAGGTGCGATAGCGAGGGTTAAGAATATGTATATATATATATATATATATATATATATATATATATATATATATATATATATATATATATATATATATATATATTAATTCTGTAAATATTTCAACAATATACGTATGTAAATAAAAGTATAAAAGTGTGTATGATTTCAATCTTGCATGATCTGATGTGAATGCTTTCCCTATGTATATGTGCAATACGTAGTGATGCTACGTAGCCACCCTGAGTAGGTACGTACTTTTCTTTCTTTTTTTTTTTTATTTACACTGTGGGCTTTTCATGGGAATTTATGGGCTAAAGGGGATACTTTTGGTGGTACCTCTTATCTCAGAGCCCACCCGCTAGGAAACCGTTGCCCCGAGTGAGGAAGCCCAACCTACACTTGGACCGTGGACAGGATTCGAACTCGTGCACTTGGAGACCTCTTGGACCCCAAAGCACGCATGGTTCCACTGTACCATGGCGGCCCCCATCCCTACCCCATTCCCTTTACAAAGGACTATAGTTTTGAGATAGGAGTAGGATGCCCGTATGAATGAAGCATGTATGAGAACCTGAGTGTGTATATAATGTTGATATTTAAACAAACATGAAAAATAAAAAATAAATAATAAAAAATAAAAATAAATAAGCAAAGAAAAATAAATGTTTATAGAAACCTAAGAAAGTTTTCATTTTAAAAGAATAAATAAATCATTAAAAAATGGATTAATACCCGTGCTAGGGTGATGGCAAAAAAAAAAAAAAAAAAAAAGAAAGCTTGGCCTCTTACTTGAACATGCACAGAGGTATGTAACTCTCCCTCCCATACACCTCCTGGGATTGAATACACCACGTGAAACATCTAGACTGGGTAGCCATGCAACCTGTATCTGTCCTTGCTAATGCAGGTTGACCAGCCCAAATCTGTCTTGACCCCCTTGTGTGTGTGCAGCCATATGGAGACATCCAGGGGAGAGAGAGAGAGAGGAGTGACAAGGGAGGAGGCTCCGCAGCCAGGCTTCCAGTTGAGTCCATTGCCCTACCAAAATGATAATTTATTCCCAGCGAGGTCTAATTACACTAGTTCAAGGGGTGCTGTGAACCTTCCATTGAAGCTAGTTGTGATCTCGCTGAACATTTCCCTTTGTGTCTCACAACTCAAAGGAGTAGTCACAGCCTGCCCTTTAAAGACAACTCTCCTACTTCACTCAAACCTACATGCACTTAACACACACACACCCTTCACTTAAAATTTAGTTTTAAAAAACAACGACTCCAAACCCAGTGTAGGAGTCCCCTTCTGCCAAGTTGGAGGGACCTGAAGAGGTATTATGCTGATTTTCAGTGGAATGATTACTGTTTCTGTGTCAAAGACCCATCTCTGTGTGCTGAACGCATAACAGAGGTCATAGTGTCTGGCACGGAGGCGTACATTGCTAATTCTTTCTCTCAACCTAAACCTTCTAAACTTTGGTTTAATACAGCCTGTTCTCATGCTATACATGAAATCGAGGTTGCCCACAAGAGGTACTTGAGCCTTTCATCTCCTGAATCTCACGCTCTTTATATTTCTACATGGAATCATGCCAAGTCTGTTCTTTAACTTGCCAAACACTCCTTCATAGATAGAAAATGTCAAAATCTTTCAAACTCAAACTCCCTTTGAGACTTCTGGCATCTTCCCAAAAACGTCTCCAATAATATTACTTCTTCATCTTTCTCTCCTTTATTTCATCCTGATGGCACCACTGCCATCTCTTCTGTCTCTAAAGCTGAACTCTTCTCTCAAACCTTTGCTAACAACTCCACTTTGGATGATTCTTGACTTGTCCCTCCCTCTCCACCTCCCTCTGACTATTTCATGTCTTCAATAAGAATTCTTCACAATGATGTTTTCCATGCCCTTGCTGGCCTAAACCTTCAGAAGGCTTATGGACCAGACGGGCTCCCTCCTATTGTTCTCAAAAACTGTGCTGCTGTACTTGCACCTAGCCTGGCCAAACTCTTTCAATTTCTACCTTTCCTTCTTGTTGGAAGTTTGCCTACTTTCAGCCTGTTCCTAAAAAGGGTGACCATTCAAATTCCTTTAACTACCAACCTTTAGCTTTAATCTCTTGCTTGTCTAAAGTTTTTTAATCTATCCTGAATAGGAAGATTCTTAAACATTTGTCACTTCACAATCTTCTATCTGATCGCCAGTATGGGTTCCATTAAGATTGCTCTACTGGTGATCCTCTGGCTTTCCTTACTGAGTCTTGGTCATCCTCTTTCGGAGATTTTGGCGTAAGTTTTGCTGTCACATTAGACATATCAAAAGCTTTTGATAGAATCTGGCATAAAGCTTTGATTTCCAAATTGCCCTTCTATGGTTTCTATCATTCTCTCTGCAACTTTATCTCAAGTTTCCTTTCCGACCATTCTATTGCTGCTGTGGTAGAAGGCCACTGTTCTTCTCTTAAATCAGTTGATAGTGGTGTTCCTCATGGTTTTGTCATTTTCTATTGTTTATTAATGATCTTAACAAAACTTCTTGCCCTATCCACTCCTACGCTGATGATACCACCTTACATCTTTCCACTTCCTTTCAGAGACGTCCAACCCTTCAGGAAGTCAACAGATGATGCATGGATGCCACAGAATGCTTGACTTCAGATCTTTCTAATATTTCCAATTGGGGCAGAGAAAATATAGAAGTTTCCAATGCCTCAAAAACTCAATTCCTCCATCTATCAACTCGACACAACCTTCCAGACAACTATCCCCTCTTCGTCAATGACACTCAACTGCCATGGTTACCGTGGCTCGACACCTTTCGGATCTGCGGCAGCAAGAAAGGGAGAAGTAATGGGTGTCCTTCCTGGACAAGGTGCGCAGGATGCGGTCCCTCCGGGAGGTGTGGCACCATGTCAACAGTGTCCGGGGGGAAGTCCAGGTGACAGGTGTGTGACCCTGATTCTGCAGGCAGGGCACGAGAACTCGTCTTGCAGTGGAAGGAAGCCTCATCCTTCTCTGGCCTTCCTGTGGAACACCAGGAGGCGCTCGATCAGCAAAGACCATGAAGGATGGAGTTGATTTGCCACAGTGTTTCTCTGCTGGATGACACCTGTGTGCCTATCACGCATGACGAACTCCTCTCGGCAGTCAAGTTGGGCAAGTCAACAGCTCCTGGCAAGGATGGCATCACCTATGATATCCTCAGTGCTCTCCTGGAAGTAAAGGTAGACAACCCTATCTTGGATTTATTTAACATGTCTTTCACTGCAGGCAAGCTTCCCTGCTCTTGGAAAACAGCCATTATCATCCAAATCCCCAAAGGTGATGGCACCTTTCACCCTATTTCTCTCACCAGCTGTCTGTACAAGATGATGGAATGGGTAATATTGAACAGGCTTATATACAAGGTGGGCCATGTACTCTCTGGCAATGTACATGCCTTCCTAAAAGGTCACTCTACAAGTCATTGTTTTGTTGAGTGTCTTATAAATAGGGATGCTACCTGCAGAGCTTTCGTTGATCTCAAGAGTGCCTTCGACAGGGCCAACAAAGATGTCATTATGGAGGAACTCATTCTCAAAGGTGTCAAAGGTAGATTATTAGGATGGATCAGGGACTATTTGTACAATAGAACAGCACAGGTTTGGTTTCAAGGTGCAGTCTCCTCTGAGGAAGTCTTTGAGCTTAGAACACCACAGGGTGGAGTCCTTAGTCCAATGCTTTTCAACGTTTTAATGGACAAAATTGCGCTGTTCCTTTCCGCAGGGCACCCAGGTCCTCATCTATGCTGATGACATACTCCTCCAATGCCCCACACCCAGGATTCTCCAGGTTGCTTTGTCACAACTGGCATTGTGTGTCCAAATGGGACTAGTGATTAATGAATGTAAAACAAAATTTCAAGCTAAAGGGAAGGTCTCTCGGCTGCTCACTGTAAACAATGTTCCCATCCCTAGAGTTCATATACACAAGTACCTGTGTGTTCAGATGAGCTTCAGGAAGACTCTTCAAGCCGTCCACTATGTTCGAGACCTCTGTCTGCCACGGCTAGCACCACTTCAGCTGCTAGCCAACAGGGGCCTGGGGGCTGGCATTCCAGTCCTAAGAATGTTCTATATATCTGTCATACGGTCCCTTATTGATTATGCCGCCTGTTTTAATACAGTTTAGTGCCACCAACTCCGTCCCCTGGAGCTTGTTCAGAATGAAGCCATGCGGATAATCTTGGGATGCCCCAGGACTGCACGGATTGAAGTCCTCAGAGCTGAACTGCACCTGCCGAGTATTATGTGTAGGGTACAGGAAATTACTTGTCGCACAATTAGTCGGATGCTATGCACGGGCTCTGACTCTCTAAAGGGATCACTGACCCCCTGTATCATGATCCTCGCACTCCTACAACACCATACCTCAGGAAGATCTTGGGAGTACTGACAAGTGTAGGTGTAGCCGAGGCTTGTATTAACGTTGTTATGTCACCGCTGCAACCCGCCTGGAACCCTCATCATGTCAGTGTTGATATTCACTCTCTGCATCAGCCCAAGAGGGACTGGCTCCCTCATGTGCTGCAAGACATGTTCATGACTAAATTGTCCAAGTACCCACACGTTCAGGCTATTCATGTTTATTGTGATGGGTCAGTCAATGGCAGCAGGTCTGGATGTGGGCTGTTCATCCGTGACTACATCTCTGCCAGTCTCTACACTGACACTGAGGTTTCCAGGCGGCTCCCTGCACCCATGTCTTCCACTAGAGCAGAACTGTATGCTGTACTGGAGGTGCTCCACATTGTGGCGCCTCTCCATAAGAATGTATATTTCTTTATTGACAGTCAGGCTGCATTGTATGCCCTTCAATCCACCTCCCCATGGACTGTGATCTAGTTAATAAGTGTTTTGATCTCATCCACACCCTAGAAGGTGCTGGTGCCACGGTCCATTTCATCTGGATACCCTCTCATGTGGGTATCCTGCTAAATGAAAAAGCAGACCACCTTGCTCAGTGTGCCCTACAAGATGACACAGTGGACCCTGGCACTGAGTACACTCTGGGTTATGTTAAGAGTAGCATTAAGGACTTTGTACAAAGTAGCATTAGTGATCAGTTGGAGCTTTGTTGCCATAGGGGCAGTAGCACTAGTCTTCACTATGCACGTGTCTCCCAGAGCTGTGCTTACACCTACGGGAGACACACTGCATCACATGACAGGGTGACAATGAGGCTCAGATTAGGCTACAAATACTTTTGGGAAGTCAGTGCTTCTCCTGGTGTGTGCTGTGTGCTGTGTGCTGCACCAAGGAGACACACTCTGCGTCACTATATCATGGAATGTCCTCTCATTGCTAAATTTAGGCCACAAGGTCAACATGACTTGTACTGCCTCATTGACCATCTCCTAGACTCAGCCACTCCCAGGGATATACTCAGGGAATATCCTCAGTTTGCTCCCAGACTGTAGGATGTTTATGCAATAAGATGTGCAATATATGTATTTATTTATTGAAATACTTGTATTCTTGCTATGAATACTGTCTAGTGTTATATTTTTGATACTTTAACCTTAAGTCTTTGTTCAGAGGGTGGGTGGCAAGGTCCATCCTCCTCCTTTGTTGTAATTATTTATTAATTCTACAATTAATGTATCAATCAATCAGTCACACTCAACTGTCTCCCTCTTCCACAGATCTTCAGTTTGCCCTTTACTCATAATCTTAACTGGAAACTTCACATCTCATTCCTTGCTAAAACAGCTTCTATGAAGTTAGGCATTCTGCAGCGTCTCCTCCAGTTTTTCTCGCCCCTCCAACTGTTTACTCTGTACAAAGGCCTTATCTGTCCCTGTATGGAGTATTTTTTGCATGTTCAGGGGGGGTAAGGTTCCACTCACACAGTTTTATTAGATAGGATAAAATCAAAAGCTTTTCGTGTCATCAGCTCCCCTTCTCTGACTGACTGTCTTCACAGCCTCTTTCTCACTGTCAAAATGTTGCATCTCTTTCTATCTTTTATTGCTATTTTCATGCTAACTGTTCTACTGATCTTGCTAACTGCATGCCTCCCCTTATCCTGCAGCCTTGCTGCACAAGGCTTTCTTTTTCCTCTCATCCCTTTTCTGCCCAACTCTCTAAAGCAAGAGTTAACCAGTACTTCCAATCATTCATACCTTTCACTGGTAAACTCTTTAACTCCCTGCCTGCTTCTGTATTTCTGCCTTCCTACGACTTAACTTTCTTTAAGAGAAAGGTGTCAAGACATTTGCTTCTTAATTTTGGATAATCCTTCTTTTCTTTTAGAGAACCAGCATCTAGTAGGCTTTTTTTTTTCTTTTTAACATTGTGTTGCCCTTGGCTGGCCTTCTCTCCTGCATAAAAAAAAAAAAAACAGGCCACGTGTCAGGTTAGTTAGGGCAATGGTAGGAGTGCTTGGTGATTGATGTTCATAGTCTACCTGGTAATGTAAGGGCATCATCAACCAATAAAGAAGAGAAAATATATTTTTATTATTTTTGTCATTAAAATTTATACTTTTCTTTACCCCATTAGTTTTGACTTGTCCCAGGGAGGGCAGAAAGGGTAAACAGTCTGTACCTGGGACCAGTACACTGGTGCCAGGGACAAGTACAGGGGTGGCAGCAAAATAGTGCCCTAGTACATATATATATATATATATATATATATATATATATATATATATATATATATATATATATATATATATATATATATATATATATATATATATCAAATTAACACTTTTTTTTTCTGCTAAGGTATTCATCACACGAGATGAAAAAGGCAGAAGTGGACCAGCCAAACACCATAAAAGGTCTACCACACCCACATGGCAGTGTAAACCTCCTATATAATATGTTGATGTGCTATGCCATCAGAACTCGCAATTGCAAGTGGTACTAGGCGCTGGATAACTTTTTTTTGGGGGATGGCTTTTTTTTTATCTAGACTTGATGTCTCTATTGCAAGGTGGAGATGGTGATGGGCATAAAAGACAGTGGAAACATACCTCTCGAGCTTTATTCAGTCATGTGTAAAAATAAAAATAATGCTCATTTGTCAGACTTATGATGAAGTTCAATCTAAATTGCAAAAATATTTCTGTACTTAATAAATAAAAAACATTATCTTATGATTTTGCTCAGTTAGATTTCTGAAAAAGCACACATTTATTCCCAAACATTTATTGCGGTTCAATAAATTTCATAAGGTATACAAATTTCCTGCATTTTCTTTCAGTGCCCACGATCTCAAGTACCTTAAAGTATGTGCACGCTTTCCTATTTTTGGAATGCAATTTCCCAAAATTTTCCTTTGACATATATTCCTTATCTCATAGACACAATTTTTACTAAATTTCATCAAAAATTCAAACAGGATCAATGACTGGGCACTAATGATTATGAAGGGGGCTTTAAGACATCCAATTCTGTTGGCTGACTCTTGTTCCTGTTCAGGGACTGGTTATTGTTTTGTTGCATTGGTCAGTTCTTGCAAAGAATAAACAAATAAATAAATAAATAAAAATAACAGTGAAGGTGGGAGTGGGTATTTGCCTCTCCCACAGTGAACGTGTGAGTAGGTATTTGCCTCTCAAACAGTGAAGGTGGGAGTGGGTATTTGCCTCTCCCACAGTGAAGGTAAGAGTAGGTATTTGCCTCTCAAACAGTGAAGGTGTGAGTAGGTATTTGCCTCTCAAACAGTGAAGGTGGGAGTGGGTATTTGCCTCTCAAACAGTGAAGGTGGGAGTGGGTATTTGCCTCTCCCACAGTGAAGGTGGGAGTGGGTATTTGCCTCTCAAACAGTGAAGGTGGGAGTGGGTATTTGCCTCTCAAACAGTGAAGGTGGGAGTGGGTATTTGCCTCTCAAACAGTGAAGGTGGGAGTGGGTATTTGCCTCCCACAGTGAAGGTGGGAGTGGGTATTTGCCTCTCCACAGTGAAGGTGGGAGTGGGTATTTGCCTCTCAAACAGTGAAGGTGGGAGTGGGTATTTGCCTCTCCCACAGTGAAGGTGGGAGTGGGTATTTGCCTCTCCCACAGTGAAGGTGGGAGTGGGTATTTGCCTCTCAAACAGTGAAGGTGGGAGTGGGTATTTGCCTCTCCCACAGTGAAGGTAAGAGTAGGTATTTGCCTCTCAAACAGTGAAGGTGTGAGTGGGTATTTGCCTCTCAAACAGTGAAGGTGGGAGTGGGTATTTGCCTCTCAAACAGTGAAGGTGGGAGTGGGTATTTGCCTCTCAAACAGTGAAGGTGGGAGTGGGTATTTGCCTCTCAAACAGTGAAGGTGGGAGTGGGTATTTGCCTCTCAAACAGTGAAGGTGGGAGTGGGTATTTGCCTCCCACAGTGAAGGTGGGAGTGGGTATTTGCCTCTCAAACAGTGAAGGTGGGAGTGGGTATTTGCCTCTCAAACAGTGAAGGTGGGAGTGGGTATTTGCCTCTCAAACAGTGAAGGTGGGAGTGGGTATTTGCCTCTCAAACAGTGAAGGTGGGAGTGGGTATTTGCCTCTCAAACAGTGAAGGTGGGAGTGGGTATTTGCCTCTCCACAGTGAAGGTGGGAGTGGGTATTTGCCTCTCAAACAGTGAAGGTGGGAGTGGGTATTTGCCTCTCAAACAGTGAAGGTGGGAGTGGTGTATTTGCCTCTCAAACAGTGAAGGTGGGAGTGGGTATTTGCCTCTCAAACAGTGAAGGTGGGAGTGGGTATTTGCCTCTCAAACAGTGAAGGTGGGAGTGGGTATTTGCCTCTCAAACAGTGAAGGTGGGAGTGGGTATTTGCCTCTCAAACAGTGAAGGTGGGAGTGGGTATTTGCCTCTCAAACAGTGAAGGTGGGAGTGGGTATTTGCCTCTCAAACAGTGAAGGTGGGAGTGGGTATTTGCCTCTCAAACAGTGAAGGTGGGAGTGGGTATTTGCCTCTCAAACAGTGAAGGTGGGAGTGGGTATTTGCCTCTCCCACAGTGAAGGTGGGAGTGGGTATTTGCCTCTCAAACAGTGAAGGTGGGAGTGGGTATTTGCCTCTCAAACAGTGAAGGTGGGAGTGGGTATTTGCCTCTCAAACAGTGAAGGTGGGAGGTATTTGCCTCTCAAACAGTGAAGGTGGGAGGGTATTTGCCTCTCAAACAGTGAAGGTGGGAGTGGGTATTTGCCTCTCAAACAGTGAGGTGGGAGGTATTTGCCTCTCAAACAGTGAAGGTGGGAGTGGGTATTTGCCTCTCAAACAGTGAAGGTGGGAGTGGGTATTTGCCTCTCAAACAGTGAAGGTGGGAGTGGGTATTTGCCTCTCCCACAGTGAAGGTGGGAGTGGGTATTTGCCTCTCAAACAGTGAAGGTGGGAGTGGGTATTTGCCTCTCAAACAGTGAAGGTGGGAGTGGGTATTTGCCTCTCAAACAGTGAAGGTGGGAGTGGGTATTTGCCTCTCCCACAGTGAAGGTGGGAGTGGGTATTTGCCTCTCAAACAGTGAAGGTGGGAGTGGGTATTTGCCTCTCAAACAGTGAAGGTGGGAGTGGGTATTTGCCTCTCAAACAGTGAAGGTGGGAGTGGGTATTTGCCTCTCAAACAGTGAAGGTGGGAGTGGGTATTTGCCTCTCAAACAGTGAAGGTGGGAGTGGGTATTTGCCTCTCAAACAGTGAAGGTGGGAGTGGGTATTTGCCTCTCAAACAGTGAAGGTGGGAGTGGGTATTTGCCTCTCAAACAGTGAAGGTGGGAGTGGGTATTTGCCTCTCAAACAGTGAAGGTGGGAGTGGGTGCCTCTCCCACAGTGAAGGTGGGTATTTGCCTCTCAAACAGTGAAGGTGGGAGTGGGTATTTGCCTCTCAAACAGTGAAGGTGGGAGTGGGTATTTGCCTCTCAAACAGTGAAGGTGGGAGTGGGTATTTGCCTCTCAAACAGTGAAGGTGGGAGTGGGTATTTGCCTCTCAAACAGTGAAGGTGGTATTTGAGTGGGTATTTGCCTCTCAAACAGTGAAGGTGGGAGTGGGTATTTGCCTCTCAAACAGTGAAGGTGGGAGTGGGTATTTGCCTCTCAAACAGTGAAGGTGGGAGTGGGTATTTGCCTCTCAAACAGTGAAGGTGGGAGTGGGTATTTGCCTCTCAAACAGTGAAGGTGCCTCTCCCACAGGAGGTGGGTATTTGCCTCTCAAACAGTGAAGGTGGGAGTGGGTATTTGCCTCTCAAACAGTGAAGGTGGGAGTGGGTATTTGCCTCTCAAACAGTGAAGGTGGGAGTGGGTATTTGCCTCTCAAACAGTGAAGGTGGGAGTGGGTATTTGCCTCTCAAACAGTGAAGGTGGGAGTGGGTATTTGCCTCTCAAACAGTGAAGGTGGGAGTGGGTATTTGCCTCTCAAACAGTGAAGGTGGGAGGTATTTGCCTCTCAAACAGTGAAGGTGGGTATTTGCCTCTCACAGTGAAGGTGGGAATTTGCCTCTCAAACAGTGAAGGTGGGAGTAGGTATTTGCCTCTCAAACAGTGAAGGTGGGAGTGGGTATTTGCCTCTCAAACAGTGAAGGTGGGAGTGGGTATTTGCCTCTCAAACAGTGAAGGTGGGAGTGGGTATTTGCCTCTCAAACAGTGAAGGTGGGAGTGGGTATTTGCCTCTCAAACAGTGAAGGTGGGAGTGAAGGTATTTGCCTCTCAAACAGTGAAGGTGGGAGTGGGTATTTGCCTCTCAAACAGTGAAGGTGGGAGTGGGTATTTGCCTCTCAAACAGTGAAGGTGGGAGTGGGTATTTGCCTCTCAAACAGTGAAGGTGGGAGTGGGTATTTGCCTCTCAAACAGTGAAGGTGGGAGTGGGTATTTGCCTCTCAAACAGTGAAGGTGGGAGTGGGTATTTGCCTCTCAAACAGTGAAGGTGGGAGTGGGTATTTGCCTCTCAAACAGTGAAGGTGGGAGTGGGTATTTGCCTCTCAAACAGTGAAGGTGGGAGTGGGTATTTGCCTCTCAAACAGTGAAGGTGGGAGTGGGTATTTGCCTCTCAAACAGTGAAGGTGGGAGTGGGTATTTGCCTCTCAAACAGTGAAGGTGGGAGTGGGTATTTGCCTCTCAAACAGTGAAGGTGGGAGTGGGTATTTGCCTCTCAAACAGTGAAGGTGGGAGTATTTGCCTCTCAAACAGTGAAGGTGGGAGTGGGTATTTGCCTCTCAAACAGTGAAGGTGGGAGTGGGTATTTGCCTCTCAAACAGTGAAGGTGGGAGTGGGTATTTGCCTCTCAAACAGTGAAGGTGGGAGTGGGTATTTGCCTCTCAAACAGTGAAGGTGGGAGTGGGTGCCTCTCACAGTGAAGGTTTGCCTCTCAAACAGTGAAGGTGGGAGTGGGTATTTGCCTCTCAAACAGTGAAGGTGGGAGTGGGTATTTGCCTCTCAAACAGTGAAGGTGGGAGTGGGTATTTGCCTCTCAAACAGTGAAGGTGGGAGTGGTATTTGCCTCTCCACAGTGAAGGTGGGAGTGGGTATTTGCCTCAGTGAAGGTGGGAGTGGTATTTGCCTCTCAAACAGTGAAGGTGGGAGTGGTATTTGCCTCTCAAACAGTGAAGGTGGGAGTGGGTATTTGCCTCTCAAACAGTGAAGGTGGGAGTGGGTATTTGCCTCTCAAACAGTGAAGGTGGGAGTGGGTATTTGCCTCTCAAACAGTGAAGGTGGGAGTGGGTATTTGCCTCTCAAACAGTGAAGGTGGGAGTGGGTATTTGCCTCTCAAACAGTGAAGGTGGGAGTGGGTATTTGCCTCTCAAACAGTGAAGGTGGGAGTGGGTATTTGCCTCTCAAACAGTGAAGGTGGGAGTGGTATTTGCCTCTCAAACAGTGAAGGTGGGAGTGGGTATTTGCCTCTCAAACAGTGAAGGTGGGAGTGGGTATTTGCCTCTCAAACAGTGAAGGTGGGAGTGGGTATTTGCCTCTCAAACAGTGAAGGTGGGAGTGGGTATTTGCCTCTCAAACAGTGAAGGTGGGAGTGGGTATTTGCCTCTCACAGTGAAGGTGGGAGTGGGTATTTGCCTCTCAAACAGTGAAGGTGGGAGTGGGTATTTGCCTCTCAAACAGTGAAGGTGGGAGTGGGTATTTGCCTCTCAAACAGTGAAGGTGGGAGTGGGTATTTGCCTCTCAAACAGTGAAGGTGGGAGTGGGTATTTGCCTCTCACAGTGAAGGTGGGAGTGGGTATTTGCCTCTCAAACAGTGAAGGTGGGAGTGGGTATTTGCCTCTCAAACAGTGAAGGTGGGAGTGGGTATTTGCCTCTCAAACAGTGAAGGTGGGAGTGGGTATTTGCCTCTCAAACAGTGAAGGTGGGAGTGGGTATTTGCCTCTCAAACAGTGAAGGTTTGCCTCTCAAACAGTGAAGGTGGGAGTGGTATTTGCCTCTCAAACAGTGAAGGTGGGAGTGGGTATTTGCCTCTCAAACAGTGAAGGTGGGAGTGGGTATTTGCCTCTCAAACAGTGAAGGTGGGAGTGGGTATTTGCCTCTCAAACAGTGAAGGTGGGAGTGGGTATTTGCCTCTCAAACAGTGAAGGTGGGAGTGGGTATTTGCCTCTCAAACAGTGAAGGTGGGAGTGGGTATTTGCCTCTCAAACAGTGAAGGTGGGAGTGGGTATTTGCCTCTCAAACAGTGAAGGTGGGAGTGGTATTTGAGTGAAGGTATTTGCCTCTCAAACAGTGAAGGTGGGAGTGGGTATTTGCCTCTCAAACAGTGAAGGTGGGAGTGGGTATTTGCCTCTCCCACAGTGAAGGTGGGAGTGGGTATTTGCCTCTCAAACAGTGAAGGTGGGAGTGGGTATTTGCCTCTCAAACAGTGAAGGTGGGAGTGGGTATTTGCCTCTCAAACAGTGAAGGTGGGAGTGGGTATTTGCCTCTCAAACAGTGAAGGTGGGAGTGGGTATTTGCCTCTCAAACAGTGAAGGTGGTATTTGCCTCTCAAACAGTGGGTATTTGCCTCTCAAACAGTGAAGGTGGGAGTGGGTATTTGCCTCTCAAACAGTGAAGGTGGGAGTGGGTATTTGCCTCTCAAACAGTGAAGGTGGGAGTGGGTATTTGCCTCTCAAACAGTGAAGGTGGGAGTGGGTATTTGCCTCTCAAACAGTGAAGGTGGGAGTGGGTATTTGCCTCTCAAACAGTGAAGGTGGGAGTGGGTATTTGCCTCTCAAACAGTGAAGGTGGGAGTGGGTATTTGCCTCTCAAACAGTGAAGGTGGGAGTGGGTATTTGCCTCTCAAACAGTGAAGGTGGGAGTGGGTATTTGCCTCTCAAACAGTGAAGGTGGGAGTGGGTATTTGCCTCTCAAACAGTGAAGGTGGGAGTGGGTATTTGCCTCTCAAACAGTGAAGGTGGGAGTGGGTATTTGCCTCTCAAACAGTGAAGGTGGGAGTGAAGGTGGGAGTGGTTTGCCTCTCAAACAGTGAAGGTGGGAGTGGGTATTTGCCTCTCAAACAGTGAAGGTGGGAGTGGGTATTTGCCTCTCAAACAGTGAAGGTGGGAGTGGGTATTTGCCTCTCAAACAGTGAAGGTGGGAGTGGGTATTTGCCTCTCAAACAGTGAAGGTGGGAGTGGGTATTTGCCTCTCAAACAGTGAAGGTGGGAGTGGGTATTTGCCTCTCAAACAGTGAAGGTGGGAGTGGGTATTTGCCTCTCAAACAGTGAAGGTGGGAGTGGGTATTTGCCTCTCAAACAGTGAAGGTGGGAGTGGGTATTTGCCTCTCAAACAGTGAAGGTGGGAGTGGTATTTGCCTCTCAAACAGTGAAGGTGGGAGTGGGTTGCCTCTCAAACAGTGAAGGTGGGAGTGGGTATTTGCCTCTCAAACAGTGAAGGTGGGAGTGGGTATTTGCCTCTCAAACAGTGAAGGTGGGAGTGGGTATTTGCCTCTCAAACAGTGAAGGTGGGAGTGGGTATTTGCCTCTCAAACAGTGAAGGTGGGAGTGGGTATTTGCCTCTCAAACAGTGAAGGTGGGAGTGGGTATTTGCCTCTCAAACAGTGAAGGTGGGAGTGGGTATTTGCCTCTCAAACAGTGAAGGTGGGAGTGGGTATTTGCCTCTCAAACAGTGAAGGTGGGAGTGGTATTTGCCTCTCAAACAGTGAAGGTGGGAGTGGGTATTTGCCTCTCAAACAGTGAAGGTGGGAGTGGGTATTTGCCTCTCAAACAGTGAAGGTGGGAGTGGGTATTTGCCTCTCAAACAGTGAAGGTGGGAGTGGGTATTTGCCTCTCAAACAGTGAAGGTGGGAGTGGGTATTTGCCTCTCAAACAGTGAAGGTGGGAGTGGGTATTTGCCTCTCAAACAGTGAAGGTGGGAGTGGGTATTTGCCTCTCAAACAGTGAAGGTGGGAGTGGGTATTTGCCTCTCAAACAGTGAAGGTGGGAGTGGTATTTGCCTCTCACAGTGAAGGTGGGAGTGGGTTTGCCTCCCACAGTGAAGGTGGGAGTGGGTATTTGCCTCTCAAACAGTGAAGGTGGGAGTGGGTATTTGCCTCTCAAACAGTGAAGGTGGGAGTGGGTATTTGCCTCTCAAACAGTGAAGGTGGGAGTGGGTATTTGCCTCTCAAACAGTGAAGGTGGGAGTGGGTATTTGCCTCTCAAACAGTGAAGGTGGGAGTGGGTATTTGCCTCTCAAACAGTGAAGGTGGGGAGTGGGTATTTGCCTCTCAAACAGTGAAGGTGGGAGTGGGTATTTGCCTCTCCACAGTGAAGGTGGGAGTGGTATTTGCCTCTCAAACAGTGAAGGTGGGAGTGGGTATTTGCCTCTCAAACAGTGAAGGTGGGAGTGGGTATTTGCCTCTCAAACAGTGAAGGTGGGACAGTGAAGGTGGGAGTGGGTATTTGCCTCTCAAACAGTGAAGGTGGGAGTGGGTATTTGCCTCTCAAACAGTGAAGGTGGGAGTGGGTATTTGCCTCTCAAACAGTGAAGGTGGGAGTGGGTATTTGCCTCTCCCACAGTGAAGGTGGGAGTGGGTTTGCCTCTCAAACAGTGAAGGTGGGAGTGGGTATTTGCCTCTCAAACAGTGAAGGTGGGAGTGGGTATTTGCCTCTCAAACAGTGAAGGTGGGAGTGGTATTTGCCTCTCCCACAGTGAAGGTGGGAGTGGGTATTTGCCTCTCAAACAGTGAAGGTGGGAGTGGGTATTTGCCTCTCAAACAGTGAAGGTGGGAGTGGGTATTTGCCTCTCAAACAGTGAAGGTGGGAGTGGGTATTTGCCTCTCAAACAGTGAAGGTGGGAGTGGGTATTTGCCTCTCAAACAGTGAAGGTGGGAGTGGGTATTTGCCTCTCAAACAGTGAAGGTGGGAGTGGGTATTTGCCTCTCAAACAGTGAAGGTGGGAGTGGGTATTTGCCTCTCAAACAGTGAAGGTGGGAGTGGGTATTTGCCTCTCAAACAGTGAAGGTGAGGTGCCTCCCACAGTGAAGGTGGGAGTGGGTATTTGCCTCTCAAACAGTGAAGGTGGGAGTGGGTATTTGCCTCTCAAACAGTGAAGGTGGGAGTGGGTATTTGCCTCTCAAACAGTGAAGGTGGGAGTGGGTATTTGCCTCTCAAACAGTGAAGGTGGGAGTGGGTATTTGCCTCTCAAACAGTGAAGGTGGGAGTGGGTATTTGCCTCTCCCACAGTGAAGGTGGGAGTGGGTATTTGCCTCTCAAACAGTGAAGGTGGGAGTGGGTATTTGCCTCTCAAACAGTGAAGGTGGGAGTGGGTATTTGCCTCTCAAACAGTGAAGGTGGGAGTGGGTATTTGCCTCTCCCACAGTGAAGGTGGGAGTGGGTATTTGCCTCTCCCACAGTGAAGGTGGGAGTGGGTATTTGCCTCTCAAACAGTGAAGGTGGGAGTGGGTATTTGCCTCTCAAACAGTGAAGGTGGGAGTGGGTATTTGCCTCTCAAACAGTGAAGGTGGGAGTGGGTATTTGCCTCTCAAACAGTGAAGGTGGGAGTGGGTATTTGCCTCTCAAACAGTGAAGGTGGGAGTGGGTATTTGCCTCTCAAACAGTGAAGGTGGGAGTGGGTGTTGCCTCTCAAACAGTGAAGGTTGCCTCTCAAACAGTGAAGTGGGTATTTGCCTCTCAAACAGTGAAGGTGGGAGTGGGTATTTGCCTCTCAAACAGTGAAGAGTGGGAGTGAAGGTGGGAGTGGGTATTTGCCTCTCCACAGTGAAGGTGGGAGTGGGTATTTGCCTCTCAAACAGTGAAGGTGGGAGTGGGTATTTGCCTCTCAAACAGTGAAGGTGGGAGTGGGTATTTGCCTCTCCCACAGTGAAGGTGGGAGTGGGTATTTGCCTCTCAAACAGTGAAGGTGGGAGTGGGTATTTGCCTCTCCCACAGTGAAGGTGGGAGTGGGTATTTGCCTCTCAAACAGTGAAGGTGGGAGTGGGTATTTGCCTCTCAAACAGTGAAGGTGGGAGTGGGTATTTGCCTCTCAAACAGTGAAGGTGGGAGTGGGTATTTGCCTCTCCACAGTGAAGGTGGGAGTGGGTATTTGCCTCTCAAACAGTGAAGGTGGGAGTGGGGTTGCCTCTCCCACAGTGAAGGTGGGAGTGGTATTTGCCTCTCAAACAGTGAAGGTGGGAGTGGGTATTTGCCTCTCAAACAGTGAAGGTGGGAGTGGGTATTTGCCTCTCAAACAGTGAAGGTGGGAGTGGTATTTGCCTCTCAAACAGTGAAGGTGGGAGTGGGTATTTGCCTCTCAAACAGTGAAGGTGGGAGTGGGTATTTGCCTCTCAAACAGTGAAGGTGGGAGTGGGTATTTGCCTCTCAAACAGTGAAGGTGGGAGTGGGTATTTGCCTCTCAAACAGTGAAGGTGGGAGTGGGTATTTGCCTCTCAAACAGTGAAGGTGGGAGTGGGTATTTGCCTCTCAAACAGTGAAGGTGGGAGTGGGTATTTGCCTCTCAAACAGTGAAGGTGGGAGTGGGTATTTGGGTATTTGCCTCTCAAACAGTGAAGGTGGGAGTGGGTATTTGCCTCTCAAACAGTGAAGGTGGGAGTGGGTATTTGCCTCTCCACAGTGAAGGTGGGAGTGGGTATTTGCCTCTCAAACAGTGAAGGTGGGAGTGGGTATTTGCCTCTCCACAGTGAAGGTGGGAGTGGGTATTTGCCTCTCAAACAGTGAAGGTGGGAGTGGTATTTGCCTCTCAAACAGTGAAGGTGCCTCTCAAACAGTGAAGTGGGTGCCTCTCAAACAGTGAAGGTGGGAGTGGGTATTTGCCTCTCAAACAGTGAAGGTGGGAGTGGGTATTTGCCTCTCCCACAGTGAAGGTGGGAGTGGGTATTTGCCTCTCAAACAGTGAAGGTGGGAGTGGGTATTTGCCTCTCAAACAGTGAAGGTGGGAGTGGGTATTTGCCTCTCAAACAGTGAAGGTGGGAGTGGGTATTTGCCTCTCAAACAGTGAAGGTGGGAGTGGGTATTTGCCTCTCAAACAGTGAAGGTGGGAATTTGCCTCTCAAACAGTGAAGGTGGGAGTGGGTATTTGCCTCTCAAACAGTGAAGGTGGGAGTGGGTATTTGCCTCTCAAACAGTGAAGAGTGGGAGTGAAGGTGGGATTTGCCTCTCAAACAGTGAAGGTGGGAGTGGGTATTTGCCTCTCAAACAGTGAAGGTGGGCCTCTCCCACAGTGAAGGTGGGAGTGGTATTTGCCTCTCAAACAGTGAAGGTGGGAGTGGGTATTTGCCTCTCAAACAGTGAAGGTGGGAGTGGGTATTTGCCTCTCAAACAGTGAAGGTGGGAGTGGGTATTTGCCTCTCAAACAGTGAAGGTGGGAGTGGTATTTGCCTCTCAAACAGTGAAGGTGGGAGTGGGTATTTGCCTCTCCACAGTGAAGGTGGGAGTGGGTATTTGCCTCTCAAACAGTGAAGGTGGGAGTGGGTATTTGCCTCTCAAACAGTGAAGGTATTTGGTGAGTGGGTATTTGCCTCTCCCACAGTGAAGGTGGGAGTGGGTATTTGCCTCTCAAACAGTGAAGGTGGGAGTGGGTATTTGCCTCTCAAACAGTGAAGGTGGGAGTGGGTATTTGCCTCTCAAACAGTGAAGGTGGGAGTGGGTATTTGCCTCTCAAACAGTGAAGGTGGGAGTGGGTATTTGCCTCTCAAACAGTGAAGGTGGGAGTGGGTATTTGCCTCTCAAACAGTGAAGGTGGGAGTGGGTATTTGCCTCTCAAACAGTGAAAGGTGCCTCTCAAACAGTGAAGGTGGGGTATTTGCCTCTCAAACAGTGAAGGTGGGAGTGGGTATTTGCCTCTCAAACAGTGAAGTATTTGCCTCTCAAACAGTGAAGGTGGGAGGGTATTTGCCTCTCCACAGTGAAGGTGGGAGTGGGTATTTGCCTCTCTCAAACAGTGAAGGTGGGAGTGGGTATTTGCCTCTCAAACAGTGAAGGTGGGAGTGGGTATTTGCCTCTCAAACAGTGAAGGTGGGAGTGGGTATTTGCCTCTCCCAAACAGTGAAGGTGGGAGTGGGTATTTGCCTCTCAAACAGTGAAGGTGGGAGTGGGTATTTGCCTCTCAAACAGTGAAGGTGGGAGTGGGTATTTGCCTCTCAAACAGTGAAGGTGGGAGTGGGTATTTGCCTCTCAAACAGTGAAGGTGGGAGTGGGTATTTGCCTCTCAAACAGTGAAGGTGGGAGTGGGTATTTGCCTCTCAAACAGTGAAGGTGGGAGTGGGTATTTGCCTCTCAAACAGTGAAGGTGGGAGTGGGTATTTGCCTCTCCACAGTGAAGGTGGGAGTGGGTATTTGCCTCTCAAACAGTGAAGGTGGGTATTTGCCTCTCAAACAGTGAAGGTGGGAGTGGGTATTTGCCTCTCAAACAGTGAAGGTGGGAGTGGGTATTTGCCTCTCAAACAGTGAAGGTGGGAGTGGGTATTTGCCTCTCAAACAGTGAAGGTGGGAGTGGGTATTTGCCTCTCAAACAGTGAAGGTGGGAGTGGGTATTTGCCTCTCAAACAGTGAAGGTGGGAGTGGGTATTTGCCTCTCAAACAGTGAAAGGTATTTGCCTCTCAAACAGTGAAGGTGGGAGTGGGTATTTGCCTCTCAAACAGTGAAGGTGGGAGTGGGTATTTGCCTCTCAAACAGTGAAGGTGGGAGTGGGTATTTGCCTCTCAAACAGTGAAGGTGGGAGTGGGTATTTGCCTCTCAAACAGTGAAGGTGGGAGTGGGTATTTGCCTCTCAAACAGTGAAGGTGGGAGTGGGTATTTGCCTCTCAAACAGTGAAGGTGGGAGTGGGTATTTGCCTCTCAAACAGTGAAGGTGGGAGTGGGTATTTGCCTCTCAAACAGTGAAGGTGGGAGTGGGTATTTCTCAAACAGTGAAGGTGGGAGGTATTTGCCTCTCAAACAGTGAAGGTGGGTATTTGCCTCTCAAACAGTGAAGGTGGGAGTGGGTATTTGCCTCTCAAACAGTGAAGGTGGGAGTGGGTATTTGCCTCTCAAACAGTGAAGGTGGGAGTGGGTATTTGCCTCTCAAACAGTGAAGGTGGGAGTGGGTATTTGCCTCTCAAACAGTGAAGGTGGGAGTGGGTATTTGCCTCTCAAACAGTGAAGGTGGGAGTGGGTATTTGCCTCTCAAACAGTGAAGGTGGGAGTGGGTATTTGCCTCTCAAACAGTGAAGGTGGGAGTGGGTATTTGCCTCTCAAACAGTGAAGGTGGGAGTGGGTATTTGCCTCTCAAACAGTGAAAGGTGCCTCTCAAACAGTGAAGGTGGGGTATTTGCCTCTCAAACAGTGAAGGTGGGAGTGGGTATTTGCCTCTCAAACAGTGAAGGTGGGAGTGGGTATTTGCCTCTCAAACAGTGAAGGTGGGAGTGGGTATTTGCCTCTCAAACAGTGAAGGTGGGAGTGGGTATTTGCCTCTCAAACAGTGAAGGTGGGAGTGGGTATTTGCCTCTCAAACAGTGAAGGTGGGAGTGGGTATTTGCCTCTCAAACAGTGAAGGTGAAGGTGGGAGTGGGTATTTGCCTCTCAAACAGTGAAGGTGGGAGTGGGTATTTGCCTCTCAAACAGTGAAGGTGGGAGTGGGTATTTGCCTCTCAAACAGTGAAGGTGGGAGTGGGTATTTGCCTCTCAAACAGTGAAGGTGGGAGTGGGTATTTGCCTCTCAAACAGTGAAGGTGGGAGTGGGTATTTGCCTCTCAAACAGTGAAGGTGGGAGTGGGTATTTGCCTCTCAAACAGTGAAGGTGGGAGTGGGTATTTGCCTCTCAAACAGTGAAGGTGGGAGTGGGTATTTGCCTCTCAAACAGTGAAGGTGGGAGTGGGTATTTGCCTCTCAAACAGTGAAGGTGGGAGTGGGTATTTGCCTCTCAAACAGTGAAGGTGGGAGTGGGTATTTGCCTCTCAGTGAAGGTGGGAAACAGTGAAGGTGGGAGTGGGTATTTGCCTCTCAAACAGTGAAGGTGGGAGTGGTATTTGCCTCTCAAACAGTGAAGGTGGGAGTGGGTATTTGCCTCTCAAACAGTGAAGGTGGGAGTGGGTATTTGCCTCTCAAACAGTGAAGGTGGGAGTGGGTATTTGCCTCTCAAACAGTGAAGGTGGGAGTGGGTATTTGCCTCTCAAACAGTGAAGGTGGGAGTGGGTATTTGCCTCTCAAACAGTGAAGGTGGGAGTATTTGCCTCTCAAACAGTGAAGGTGGGAGTGGGTATTTGCCTCTCAAACAGTGAAGGTGGGAGTGGGTATTTGCCTCTCAAACAGTGAAGGTGGGAGTGGGTATTTGCCTCTCAAACAGTGAAGGTGGGAGTGGGTATTTGCCTCTCAAACAGTGAAGGTGGGAGTGGGTATTTGCCTCTCCCACAGTGAAGGTGGGAGTGGTATTTGCCTCCCACAGTGAAGGTGGGAGTGGGTATTTGCCTCTCAAACAGTGAAGGTGGGAGTGGTATTTGCCTCTCAAACAGTGAAGGTGGGAGTGGGTATTTGCCTCTCAAACAGTGAAGGTGGGAGTGGTATTTGCCTCTCAAACAGTGAAGGGTATTTGCCTCTCCACAGTGAAGGTGGGAGTGGGTATTTGCCTCTCAAACAGTGAAGGTGGGAGTGGGTATTTGCCTCTCAAACAGTGAAGGTGGGAGTGGGTATTTGCCTCTCAAACAGTGAAGGTGGGAGTGGGTATTTGCCTCTCAAACAGTGAAGGTGGGAGTGGGTATTTGCCTCTCAAACAGTGAAGGTGGGAGTGGGTATTTGCCTCTCAAACAGTGAAGGTGGGAGTGGGTATTTGCCTCTCAAACAGTGAAGGTGGGAGTGGGTATTTGCCTCTCAAACAGTGAAGGTGGGAGTGGGTATTTGCCTCTCAAACAGTGAAGGTGGGAGTGGGTATTTGCCTCTCAAACAGTGAAGGTGGGAGTGGGTATTTGCCTCTCAAACAGTGAAGGTGGGAGTGGGTATTTGCCTCTCAAACAGTGAAGGTGGGAGTGGGTATTTGCCTCTCAAACAGTGAAGGTGGGAGTGGGTATTTGCCTCTCAAACAGTGAAGGTGGGAGTGGGTATTTGCCTCTCAAACAGTGAAGGTGGGAGTGGGTATTTGCCTCTCAAACAGTGAAGGTGGGAGTGGGTATTTGCCTCTCAAACAGTGAAGGTGGGAGTGGGTATTTCTCAAACAGTGAAGGTGGGAGTGGGTATTTGCCTCTCAAACAGTGAAGGTGGGAGTGGGTATTTGCCTCTCCACAGTGAAGGTGGGAGTGGGTATTTGCCTCTCAAACAGTGAAGGTGGGAGTGGGTATTTGCCTCTCAAACAGTGAAGGTGGGAGTGGGCACAGTGAAGGTGGGAGTGGGTATTTGCCTCCCACAGTGAAGGTGGGAGTGGGTATTTGCCTCTCCACAGTGAAGGTGGGAGTGGGTATTTGCCTCTCAAACAGTGAAGGTGGGAGTGGGTATTTGCCTCTCAAACAGTGAAGGTGGGAGTGGGTATTTGCCTCTCAAACAGTGAAGGTGGGAGTGGGTATTTGCCTCTCAAACAGTGAAGGTGGGAGTGGGTATTTGCCTCTCCACAGTGAAGGTGGGAGTGGGTATTTGCCTCTCAAACAGTGAAGGTGGGAGTGGGTATTTGCCTCTCAAACAGTGAAGGTGGGAGTGGGTATTTGCCTCTCAAACAGTGAAGGTGGGAGTGGGTATTTGCCTCTCAAACAGTGAAGGTGGGAGTGGGTATTTGCCTCTCAAACAGTGAAGGTGGGAGTGGGTATTTGCCTCTCAAACAGTGAAGGTGGGAGTGGGTATTTGCCTCTCAAACAGTGAAGGTGGGAGTGGGTATTTGCCTCTCAAACAGTGAAGGTGGGAGTGGGTATTTGCCTCTCAAACAGTGAAGGTGGGAGTGGGTATTTGCCTCTCAAACAGTGAAGGTGGGAGTGGGTATTTGCCTCTCAAACAGTGAAGGTGGGAGTGGGTATTTGCCTCTCAAACAGTGAAGGTGGGAGTGGGTATTTGCCTCTCAAACAGTGAAGGTGGGAGTGGGTATTTGCCTCTCAAACAGTGAAGGTGGGAGTGGGTATTTGCCTCTCAAACAGTGAAGGTGGGAGTGGGTATTTGCCTCTCAAACAGTGAAGGTGGGAGTGGGTATTTGCCTCTCAAACAGTGAAGGTGGGAGTGGGTATTTGCCTCTCAAACAGTGAAGGTGGGAGTGGGTATTTGCCTCTCAAACAGTGAAGGTGGGAGTGGGTATTTGCCTCTCAAACAGTGAAGGTGGGAGGTATTTGCCTCTCAAACAGTGAAGGTGGGAGTGGGTATTTGCCTCTCAAACAGTGAAGGTGGGAGTGGGTATTTGCCTCTCAAACAGTGAAGGTGGGAGTGGGTATTTGCCTCTCAAACAGTGAAGGTGGGAGTGGGTATTTGCCTCTCAAACAGTGAAGGTGGGAGTGGGTATTTGCCTCTCAAACAGTGAAGGTGGGAGGTATTTGCCTCTCCACAGTGAAGGTGGGAGGGTATTTGCCTCTCAAACAGTGAAGGTGGGAGTGGGTATTTGCCTCTCAAACAGTGAAGGTGGGAGTGGTATTTGCCTCTCAAACAGTGAAGGTGGGAGTGTATTTGCCTCTCAAACAGTGAAGGTGGGAGTGGGTATTTGCCTCTCAAACAGTGAAGGTGGGAGTGGGTATTTGCCTCTCAAACAGTGAAGGTGGGAGTGGTATTTGCCTCTCAAACAGTGAAGGTGGGAGTGGGTATTTGCCTCTCAAACAGTGAAGGTGGGAGTGGGTATTTGCCTCTCAAACAGTGAAGGTGGGAGTGGGTATTTGCCTCTCAAACAGTGAAGGTGGGAGTGGTATTTGCCTCTCAAACAGTGAAGGTGGGAGTGGGTATTTGCCTCTCAAACAGTGAAGGTGGGAGTGGGTATTTGCCTCTCAAACAGTGAAGGTGGGAGTGGGTATTTGCCTCTCAAACAGTGAAGGTGGGAGTGGTATTTGCCTCTCCACAGTGAAGGTGGGAGTGGGTATTTGCCTCTCAAACAGTGAAGGTGGGAGTGGTATTTGCCTCTCAAACAGTGAAGGTGGGAGTGGGTATTTGCCTCTCAAACAGTGAAGGTGGGAGGTATTTGCCTCTCAAACAGTGAAGGTGGGGTATTTGCCTCTCAAACAGTGAAGGTGGGAGTGGTATTTGCCTCTCAAACAGTGAAGGTGGGAGTGGGAGTGGGTATTTGCCTCTCAAACAGTGAAGGTGGGAGTGGGTATTTGCCTCTCAAACAGTGAAGGTGGGAGGTATTTGCCTCTCAAACAGTGAAGGTGGGAGTGGGTATTTGCCTCTCAAACAGTGAAGGTGGGAGTGGGTATTTGCCTCTCAAACAGTGAAGGTGGGAGTGGGTATTTGCCTCTCAAACAGTGAAGGTGGGAGTGGGTATTTGCCTCTCAAACAGTGAAGGTGGGAGTGGGTATTTGCCTCTCAAACAGTGAAGGTGGGAGTGGGTATTTGCCTCTCAAACAGTGAAGGTGGGAGAGGGTATTTGCCTCTCCACAGTGAAGGTGGGAGTGGGTATTTGCCTCTCCACAGTGAAGGTGGGAGTGGGTATTTGCCTCTCAAACAGTGAAGGTGGGAGAGGGTATTTGCCTCTCAAACAGTGAAGGTGGGAGTGGGTATTTGCCTCTCAAACAGTGAAGGTGGGAGTGGGTATTTGCCTCTCAAACAGTGAAGGTGGGAGTGGGTATTTGCCTCTCAAACAGTGAAGGTGGGAGTGGGTATTTGCCTCTCCCACAGTGAAGGTGGGAGTGGGTATTTGCCTCTCCCACAGTGAAGGTGGGAGTGGGTATTTGCCTCTCCCACAGTGAAGGTGGGAGTGGGTATTTGCCTCTCAAACAGTGAAGGTGGGAGTGGGTATTTGCCTCTCAAACAGTGAAGGTGGGAGTGGGTATTTGCCTCTCAAACAGTGAAGGTGAGAGAGGGTATTTGCCTCTCCCACAGTGAAGGTGGGAGTAGGTATTTGCCTCTCCCACAGTGAAGGTGGGAGTGGGTATTTGCCTCTCAAACAGTGAAGGTGAGAGAGGGTATTTGCCTCTCCCACAGTGAAGGTGGGAGTGGGTATTTGCCTCTCAAACAGTGAAGCTGGGAGTGGGTATTTATCTCCCACAGTGAAGGTGGGAGTGGGTATTTGCCTCTCCCACAGTGAACCTGGGAGTGGGTATTTCTCTCTTCCACAGTGAAGGTGGGAGTAGGTATTTGCCTCTCCCACAGTGAAGGTGGGAGTGGGTATTTACCTCTCCCACAGTGAAGGTGGGAGTGGGTATTTGCCTCTCAAACAGTGAAGGTGGGAGTGGGTATTTGCCTCTCCCACAGTGAAGGTGGGAGTGGGTATTTGCCTCTCCCACAGTGAAGGTGGGAGTGGGTATTTGCCTCTCCCTCAGTGAAAGTGTGAGTAGGTATTTGCCTCTCAAACAGTGAAGGTGGGAGTGGGTATTTGCCTCTCCCACAGTGAAGGTGGGAGTGGTATTTGCCTCTCCACAGTGAAGGTGGGAGTGGGTATTTGCCTCTCAAACAGTGAAGGTGGGAGTGGGTATTTGCCTCTCAAACAGTGAAGGTGGGAGTGGGTATTTGCCTCTCAAACAGTGAAGGTGTGAGTAGGTATTTGCCTCTCAAACAGTGAAGGTGGGAGTGGGTATTTGCCTCTCAAACAGTGAAGGTGGGAGTGGGTATTTGCCTCCCACAGTGAAGGTGGGAGTGGGTATTTGCCTCTCAAACAGTGAAGGTGGGAGTGGGTATTTGCCTCTCAAACAGTGAAGGTGGGAGTGGGTATTTGCCTCTCAAACAGTGAAGGTGGGAGTGGGTATTTGCCTCTCAAACAGTGAAGGTGGGAGTGGGTATTTGCCTCTCAAACAGTGAAGGTGGGAGTGGGTATTTGCCTCTCAAACAGTGAAGGTGGGAGTGGGTATTTGCCTCTCCACAGTGAAGGTGGGAGTGGGTATTTGCCTCCCACAGTGAAGGTGGGAGTGGGTATTTGCCTCTCAAACAGTGAAGGTGAGAGAGGTGTTGCCTCTCCCACAGTGAAGGTGGGAGTAGGTATTTGCCTCTCCCACAGTGAAGGTGGGAGTGGGTATTTGCCTCTCAAACAGTGAAGGTGAGAGAGGGTATTTGCCTCTCCCACAGTGAAGGTGGGAGTGGGTATTTGCCTCTCAAACAGTGAAGCTGGGAGTGGGTATTTATCTCCCACAGTGAAGGTGGGAGTGGGTATTTGCCTCTCCCACAGTGAACCTGGGAGTGGGTATTTCTCTCTTCCACAGTGAAGGTGGGAGTAGGTATTTGCCTCTCCCACAGTGAAGGTGGGAGTGGGTATTTACCTCTCCCACAGTGAAGGTGGGAGTGGATATTTGCCTCTCCCACAGTGAAGGTGGGAGTTGGTATTTGCCTCTCCCACAGTGAAGCTGGGAGTGGGTATTTATCTCTCCCACAGTGAAGGTGGGAGTGGTTATTTGCCTCTTCCACCTCCCACAGTGAAGCTTGGAGCAGGCATTTGTCTCTCTCACAATGAAGCTGGAATTGGGTATTTGCCTCTCCCATAGTGAAGCTAGAAGTGGGTTTTTTGCCTCTCCCACCTCCTATAGGGAAGGTGGGAGTGGGCACACAATGAAGCTGGGAGTGGATATTTGCATCTCCCACAGTGAAACTGGGAATAGGTATTTGCCTCTCCCATCTTCCATAGTGAAGCTGGGAGTGGATATTTGTATCTCCCACAGTGAAGTTGGGAGTCGGTATTTGCCTCTCGAACAATGAAGCTGGGAGTGGATATTTGCATCACCCACAGTGGAGTTGGGAATGGATATTTGCCTCTCCCATAATGAAGCTGGGAGTGGATATTTGCATCTCCCACAGTGAAGCTGGGAGTGGGTATTTGCATCTCCCACAGTGAAGCTAGGAGTGGATATTTGTATCTCCCACAGTGAAGCTGGGAGTGGATATTTGCATCTCCCACAGTGAAGTTGGGAGTGGATATTTGCATCTCCCACAGTGAAGTTGGGATTGGATATTTGCATCTCCTACAGTGAAGCTGGGAGTGGATATTTGCATCTCCCACAGTGAAGTTGGGAGTGGATATTTGCATCTCCCACAGTGAAGCTGGGAGTGGATATTTGCCTCTCCCACAGTGAAGCTGGGAGTGGATATTTGCCTCTCCCACAGTGAAGCTGGGAGTGGATATTTGCATCTCCCACAGTGAAGTTGGGAGTGGATATTTGCATCTCCCACAGTGAAGCTGGGAGTGGGTATTTGCCTCTCGCAAAATGAAGTTGGTGAGTGGATATTTGCCTCTCCCACAGTGAAACTGTGGGTGGGTATTTGCCTCCCCCATCTCCCACAGTGAAGCTGGGAGTGGGTGTTTAATTGTCTCTGCCACAGTGAAGCTGGGAGTAGGTGTTTAATTGCCTTTCCTACAGTGAAGTTTGGGGTGGGTATTTCCCTCTCCCATAGTGAAGCTGGGAGTGGATTTTTGCCTCTATCATAGTGAAGCATGGTGTGGATTTTTGCCTCTACCACAGTGAAACTGGGAGTGTACATTTGCCTCTCCCACAGGGAAGCTGGAAATAATTGTCTTATATGTTTGTATCTATAATGTGAGTGGTTGTAAAAATTGAAATGTGGTGAAATGGTGAAAAAAAATATTACTATTTTTTCTAGATTATGGGGACATTTTCCTTTAGAATATTGTATGATTAAAAAGAAATAAAAATATAATTATGTATTCCATTCACAGTTTTCATTAGCTTTGGATTAATTCAGGTGCATTAAAAACTTGTTGACTCAATTTGAAGTAGAGAATTTTGTTTTTAAGGAGCTGTGTAGGTATAGGTAATGTATTAAGGAAAAATTTTCTAAATTAATAACTTAATTTTACAATATTTTTCATCTAAATGTTAAGATGTTTTTTCCTTGTTATGAAACTGCACCCAATGCAGTTGTCTTTACATTCTTTTCACATCTCCCATTTATTTTCTTTGTCAGTAGTTGTCTCACTTTTATGGAAATTTTATTTAGTTCTTGTTACATATTTCCATCATCTGTTGCTTTAATTTGTTTTGTGGTATCACCAAAGTCTCTCTCTCTCTCTCTCTCTCTCTCTCTCTCTCTCTCTCTCTCTCTCTCTCTCTCTTATGATTCATTCATTATTAGTGCCATACCTTTGTAAGTTCAAATCAGTAGAGTTTCAAGAGGATAAAATACAAAAGTAAGTGATACATAAAGAAGTGAGAGAAGGGAAGGATTAAGTAGACTATGTAGACAGCCAGATAGATACACATAGATATGAAGATAAATAATTGAAGATAATATAGATAGCTAGGTAGACAGTCAGATGTAGCTAGATTAATATAGATACACTGATAGATGTGAATAAATATAGAGATATATGTAGATAATCATAGATAAATAAGTAGGTAGGTAAATAGATAAATACATATGTAGATAGATAGATAGATCAATAAACAAGGTGTTAACTTTATAGAGGCATACGCACTACCTACATTTCCACATGAAGCCTACTGTCACGCTAAGAGATAATTCAACAATATTGTCTCAAGGATGAATAACAATATCTACAAGGACAACTGCAAATGACAGTCATGTAATAGAAAATTTTACAGATTTTGGATCCTGAAGAGCTGTTTATAATGCAGGTACTGTATGTTTGATTTTTTTTTTATTTATGCATGATTCATACCAGATATTTACCACCTATTAAGAAAAAAATGAATCAATAAAGAAAGATAGATCCAGTAAATGAGATAATTAAATAAAGAAGTGTATCCACCAGCTATTAACAGTTAGCACATATGACAGGTTGGTGAAGGAGGGCTTCCTCGGTCTCACCATGACCCCACCAAACCCCAACGGCAGCGGATGGTCATCAATCATGGCGTGCCCAACGCCATCAATGTTAACCTTCTTGCCACGTCAGAGGCCCACCCATAGCTCCTGGGCCTTGTTGAAGGGGCTGTGCCCAGCTTGGTCCACCTCCTCGGCCTGGGCTACTTTCAAGTGGGCCTGTACACCCCTGAGCCTGATCTGTGTGGCCACTGCTGTTGGTTCAGGCATCAGAGCTGGAAGCGTAAGTTGGTGCTGCGCTGCAGGTACTTTTCTGGTGGTCAGTGGCGGACTTACCATTAGGCAACACTAGGTGGTTGCTTAGGGCCCCAAGTTTCTGGGGGCCCTATGAAACTCCTCATACACTTATGGTTAATAGAGGTTTAATTTGCACATATTATTTATGTCTTTGATTAAAATCCATTTGCGGTGTGTGGGCATTGCAGAAGTATGTCATCAGCATAGATGATGACCTGGGTGCCCTGTGGGAAGGAACAACGTGCAATTTTGTCCATTAAAACATTGAAAAGCATTGGACTAACCCTGTGGTGTTCCAAGCTCAAAGACTTCCTTAGAAGATACTGCACCTTGAAACCAAACCTGTGCTGTTCTATTGTACAAATAGTCCCTGATTCATCCTAATAATCCACCTTTGACACCTTTGAGGATGAGTTCCTTTATAATAACATCTTTGTTGGCCGTCAAAGGCACTCTTAAGATAGTCGAAAGCTGTGCAGGTAGCATCCTTATTTATAAGACACTCAACAAAACAATGACTTGTAGAGTGACCTATTAGGAAGCTATGTACATTGTCAGAGTACATGGCCCACCTTGTATATAAGCCTATTAAATATTACCAGTTCCATCATCTTACACAGAAAGCTGGTGAGAGAAATAGGGCGAAAAGTGCCATCACCTTTGGGGATTGGGATGATAATGGCTTTTTCCAGAAGTGGGGAAGCTTGCCTGCAGTGAGAAACGTGTTAAATAGCACCTTGTTCAGGAAGGAGACCCAGTACTTCTTCCTTTCCTGCTGCCGCAGATCCGTGAGGTGTCGAGCCACGGTAACCATGGCATCCCGTGACTCTGTGTCTGCTGGGTTGAGCTGCCAACGTCTCTGGTAGGCAGCGAGCGTCTGTTGGCAGTTCAGAATGACAGGGTCAGTAGCGTAAGTCCAGCGGCGTGGAGCATGGGCCCTTGCTGGAACCCTTGGAGTCGCGATGAATCCCTCGATGGTGTGCAGGAGTCCGTCATACAGTGCCTCTGCATCAGCAAAGGAGCCCTTCACGGCAGCGTACCATGCCACCACATGGACGACGTGGTCCGTCATCCTGGATGGTGGCACCGTCAAGCGCTTCCTGGGCACTGCTGGGCGGACTGCACAGGAGGGTCGTCTCCAGGGCGAAGTGGTCGCTCAGCAATGACCTGACAAGATAAGTTTGGGCAGTATATGTTGGCATATTGATGAGGGCTACATAATCAAGTCTGCCTCCTTGAACATGTGTGGGTGTGTGGTCCCCAGTAAGTACAGCTGTATCTGTGGTGTCAAGGAAAGCCTTCCAGCACACCATTGGCATTGGTGGTGAGGTGGCTTCCTAATTCCTTATGCCTGGCATTAAGGTCACCCATGATAACACTCTGCTCTTCAAGAACATATTCAGGAAAATTTGCAATATTTAAGGCACCAGCATGAATGTACATGTTTACAAAGTAAATAATTTCACCCACAGTGTGCAAGCAAACAGTAATAAATTCAATACCCTCAGTGACCCTCATTTCCATGAAGTTAACTGGAATCCCATGTTTAATGTAAGTGGCCATTCCCCGACTACTGCCGTCACCACAACTGAGGGTGTGGGAGGCATAACCTCACAGCTCAGGCACCCGTGGCCCTACCTCCTGTAAGGCAATAATGTCAGGCTTATGGAGAAGGACATGAGAGTGTAGGTCAGTGAAGCGGGCATGTAGACCATTGACATTCCATGTTAGGGTGCGGAAACTCTTACCATTCATCACGATGGTGTTGCATCTGTGTCTTCAGGCCGTCCACTTTCTGTGTCAGGCGAGACACCTGCTCCATCAGCATCTGTATGGCTGCCATCAGATGTCCCTGGTCTGGCTTGGGGCTGGCAGTCATCAGATGTCCCTGGTCTGGTTCAGGGCTGGCAGTCTGGGCTGGATTTGGGCTGGAACAGCGCTTCTTCTTACGGCTGACCAATGTCCATTCACCTGCAGCATCCTCATCACAGTCTGCCTCAGGTGACTTGCTCTCTGAGGAAGGGGGAGCTGGGGCCCTCCCTGAGGAGGTCTGGAGTTGTCGCGTAGCTCCCTTGACTAGCTTGTCTCGGTGAGGATGCAGTGGCAGTTGCATACTACCCTGCAGCATTGACCTTTTTCTTGGGTGGGTCGCACAGGCCATACTGACATACGTCACTCTCTCCTTGGTCCTGCTGGGCACCGCTTGCTGGAGATGGGTTTGGGGCCACAGTGGAGGTCCCACTGCATACTGTGTGTTGCTGGTTCATGAAGGCAGCAAACTCATTACTAAGACCAGAGACTGTTGCAGACAGGTTGTCTACTTTGGCAGCTAGCGCACTCACCACTGCCATCAGCTGCTGGGTGGAGTCAGTGGCAGGCAGTTCCTGAGTGATGCCTGGCTGGGGCACTGTTTTTGGAGGCACAGGGGCACTGTAGCAGTGCGCTGCGGCAAAGGTGGGAACACGGCAGGTGTGGTTGAAGTGCCAGTGGTGGAGCTGGAAGGCTGGGACAGGTGAGGGGCAGCAGCCGAGAAGGAGGGCTTCGTCACCCAGGCGTTGGTCTGGAGAGGTGGAGCCTGGCGGAACACAAGCCTGGGCTGACTTACCTCATCAATGGCAGGCTTCCTTTGGGACCGAGGCCTGACAGTGCAGAGGGTGGAGTGGGCGTTGTGGTCACCCCCAACAATTGCAGCAGCGAGGAGGGATTTTGGTGCCCTCCTTGATCTTATCCAGGCACTGTGCTGACTTATGTAGATTTATCTAGACTTATCTAGATTTTAGCAAGGCGTTTGATAAGGTACCGCATAGGAGGCTAGTGTACATATTGAGACTACATGGGATAGGGGGTAGGTTAGTTGATTGGATTAGTGAATGGCTTTCTGATAGGAAACAGAGAGTAGTATTAAATGGGGCAATGTCTGAGTGGAAGGAAGTGGTTAGTGGGGTACCCCAAGGATCAGTGCTAGGACCTCTTCTTTTCTTGGTGTACATTAACGATTTAAATATAGGAATTAGTAGCAAAGTATCAAAGTTTGCAGATGATACTAAGATAGCATGTGCAGTACAGGGTGAAAAGGACAATTACAGAATACAACGAGACCTGGACAGGCTGATAGCATGGGCAGACAGGTGGCAGATGGAGTTTAATTCTAAAAGTGTCAGGTTATGCATTTAGGTAAAGACAACACAAACTTTAACTATGAGATGGAGGGATGTTGGCTAGAGGCAGTAGAGGAAGGAAAGGATTTAGGAGTAGTGATAGACAGGACTATGAAATTTTCAAAGCAATGTTTAGAAGCAAGAAATAGGGCAAATAGGATCCTGGGTTTTATAAATAGAAATGTTAGTTATAAAAGTAAGGAAGTGGTGCGTAGCTTATATAATTCCTATGTTAGGCCCCATTTAGAGTATTGCATACAGGCCTGGTCACCCCACTATAGGCAGGATATCAACATGTTAGAAGCAGTTCAGAGAAGAGCAACTAGGATGATACCAGCATTAAAGCGCCTGGAGTATAGAGATAGATTAAAGGAATTAAACATGTTTTCATTTGAGAGGAGATGTATAAGAGGGGATATGATAGAGTTATTTAAAATGTTCTCAGATACAAACTACATAGATGTGAGATCTTTCTTTACCTTAGAGGAGGGAAGTAGGACTAGAAATCATGGCAGGAAGATTAGAAAGCAAGGCTGCAGGTTAGATATAAGAAAATATTTCTTTAGTCATAGGGTGGTAGACTTCTGGAATGCATTGCCAGAGACGGTTGTAAATAGCACTAGTTTGACAATGTTTAAAAACAGATTAGATAAGCACTTAAATTTATTAGATTTATAATTATGTATAGCACTGCATGATAGTTTTTATAAGAAATTTACTATAGTTAAACAAGACATGATCCCCATGTATGGGGACCACAAATTGTAGAGGATTTCGCTGCAGGACTTAGCCCTGTTAATGGGCCAAATATTTAGAATTAGTATATAATGTATTGTATACTTGTAAGTGTATCTTTAAGTACTGATGACGAGGTCGCTGTGCGACTGATACAGGATAACCTAGATGGGCCCTGGTGGCCCTTTGTTATCCTATTATTTATGTTATGTTATGTTATGTTATGTTATGGGGGCCAGCACAGTATCTACAGCGAAGGACAGACTGGCAACGCCACTCCTTGTGTCCCCAGCGACTGCAGTGGCGACATAAGTCTTGTTCTGGCGTGTAACACTCCACACGCCGACGTCCAAGGCCCAGGAGATGCACCTCACTGGGCACCTTCCTTATAACCACTCCCAACAGTTGGGGCCTTGGCATCTGCCCCACCATTCTCCTCTTCAGCCCATGGAATCCGGCTGGTACTTCAATGAGGTTGACATTGATGTGGGTCGCTACACCATGGATAATGACAGTGTGACTGGACGTGCTTCAGCTTCAACTCTTGTTTCACACCGGAGACGATGCACACGCGCGAAGCTGCATGGCTTATAAAATCGCCTCAGTCACTCAGTGTATTTCCAATAGGAGTGTTCACACCGGATACGAAACTTTTGGAAAGGATAATATATATATATATATATATATATATATATATATATATATATATATATATATATATATATATATATATATATATATATATATATATACGTCCACGCGTAGGTTCGAATCCCACCACGTATCGCCTTGATACTTTGTCATTTGTCGAGTGGTTTGAAGTCACCTATACATATCACCATGATACCCAGGTTCTAGGTGGTTACACCAAAGATGCGTTTGGGTGGTGATATGGGCCCTTATATGGGTACCACTATAAATATAATTGCCTGCGTCACTAATGGGTGGAAGCTGAGGAGCGCTTCCCATACTCTTAAGTTACCTACAGGCACTATAGGCCAGGACATAGAAAGAAAAATAAATAATAAAAAACAAAATAAATGAATAAATAAATAAATGAAATAAATAAATAAATAAAAAAAAGAATATATATATATATATATATATATATATATATATATATATATATATATATATATATATATATATATATATATATATATATATATATATATATATATATATATATATATATATATATATATATATATATATATATATATATATATATATATATATATATATATATATATATATATATATATATATATATATATATATATATATATATATATATATATATATATATATATATATATATATATATATATATATATATATATATATATATATATATATATATATATATATATATATATATATATATATATATATATATATATATATATATATATATATATATATATATATATATATATATATATATATATATATATATATATATATATATATATATATATATATGTGTGTGTGTGTGTGTGTGTGTGTGTGTGTGTTGCTCTTTCGTCCATAAAGGATCATCGAGGGAATGAATGATTGTTTTCCTTTTTTTCTTGTCCCCCCTTATTTTTAGTGACCAGTTACCGTTTCGTGACGCATTATTTTCTACATAAGTTTTATTGAACAATTCTTGCACATTACTCTTAATGATGAGGTGTTTTTGAGTCGGGTAAGATAAAGAAATGGTTTGTGTGGGCGGGAAATCTGAATGACTGAAGTAGTTTTTAACAATTGATTTTTGTCTATATTGTAATGTAAATACTTATGTAATCATCTTCACTTGCTTTATGTATCATTGTGTTTCAAACCTAAGGATTAGAAAATACTCAAAACATCTTTTATTTAGAGTTGGAATTGTAAATAAAACCACTGAATTCTCGACCAGTGTATAGAGGCAGTAAGCATGTGGGGCAATAAACTAGATCCTCTTTACATTCAGATCCTACTAATACCCGATACTCTGTGAGATCCACCGGGAGACTTATCAAGTGCAACAAACTTTCTGATTAGTGTTTAAGATGCATTTAATAATAAGTCTCTGGGAAATTAGTGCATCACTTATAGTAATGATGTTTTCACACCAAATATTTGATACATCTTCTACCTGTTAGACGTAGAAGCTAGGTAGTCTTGCTATTGGTCCCTACAGTTACCAACATGATAATAAAAAAAAAGACATATGTAATCCTTATCTCAATACCATGTCAACTTCTTATGTGATCTTGATATAATAAGCTAGGTAGAACTACTAAAGGCCAAAGGAAGAGTATTACCAAGGAAGAGAATGATGAAAGATGTGCAATTAAGTGGAGCAAGAAATGGAAGCCATTGAAATAACACCGCAGGAAAATAGAAAGAAAAATGAATGTGATCCACAACTGATACTCAGTTCTGACAATAGAAAAGCAGATGGAGAAGAATGAAATGAATAACAAGAGGTAGAGGAGTGGGCAAGTGTTGCGTAAGTGAGAAGGATCAGAGTGAGGCTGGCGATGGTGTTTTGTTTAGGGAGCGCCATCTTTGTGCCGCCACAGCAAGCGGGCCGGGCGGGCGCCTCTCAGCCTCAGTTTATTGTTTTTATGGCGGAGGTCGTTGCTGTCGGGAACAAATGCTCGCAAGAATGTTGATATAGACATAACTATAGAGTGGAACATGCTGGTGTTAATCTAGAAAGTGTGTTAATAGGTAAGGTTTCGCTGTGTGACAAAATGACTGATGTTTGGGGCGCATAGTGGTGAAAAGTAATGTTGTTAAGGTGACTGAGGTTGACCGCACCTCGGCTAAGATACATTTTTTTATTTTTTTTTTTATTTCCATGGTGTTTGCTGTACGACTCCCCTGCTTAACGTTGTGGTGCGCGGTGGTGAGATGAAGGTGTTCTGTGCCGCTGTGATGGTGGAGGTGACGGCACGATAGAGGGAGGCCTTAGCGAGACTTCCTGCCCTCAAGTGAAAGTGGCATTATTCATGCATTGGTTATTATGAAAAATTGAATCGGTGTGTTACTTATATTGGAGATTTATATTTAGTAAAAAGTGTTCTTGCAGATTCACATGATTCATATCTCTAGGCCATTGCAACCATACAATATTGAAAAAAGTTAACCATGATTTTAGCTCATTTAGCTTGTGGTAGTAATATATTGGTAAATACTATCCACATTTTTTGTCTTTATTTGGGGATACCAGACTGTGTAGGGTAATGTGGTGACATACTGCGGGAAAATATTTTTGGAAAATCATGTTCAAGTCTTGAAGGTAAGAGTGGATCAGAAACATGTCATGGAATGGGCCACCCACAGCACTCAGCTAATTTTTGCTGGAGGGAACTAAATGACTTTATTTTTGGCAATTCAACGAATATATATATATATATATATATATATATATATATATATATATATATATATATATATATATATATATATTACCAATCACCTCAATGTGAAGGTGATTCATAGTTATTTGACAACTAAAAAAAAAACTCATTTCGAATTATAAGAAATTATGTAATTAACACGGACATTATAAATAGTGTTTTATAAATGAAAAGAACAGTAAAATAATATGTTTTCAGTCAAGACTGCCTATCTTGGCGATCTGTATTACATGTTTATTTCATCCCTGCAACACACATGAAAAGCATTATGAATGAAATTTTGTTGTGTGAGATAAAACCAATAGATATTTTATATTGTTTTACAATCAAAACATTGGAAATATAGAGCTAGTTGTAACTATTTTCTATCTACTACTTATGTTAAGTGGGGACAGGATAACTTAATTTGAATTGAATATGTAAGAGTTTGTGTAGGCTACATCCACACACAGCATTGTACAGAAAGCTGCCTCTTAGCCCTGTTGCTCTCCAACCAGTATCAGAGCAACAGTGCTTGATAAAAGCTTAGTATGTCATTAAATATGTACATATGCCCAATATTCATATTCAATACTTTACAAACAGGACCACACTACATTCAAGGTTATGAAACAGTTTGAAAGGAATGTCTGAAGTTACAATGGATGCCACAAAAAATTGAAAATCTTATTTTCTATTTACTTGTGGTGTCCCATAAGAAACAGATCTTGTTTGCTGTCATCATGTCCACTTGTAGTGTTGCCAAAACAGCTGTGCTATAATTTCTATCTTTTTAAAGGGATCTGTGCAGATCACCCCTTTGTGCTTCACCTTGTCCCACTGCAGTGTGTGTATGTGGGAATGTTAAAATTTTGTATTTCTCATCTCATTCCAACCTTTGGTTTTGAAATGTGATGTCTGCCACAGATGACAGTCAGGCATAGTATGGCCTTGTGGCCTACAAGCATTACTAGGTACATGCATGGCGAACACACTTGAAAGATGGTGGTGCATGCAGAAATCAAACAGGAAATTATAGTGGTTGAGTTTGACGAGGCTTTTAACTTTTGTTGTGTAACTAAAGAAGATTTAGGTTGCAAATATGTATACATAGTGTAGTTGTTTCAGTACTAGTGATGTGTGTGTCATCACTTATCATATAGGAAGTTGATAGTAATGGTTCTTGTAGAACATTTGAAAAAAGACAAAAACAAGATAGGTAATGTAAAGAAGTGCTATGTGACTTTATCATTAACCTTAATGTGACTATTACCTCAGTAAGGCCTCGCGTACCATTGAGCATGTGTGATTTTGTTTGTGGATTACAAAGCATAGCTGCCTGTAGATTTAGCTTTGAAATACCTCTTCCTGTTACTTTTTAGAATTAAGATTCTTGTCAAACATTCAGCAGTTGCTCTATGCCTTTGATCTTTTTTTTTTTTTTTTTTTTTTTTTTTTTTTTTTTAAAGCTGTGTAGTCATAGATGTTTGAAAATTATGCTTTCAGATTCACAAAATTATTTGGAATATTGTTATTTTGAAGTTTCTCCCTTTGTTCTGTCTTTGTACATGTTGTTGATAGATACATTATGCCTCTTGAATGTCATGTTGGGTATGCATGAAATTCTCTCTAGTTTGGAAGGTCTTGCTTTTATGTTATACATACTGAATGACTTCCATGAGCACATTTTCATCATTAGAAAACATGTCTCCTGCCACCTCCCTCTCTGTTTGTTGTTCAGCTAATTGGTGTGCTTGTAATGAATGTTCTTGTTAGTTTCCCTATTGTTTTTAAATGTAAGATATTTTCAGTCAGCTCATTAGTTTAGTCTTATCTCATGCTGGCCCTTTTTGTTTGAAAACATTAAATATAGTATTAATATCAAAATATTAACTCGGTTGATAATTTGTGTAATAGCTATATTGAGACAATTTTTGTGCAAAATATGTTACTTTTTAAAATTTTGATCAACATCTAAAATGATGGAAATAGCTGTAAAATTAAATAACTGAATTAGTCTTTGAATTAGTCTTAACCTAACCTCAGCTAATATACATGAAGATGTGAATGTTATTTTAGTATCATCAAACGATAAATGCATAACTGTCCCTTTACATCAGCCAACATATGCCACTGGAGACGTGACATGTGCTGTCTCTTGTGGATGTGAATGATTTACTTGTTTGTTTTCCTGAAAGGTAATTGATATTGTTATCCAATTGATATTTGAAAGAAAATCAGCTTAGGACAAGGTTAATTGATGAGGCAATCAGAAATGTAAAATGAATTTTAGGAAGTGGCAGCAAAAGGATCAAGGAGGCAGGCTGTAGCTTATAGACCAGCCTTGCCTATGACCACTATAGGCAGCTTTTTCCAGAACTTCATTCTTCTTGGAAATTGCATTTTATGGTTTGTCAGACAGAGACATCCTAGTATGTAGTGTGCTTTACTAGTGAAGGCACTTTTGTCGATTGAGCTTAAAGGTCGGTTCGCATATGGTAGTTTGTGACTGAAATTGCAAGTTGGTAGATTTTCCAACTGAATATTGGTGCCTAGCAACTGGAAAAACTAGTCACAGAACAAGACAGTCGATTTGCAACTTTGTTTACATTGTGATGTCACAGAGAAAGGTTGGTGAGAGGAAAAGAGCACATCTGGGACCCTAAAAGTGAATTCTACAGCAACTCTAGTGACTTGCAATTTCAGTCACATATTGACACATGTGAACCTGCCGTTACGTGAGGAACTTGACCACAGTCACTGTAAGCCAAGGTGGTGCAGAAGTAAGGCCCTGCCTTCCCCCTCCAGCTTATGGGGCAGCTGTCAGGTGCTCTCACAGTGATTGTGACACTTCCCTAGATATTTTCATAATTTAAGATAGTTTTTATTGCATTACCTATATATAGATTAACATTACCTTATGCTGATTTTTTATAGAAAAAACAGTAGCAGTAGATAAAAAAAAGTCAAGTTTAAGAAGAAATTGTGGAAACTTAAAACATGTTATTCATATTACAGGATTCATATTGGTGTCAAACATACTTGGGATGTACTGACAGTCATATAAATTTGCTTATGTAGATAGATTGTTATTTGTTTTCACTGTTATCTGAAGGACTAATGTAATTGTAATGTGTTTCCTTAGTGAAGTTTTTCAAAGTCCATCCAGGATAAGGAAAATTGCTAATTATTGGAAATTTTTTAAAATAGGTAGGTGTATAGAAAAAGAAAAACCTTTTTGAATGCACCAGTTAGCTGCTGTGGTGAAAGGAGGGAGAATGGAGAGGGCATAGTTCCAAATAAGCTTAGCTTTCAATGACTACATATACTGTACTGTATGTATCAGCAGAAATAGTTGTGCAAATCTCACCAGTGGTACTGTTGCATCTGTGTAATGTCGTGCGCTACAGTTACTTAAATGTGGGAATACTAAGGTGAAGCTAAGTGTGTCATAACTGAGTGGATGGTTTCATGTTTAACTAAGTTACATCTGGAGTAACCTTAGGATCTCAGCTAAATAACCTAATAAGTACCTACTACTTTATTAAGTGTATAATGTAAAAACAGACTTTAATCATGATAGAAATGAGACAGCCTGGAGGCTCACACTTATTTGGTTAGAGGAATGCCACTGGTCATAAAAGGTTACTAAAATTTACAAAGTGAAAAAACTGAGAATCCTTTCCTACATACAGTACATATTTGTATTTTTACAATGAGGAAAGTCATAATCTTGTCTTGCTTGTCTCTGCAGGAACAAGTCAGTGTGGTAAATTGCTAGTGAACAATATGCTGCAATGGCGTCCTCTCTAAGACTGTTATAGTATTCACCACAAGCCTTGCTAATATGTAATCATTAAGCCTGTTTTGCATAACATTGAAAATTTAATTTGAAATTATGTATTACATTACTGTGTTGTTACCCAATATTAACATAGTGTCATGATTTGGTGGAAGGAGCTTTATGTTTGCTTACTGCAGAGTTACAAAGTGTGTGTATGTGTGTGTGTGTGTGTGTGTGTGTGTGTGTGTGTGTATGTGTGTGTGTGTGTGTGTGTGTGTGTGTGTGTGTGTGGTGTGTGTGTGTGTGTGTGTGTGTGTGTGTGTGTGTGTGTGTGTGTGTGTGTGTGTGTGTGTGTGTGTGTGTGTGTGTGTGTGTGTGTGTGTAATTCACCTCAGTCGCCTGCTGGTCACACCCAGCCAGTCTTCCCCATTATGGAGCGAGCTCAGAGCTCATAGACCGATCTTCGATCTTCGGGTAGGACTGAGATCACATCAACACACTCCACACACCGGGAAAGCGAGGCCACAACCTCTCTAGTTACATCCCGTACCTATTTACTGCTAGGTGAACAGGGGCCACACATTAAAAGGCTTACCCATTTGCCTCGCCGCTGACCGGGACTCGAACCCGGCCCTCTCGATTGTGAGTCGAGCATGCTAACCACTACACTACGCGGTGTGTAATGTGTGTGTGTGTGTGTGTGTGTATTTTCACATCTTTAGCTTGTGGTGATACTATCTTGATGCAACCTCTTAAATTACATAATTAATGCCAAAAGTACTAGAGTGTCAGTTTAAGCTCCTTCCTTGATTTTTTCTCAAAGTAACTTAACAGGACTTTGGAATGTGTTCAGCTAATTATAACGTACAGTTTTGCTGGTGTGTTTTGTTTTCAGTTGTTAGGTGTTCATAAATGTGAAGATCAGAAATATGTGGTCACGGACTCACATACTGCCTCTGTGAAGCATTTTGTAGCAGTAAGGCTATGTATATTTAGAGAAAGTATTTGAAGCAAATCAAAATACCAAGAGGATTTTGTGATTGTAGAGGGCTAACATTCTTGGGAGCAGCTTTTGTTCATGTCTGGAATTTAAGTTTGATTAACATAAATTACACACACACACACACATCCCGGTAGCTCAGTGGTTAGAGCGCTGGCTTCACAAGCCAGAGGACCGGGGTTCGATTCCCCGGCCGGTTGGAGATATTTGGGTGTGTCTCCTTTCACGTGTAGCCCCTGTTCACCTAGCAGTGAGTAGGTACGGGATGTAAATCGAGGAGTTGTGACCTTGTTGTCCCGGTGTGTAGTGTGTGCCTGGTCTCAGGCCTATCCGAAGATCGGAAATAATGAGCTCTGAGCTCGTTCTGTGGGGTAATGTCTGGCTGTCTCGTCAGAGACTGCAGCAGATCAAACAGTGAATCACACACACACACACACACTATATATATATATATATATATATATATATATATATATATATATATATATATATATATATATATATATATATTTCAAAAGAGGAGTGTCAAGACACCTCTTACGTTAACTGGACCCTCCTTTTAGATTTTTTTGTTTTTTATCTTTCTCCTACTTTCCTCTTAACAGGGCCTGGCAACCAGCGGAATTTTTTTTTTTCCAACACTTTGTTTTCCCTTGGCCAGTGCCCTTGTAATGTAAAAAAAAAAAAAAAAATATATATATATATATATATATATATATATATATATATATATATATATATATGTGTGTGTGTGTGTGTGTGTGTGTGTGTGTGTGTGTGTGTGTGTGTGTGTGTGTGTGTGATTAAAAATCA
>NC_059291.1:20952153-20954653 GCF_017591435.1 Portunus trituberculatus
TTTCTGTCTACCTATGGCCTCAACTCATTTAAGAGGGAGGTTTCTTGTCATATATCTCATTCTTCTGGCTAACTCTGCACCTGGCATCTCAGTGGACTTTTTATTGTTAATCTTTCAATACTGTGACACATTTTTACCTTGAGATTTGTGTACGATTAGACCTTTTTATTGACATTAGCAAGGGTCTATGGAAGTCAGAGGAGTAATGGCCACTGTCTTCACCATTTTAATCCCCGACATGAATTTGTGGAGCTGTATAAGATCACCAAATAGTAATCAGAATGAATATGGAAACGCGTCATGGCACTGAAGGGGTTCAATCGTTTCTGTTAACCCTTGTCCAGTTTTCCCCTCTTACATAAACAAAGGGAAAAAAAAACTCCAGGTAGATATTTCACTTATTTCACCGTACATTTTAATCACAGTACCTTTTTACACGATACATATACATATGATACATACATAACGCTCACATCCCACACACCTGGGACCGGGAGGGTTACCTGCTGTGTGTGTGTGTGTGTGTGTGTGTGTGTGTGTGTGTGTGTGTGTGTGTGTGTGTGTGTGTGTGTGACCTGTAATGACCTCAGAGAAAGTGGAGGGAAAGAAAGAAAGAAAGAAAGGTCATAGGTTTGTAGAGAAAGTTTATTAATGTGTGTTAGGCCGTCAGTAGAGAGAGGAAGAGAGGACGGTCAGGAGAAAATCAGAATGTATTTTTTGGTATACTTAAACTGTTTATTTACACAGGTCAGTTGAACAGTGTCTTGAGAGTGGTTCGTGTGGAATTCTGGTGAAAGAGAGAGGGAGAGAGAAAAAAAAAAAAGAAAGTAGAAACTGTTACATGAAGTTGAAATTAATCCTGTCAAGTAAGCGAATTAGTAGTGTCTGTTAAGTAGTAGTAGTAGAAGTAGTAGTAGTAGTAGTAGTAGTTGTAGTAGAAGTGAGGAGCAGGGAGTGAGCCAGATGTGTGTTGCGATTTGTGAGGGAAAGTTTAGGTGAAGATAAAAGAGATTGCAACCCAGCACTCTTCTCTGCTCTCCTCTCCTCTCCTCTCCTCTGCTCTTCTCTCCTCTCCTCTCCTCTCCTCTCCTCTCCTCTCCTCTCCTCTCCTCTCCTCTCCTCTCCTCTCATATCCTCTCCTCTGCTCTGCTCTCTCTTCTCTCCTCTCCTCTCCTCTCCTCTCCTCTCCTCTCCTCTCCTCTCTCTCTCTCTCTCCTCTCCTCTCTCTCTCTCCTCTCTCCTCTCTCTCTCCTCTCCTCCCTCCCCTCCTCCCCCCCCTCCCTCCTCCTCTGCTCTGCTCTCCTCTCCTCCAGCAGCCCTGTCCCCTCCCTCCTTGGAAGGGATTACACGCACTTAGGGGAGTTCTCATCTGTACTTTTATTTCCAGTTTCTTCTCATCTTCTTTTTGTTTCAGTGTATTTTGTTCAATTTCATTCCTTAACGCCCTTCTTGCTCATTATGCCTTTCTCCAGGTTTTTTTTTTTTTTCCTCATCTCAGTAATGCTCTCTCTCTCTCTCTCTCTCTCTCTCTCTCTCTCTCTCTCTCTCTCTCTCTCTCTCTCTCTCTCTCTCTCTCTCTCTCTCTCTCTCTCTCGTGCTGTGTTGTTTTTTTTTCCTAGCCGTGTTTTTTTTTCCTCCTCCTCCCTTGTCTTCCCAGCTTGTCTGTTCCCCTCCCTTCCCAGTCCCTCCCTCAACCACTCTCCCCTTTCCAACTCCCCCTTCCCCGTCACTGCGCCCTTCAGCAACGTGTATTATTGTTATTGTTGCACAGCTTCCCGCGCCGCCCCAGTAAGTCTCACTGTCGCCTTATTGCAACACTGGCGCAGTCTTGAGTCCAACCCTTCTGTCCAGCACTCGTGTCTTCCAGAAGGTTGTACGGTGGAGGGTGGAGTGAAGGTTTGATGGACTGGTGGGTGGGTACAGGTCAGTGGGGGGTTAGGTTAGGTTAGTTCTCGTTGGTGTTTGGTTTAGTGCAGGCTGCTTGAGGTTGGCTTGGTTGGGTTAGACTAAGATTAGGTTAGGTTAATTTTAGGGTGAAGTTGTGTTAGCTTAGGTTCGAATTTGTCAATAGAATGAAAAGAAAATGTGCTTTTGGTTTCATAAGACGACGACGACCACCACCACCACCACCACCACCACCACCACTTTTTTTTTTCACTAGTTTGAATCGGGACACGTGTGCGAGTATAGTCATTTACTCTAAGATGGCTCCTGGGTCTCGCTTTGAATGGTGTCCTGGGGATGCGAGGTTGTCCAATCTTGAGGAAAACCGTGAGCTGTCCTTGTAATGAGTGCGTTGATCAGCAGAAAACAAATATTATTCACATCAAATCAATTACGTTATGGTAAGCTACAATATGTTCTAAATCCAAGAGGCATTTTAGAGTAGACAGACTATAGTAACCACATATCAAATTGCACACCTAACCATTAATGTCATAGTGGTGGTGGCAGTGAAGGTGAGTCTGTGGTGACGGTACCTGGGTGGTGATAGACAGTG
>NC_059291.1:20957153-20979653 GCF_017591435.1 Portunus trituberculatus
TGTGTGTGTTGCTGTGCGTGGTAGTGGTGGTGATGGTTCCCTTGTGGTGGGCGTCAAGGGGAACTTTCCTCGCCTTTCCTGACCTGAGGCACCGTGGGCGTCGTGGCCATTTGCGGCTGTAGTTGAGGAGAGGCGGGCGTCTCCTTCCATACCTCTCTGCCTCCTTCCTCCTTCTTTCCTTTATTCTTTCACTGCACCCCTCCTCTCCTCGCCCCATCCTTTCTCCCTTCCCTCGTCGTCGCCGCGTCTCCCGCCCAGCATCCGTCAGGCGCCACCACATTGCAGCGCCCCTTCACTCTGTCAGACTTTTCACTTAGAGTGTGTTGTCTCGTGTTTCTGTGTTTCCATTGGTTGGCTCGTTTTGTTCCTCGAGGCTCTAGTGTCGGCAGGGCGAGAGGAGCGGGCCGCCTCGTAACTGGTTCTTATTATTATTACATCATGCAATTGTCCGTCGGGAGGGTGTTAAGCCAGGCAGTGGGATAACTCAGTCTTGCCGCGGACACTTGACGTCATTCCCCGCCGCCCACTCGCCTCCCAGTCAGCCTATCACCGCCCGTCCCTTGAATTTAAATATCCATCTCTCCAGAGAGGTTTAAATGTCTTCATGACTAGCAAAAAACTGGTCCTCACATTTCCGGGTGCGTCTGACGCCGCCGCCGCCGCCGCCGCTGCTGTGCTTGTGTATTGTAAACCCTCCCGTCCCTGACCCTTCACCCCCTCACCCCATCACCCAATCACCCTGCGTGCACTTCCTCACCTTCTGACTTTACCTCCACCTCTTTCCTCCGCCCCCGTCTTCGTGCTCTACCACAGCAATCCGCGGCGGTCTGTGGCATGCATGTTTACCGCCCGTGGCTCCCGTTAGGCTCCTCGCGCCGCAGCACCTCAGCATGACGCCCCCTCTCGGCTTGGCAACTCTGTGTGTATCGTTTGTCGTCACTGACATTTCGGAAGCTGCTCACTTACACCGGGGATGATTATGTGTGGAGCATCTCTCTCTCTCTCTCTCTCTCTCTCTCTCTCTCTCTCTCTCTCTCTCTCTCTCTCTCTCTCTCTCTCTCTCTCTCTCTCTCTCTCTCTCTCTCTCTCTCTCTCTCTCTCTCTTATTAATAAAAATGTACCTAGTTGGCTGTTCTCACTACCAACAATAAGACAAACTCACACTGTAAACACTAGACAGCAACACCAACTGCACCTTCCTAAGACCAAAACTGTTATAGCTGAAAGATCAATTTTTGTAACAATAAAATTATGGAATAGTCTTCCTCTTAACCTAAAACAAAAATTCTTTGCCTGTTTTCAAAAAGGAGCTGAAGAAGATCTTAGCAGTTGACTGCTATTGTGTGTGTGTGTGTGTGTGTGTGTGTGTGTGTGTGTGTGTGTGTGTGTGTGTGTGTAATTCAGTGTTTGATCTGCTGCAGTCTCTGACGAGACAGCCAGACGTTACCCTACGGAACGAGCTCAGAGCTCATTATTTCCGATCTTCGGATAGGCCTGAGACCAGGCACACACCACACACCGGGACAACAAGGTCACAACTCCTCGATTTACATCCCGTACCTACTCACTGCTAGGTGAACAGGGGCTACACGTGAAAGGAGACACACCCAAAAATCTCCACCCGGCCGGGGAATCGAACCTCGGTCCTCTGGCTTGTGAAGCCAGCGCTCTAACCACTGAGCTACCGTGTGTGTGTGTGTGTGTGTGTGTGTGTGTGTGTGTGTGTGTGCTTCTTAGTTTTAAGTAGTATTTTAAGTTAAGTTTTTATAGCTTTATGTATTTCACTTTTTTTTTTATCGCATTTTACATTTTTAAGTATTCTGTATCCCTCACAATTTCTATTTTAATAATCATTAACATGACAAACTATTTTATAGAGCTGTTTATTATTATCAATTACTTGAATTTTGAGTGATAATACTGATGATGTAACTGTGCAATATATTATGTATACGGAATAACCATTGTAAAATGGAAATCTCTCTCTCTCTCTCTCTCTCTCTCTCTCTCTCTCTCTCTCTCTCTCTCTCTCTCTCTCTCTCTCTCTCTCTCTCTCTCTCTCTCTCTCTCTCTCTCTCTCTCTCTCTCTCTCTCACACACACACACACACACACACACACACACACACACACACACACACACACACACACACATCGGTGTTGGAGTGTTGTCACCAGCCGCGTGTGGCGTGCCTGGCCACATTCCCACCGAGGAAGGCAGAGGTGGTGGTGGTGGTGGTGGTGGTGGTTGGGGTGGTGGGTGCCATAATGGGACGCGACTGTTATGCTTGGCCAGGAGCACACAAAAGAGGCTCACAAGTAGTGGTCTGTGGTCGTCAGTATATTTAGAGGCGGTGGGGTGGCATGGAGCGTGACTTGCTGCCTTGTGTCAAGTGTTTGATGGAATTATTGTCAGGGAACTGTGTGAGAAGAATTGTTCACTCTAATGACCGGCATCTATTTTTACGCTAATATATATATATATATATATATATATATATATATATATATATATATATATATATATATATATATATATATATATATATATATATATATATATATATATATATATATATATATATATATATATATATATATATATATATATATATATATATATATATATATACAAACAGACAATGTAGGTGGTGATGGTGTCCTTTGTTAATATCCAGCGCGCCTCGTTGTTTTGCGAGGACGCACATTATAAACGAAAAAAATATGAGATTAATTTTGCCTTTTCTAGGTTGCAAAACTAAGTAAGAGACTGTAATAAAGAAGACTAATAGGTACTAATAAAAATATTTAGGTTAATAATTGCATAAACATAAGATATACACACATGTATACAACTAAAAAAAAAAAAAAAATATATATATATATATATATATATTTTTTTTTTAGTTGTATACATGTGTGTATATATGTTTATATTATTAACCCAAATATTTTTATTAGTACCTATTAGTCTTCTTTATTACAGTCTCTTAGTTTTGCAACCCAAAAAAAATCTCATATTTTCGTTTATATGTGCGTCCTCGCAAAACAACGAGGCGCGCTGGATATTAACAAAGGACACCACCACCACCTACATTGTCGTTTGTAGGATGCCAACACTCATAAACTCATACACTGATACGCTCTGCGAGGTGCTCATTATTGAGGTGGTGGTGATCGGTGTGTCTGGTGTGTGCCCCGAGGTGCTGCACACTTAAAGGGGCAGGGTATTAATTGTTAATGTGTCTGTAGGAGAGGCGTTTGGTGCAAGGGGTTGGGATTGGAGGGTCATGGGAAACGATGAGACTGCCTGAAGAATACTGACCACCATGCACTCCATCATACCTCCTCTCCTCTCCTCTCCTCTCTCCTCTCATCTACCTCTCCTCTCCTCTCCTCTCCTCTCCTCTCCTCTCCTCTCCTCTCCTCTCTCTTCTCATCTACCTCTCCTCTCCTCTCTCTCTCTCTCCTCTCCTCTCCTCTCCTCTCCTCTCCTCTCCTCTCCTCTCCTCTCCTCTCCTCTCATCTCCTCTTCTCTCCTCTCTCTCTCTCTCTCCTCTCTCTCCTCCTCTCCTCTCCTCTCCTCTCCTCTCTCTCTCTCTCTCTCTCCTCTCCCCTTCTCTTCTCACTCTCTCCTTCACCACCACCACCACCACCACCACCACCACCACCACCACCACCACCACCACCACCACTGTATTTCACAAGCGTGGTCCACAATGTCGGGGCTCATCGGCTTATCATAACAAGCATTCATGGACGTTGTCGTTGCTTTTAATCGAGTTGCATGAGAGAGAGAGAGAGAGAGAGAGAGAGAGAGAGAGAGAGAGAGAGAGAGAGAGAGAGAGAGAGAGAGAGAGCGGGTCAAGGGTCAACATAATAGACAGATGTAGGAATAGATCATCATCCCCATCCTCCCTAGGCACGGATAAAAAGTCAAAGGTCACTGCCTGGTGCAGAGTGGGGTGCCCGCCTCACCTGCACCGCCCCGGACCTCCTTGCCGTGTGTTGCCTGTTCCGTGCCACTACAGGACCAGACTCATTCATGGCACTCTCCCCTTTAGCTTAGGGTCACCGGCGCGTCACAAGACCAGGTTTGCTTGCAGTGATACTTTCCTGATGTGAGATTCATTTCAGCAACCTGCCTTAACTTCACTTTTGTAACGTAGCATAAGCTAACTTATTTTGACTTCATCAAACCACTTCTGACTCTTGTCAAATTCATTCCAACCCTACCCCTAACAACGTCAAATTACCTTGCATTACCTTATCTTCTTATCTTACCTTACTTTGCCTGACCTAACTTAACCTAACATACTAACCCACCACAACTTATCCCAACCCTAACCTATCCTATCCTACCTTGCATTACCTTAGCCTACTTTACCTTACCTTACTTTACTTTGCATACCTAACCTAATCAAATTTTAATCAACAATCTTGCCCAACTAGATATAACCGTTTATGGGAACTTAACCCAGTTGAGTTTACGTTGATATCACGGGAACCAAGTCTCTCTCTCTCTCTCTCTCTCTCTCTCTCTCTCTCTCTCTCTCTCTCTCTCTCTCTCTCTCTCTCTCTCTCTCTCTCTCTCTCTCTCTCTCTCTCGTGCATTCCTCACTGTAAAATATTTAGCTTTTTCTGTGGACAAACTTGAGACGTGTAGACGCGACTCTTGCAGCGTTAGAGGTGAAGGTTCGTTGTTTAATGTGTCGTAAAGATTACCGCACTCATAACAGGTCAGGCCGAGGCGCCGCGGGGTCTGGTGGTGTGCGAGGCTTTCCTGACAGAGACTCGTACGTTACACCGTGGCCTAGCTTGTTGTTGTTGTTGTTGTTGTTGTTGTTGTTGTTGTTGTTGTTGTTGTTGTTGTTTAGGATAGAAGGTCATGTTAGAAGTATAGTCGGAGAGATGTGTTTTTGTTTGTGGGTTATTGGGTGAGTGAATGGTGAAAGTGATGATGAATATAGTTGTGATGATGATGGTGATTGTAATGATTTGAGGTTTAAGTGTAGTGTAGTGATATGTAAGGCAGTTAGATTTAAAGGGTTATTAGATTAGTGAGTAGTAGTAGTAGTAGTAGTAGTAGTAGTAGTAGTAGTAGTACTTGTAAAAGTAAAAGTACTACTAGTAATGGTGAAACAACAACTACAACTACAACTACTACTACTTGTATAATGCGCAGTAGTAGACTAGTAGCACAGGTGGTAGACAGTCGCTGTGAACAGGTGGTATGGCGGCAGTGTCCTCCTTTCCCTGTCTTTCTTCATTGTTGTGTGCAAGTTGTATAGAGTTACGTCACACGGGGACAGGTGCGAGACAGGGACGGGGTAGGGAGAGGAGGGAGAGCAGGCCTGTTTAGTGCGTGGCCACGGTGTGCACTCTACTCTCGCTGGTTTTCTTTTCCTGGTGGCAGCGGTGAGTGAGAGGCGGCCGTGTCTCTAGGCGAGGCCCTCACTGAGTCATGGGTAGGCGTTCATGCATCAGGGAAGGTGTATGGGGAGGCGGGATGTGTTAAGTGTTATTGTTAGTGAAATTAGTGAAGTGACGGGTGTTGTTTGTAGTGGCCTTTAGTATTGAGGTGTTGCGGAGGACGCGAAGGCAGCAGTTAGAGCCTTAACAGGGCTTTCCGTGGGCAGGTGGCGAGGCCAGTACGCCCACCTGGCCCAGCCCCGCCCCACTGTCAGGGCTCAGGGGACCACCTGCAGGAACTGTTAGGGAGAATGTGGTGTGTGTGTGTGTGTGTGTGTGTGTGTGTGTGTGTGTGTGTGTGTGTGTGTGTGTGTGTGTGTGTGCGTGCGCGTGATTTCTTTATGTACGTATCTCATGGATGAACAGGACAGCTCCTGTTGGTGTGGGCGGGAGGCGGGTGGAGGGATGCACGGCCCATGAGGAGGGGGACAGGAGTAGCGGCCACATTGGCAATAGAAACAACAAACAAACAAGTTCAAGAAAGTATCCTTCACGTGCTCAATATCCGTGTTAACCATGTGATGGTAACACCGTGGTGGCGCCCGTGGTGGCTCGATGCCTGGGCGCCACCAAGCTGTTGTAAGACACGCTTTGCACATTTGTTTTCTCTCACTTAAAGCTGAGCGGGTTCCTTGGGGTTTTCTGCTGGTCCAGGTGTTGTGGGGCAATCAGCCTTCACGCTGCTTCTCCGGTCTGTGTGCACCTGCTTGCATACCAGGTGTGGCAAGGAGGCAGAGGGTCGCCTCAGGTTCCCTTGTTATATAGATTTTGTCAGCATGCAAATCCCTCTTGGCCGCCACAGCCGTGACCCCTTTGTCGAGGCCCCTAACACCGTGTGACAGCCTCGGCTCAATGATCTGGGGTAATACAAGTTTAAAGTACGATTCCTTAAGGGTACACTGACATTGAAGGGAATAGTTAAGGGGGTAATTTTTTTTTTTTTACGCAGGACTTAAATATAGTTTTGTTTAGTGAAATTGTATTGTTGTTTATAAAGTAACAATGTCGTGCCTCTGTTAGTGGAAGGGTTAAATCAATCCATCATTTCCTTGTTCGGGCAGTCGAGGTGGCTGTGACGGCTGTGTGGCGCAAGGAGCGTGTGGGCAGCAGGGCAAGGCCGCACACACCCCTGTGACCCAATGCCTCCCACGTGCCCGGCACCGTCGCCGCCCCCTGCTGCCGCCACTCGTGCACTATTGATCCGCCGCCTCACTGCCCTGACATTATGTTCACGTTTCCCACGACGTTTAAGAGGACACGTGAAAAATGACCCTTTATTTTTCCCGTCATGGCCGCTGACGCAGTGTTTCAGGTGGGCCGCCCGCTGCTGGGTCCAGGCGTGTTGGCGGTGTGGTCTGCTGGCTGGGGAAGGATTAGAAGAGAGGAAAGCAGGATGAAGGTCACGCTCCTCCTTCTCAGATATCTTATCATTATCATTTTGTACTGCTTCCACCACCACCACCACTGCTACACACCAACTGTGTTGATAGCCGAGGGGTGGAGTGGGATGGGTGTCGTGTGGTCTACTGTCAGCGAGCCAGGTTCAGGTTTTCATCAGATCCAGCAACTTGGTGAGCGCTGCAGCTCAACCTGTTCTCACCTTCCCTCGCCTCGCCTCACCAGTCTTCCTCCTCATTATAGACCCGTTCTATCTTATTCCCTCCTTCTCATCCTTTCATTGACCACCATGTATATTGTCTTTAGTTGCTAAGTTTTGATTATTATTTTGTTATGTAGCAGGTAACATGTTGATAAATATTGTTTATCAGCATAATGATGGATGAGTAATGGTTTTGATCGCCTTGTTTATGCGTATACACTCCTCATGGTTGCTTGAAAGCGGTGCTCCCTTTACACATGACTTCTCTGATGTCGCGTGTGGGCGAATGTCCTTCAGTCATGGCTGTCCGTGATAATCAGTGGTGGTGGAGGAGACGAAGAGGAATTGGAGGTTATTCATCACTTATGCCGAGCCTTGGAAGGATGACCTGTGGGGTGGTGGGGTTAACGGGGCATGGGGTGGCCTGGGGACCGGGGGTAGGCCATCCTAAGCTTCTTACGGTCTGCGGCCCACTTGGCTCCTTTCCAGTGATCCTCGTCAAGTTACTGTTATCGTCCCATCCGCCCACGCTGATGGCGTCCTCCCTGCCGTGCCTGGCCTTCCAGGGGCCGCTGTCCCTTCGCTTCTTGGGATCGTGGTGGGCGATGGGTAACGTAACCGTGGCACATCACAGGGTCACAGGAGCCTCGCCTTGTTCCTGACCACGCGCACCGTCGTGTCACTTGATCGTCATGGTTGATGTAAGTCTGCTGCCGCGTGCCTCCGCCGTGCACAAAAAGTGTCACCACAATACCTGATATGAAGTCACTGAAAGGACTCTGCCTTTACTCACATAATGAATATTTTGCTTGGTTATTTACCTGGTAATTGTACGTTGTACAGTGCCAGGACTCAACCGTCTGTATGGTGACTGTTCAGAAGAAAATAGTCTTGTTTTCTTGATCGAGTCAACACATATTGTGTTTGGTGTTTAATGTTATTAGAGGAGAAAGAAGCGTTACAGCCTTTCATAGGAAAGGAAAATGCTCCTCCGTGTCTAAGACTCGTGGCGGCGTGACAAGCTTCGCCAGCGGCTCACGGCTCCATTAATACATAGTTCTCCGAGGCGCGCCATCCAACAATAGTCTGGCGTGGCGGTGCGGGACCCAGCTGTCTGCCTGCCCGTCCATCTTGAAGGACCGGGTTACTGCTCACCACGAGATTGTATTTAGCGAGGGGAGATGGTGGACTGGCGGGCTTTGCCTGCTGCGGACCCAATCCGGCACTGCCACACACGGAAACTGCGACACCTACAGGCACCCCGTACCCCACACAAGCTGAGAAGAGAGGCAGGATGTATTGAATGATTTGTTTGGCAGCCATGATCCCGTTCAACTTTTGTGACGGTCGGAAGAAGACAAGAGGGAGTGCGAGGAAGGGTGGCAGGAGGATTTACGTGATGGGCGTCTCCTAGCAGCGCATCGTAAGTGGAGCAGATGGAGGAGGAGGATGGGGGGGCAGCAGCAGTAGCAGAAGCAGCAGCAGGTTCAGGTTGTCCTTTACTTTTGTGAGTTCGTTGCCACTTCTCCTCTTCACTACGGAGCGTCACTTTGTTGTGTATTGATCCCTCTCTTGATCACACACACACACACACACACACACACACACACACACACACACACACACACACACACACACACACACACACACACACACACACACACCGGTAGCTCAGTGGTTAGAGCGCTGGCTTCACAAGCCTGAGGACTGGGGTTTGATTCCCCGGCCGGGTGGAGATATTTGGGTGTGTGTCCTTTCACGTGTAGCCCCTGTTCACCTAGCAGTGAGTAGGTACGGGATGTAAATCGAGGAGTTGTGACCTTGTTGTCCCGGTGTGTGGTGTGTGCCTGGTCTCAGGCCTATCCGAAGATCGGAAATAGTGAGCTCTGAGCTCGCTCCGTAGGGTAACGTCTGGCTGTCTCGTCAGAGACTGCAGCAGATCAAACAGTGAAACACACACACACACACACACACACACACACACACACACACACACACACACACACACACACACACACACACACACACACACACACACACACACACCGCGTAGTGTAGTGGTTAGCACGCTCGACTCACAATCGAGAAGGCCGGGTTCGAGTCCCGGTAAGCGGCGAGGCAAATAGGCAAGCCTCTTAATGTGTAGCCCCTGTTCACCTAGCAGTAAATAGGTACGGGATGTAACTCGAGGGATGTGTGGAGTGTGTTGTGGTCTCAGTCCTATCTGAAGATCGGTCTATGAGCTCTGAGCTCGCTCCGTAATGGGGAAGACTGGCTGGGTGACAAGCAGGCGACCGAGGAGGAGGTGAATTACACACACACACACCTCTTTTAGATGTCACGCGGTAGTCTCTGGTGGATGGTGCAAGTGTGGCGGAAGAAATGACTAGTCAATGATGTGATGGAGGCAGAGTTGAAGGAGAGAAAGATGGAACACACGTGACACGGCAGCAGACCTTTCAGATGGAGGTGGAAGAGATGGGGAGGGCATGGCGGGGCGTAGGTGGAAGGAGGTAGGGAGAGCATAGTGAAGAGGAGTTGGAAGAGAGAACATAGTGAGGAGGAGATGGAAGAGAGAGGGGAGCATAGTGAAGAGGAGATGGAAGAGAGGGTGAGAGAATTGCGGGGCGTAGGTGGAAGAGAGGGGAGAGCACGCCGGGAAGGAGTTGGAATTGAGCGTGGCGTGGAGCAGGTGAGTGGGGCGGGGAGACGAAGAGATGGTTTAGATTAGTCGTGGGTGGTGTTCATGTTGAGAGACACTTGGTTCTCTCCTCTCCTCTCCTCTCCTCTTCTCCTCTCTTCTCTTCTCTTCTCTTCTCTTCTCTCTCTCCTCTCCTCTCCTCTCCTCTCCTCTCCTCTCCTCTCCTCTCCTCTCCTCTCTACTTCACACCTGGCCTTTTTCCGTCTACCTGCCATTTTCCATCTTTTTCTACCATACTCTACCTGTTTCTTCACTCAAACTTGTGCTGCCTCCTCCTCCTCCTCCTCCTCCTCCTGCTGTCACCTTGGTGCCCGTCGTGCCGCTCCGCCCTACACAGCTATTTCCATCACGACACTCCCATATTACAGGGACACACACACACACACACACACACACACACACACACACACACACACACACACACACACACACACACACACACAGACATTATTCCCAAAGTAGAGCGTCTCGTCATCCATCAGCCTTTAATTTTTTTGTCGTGAGAGAGAGAGAGAGAGAGAGAGAGAGAGAGAGAACACTGCGATGATTTTGTCTTTGTGGGTTGGTTACGTATACCATAATCAACCTCTCCTCCTCCTCCTCCTCCTCCTCCTGGTGACGTCCCCGGGGCAGGCAGGTGAGAGGCCCTATTTATACGTTAGGAGGAGGAACTTAACTGCTTTCGAAGAGTCACAACGACTTGCTTTGTTAGGAAGGCGAGTGTTTACTCCTCTTCCTCCTCCTCCTCTCTCCTCCTCCTCCTCCTCTGCCCTTTCATTCCACCACCCACCCTTTACACTACTGATCCTTACCCCCCCTCCCTTCCCTCTCTCTCTCTCTCTCTCTCTCTCTCTCTCTCTCTCTCTCTCTCTCTCTCTCTCTCTCTCTCTCTCTCTCTCTCTCTCTCTCTCTCTCTCTCTCTCTCTCTCTCTCTCTCTCTCTCTCTCTCTCTCTCTCTCTCTCTCTCTCTCTCTCTCTCTCTCTCTCTCTCTCTCTCTCTCTCTCTCTCTCTCTCACACACACACACACACACACACACACACACACACACACACACACACACACACATACACACACCGTTTCCTTCCTCCATTCTTTCCCTCCCCTCCTCTCCCCTCTTCTCCCCTCTCTCTTTATCGGCCCGCCGCAGTACTTGTCCACCTCAGTTTTCGTGTCGCCCCCATAAAGTCGTCCAGGAATGTAAGGAGGGGGAGGGAGTGGGTGTTGGGGCGGTAGGGACGATAGCAGGCACCTTCGAACTACATTTTCCTGGGATAGTGGGGAGAGAAAGGGGAATACTGTGGCACTTGATTCCTCCCACGCACCCCCACACACTTACCTCCACCCTCCCCCCCGACACACACTCGTATCCTGTAACCACGCACCTCCTTAATGTAGATGGTGTGTAAGAGGGGAGAGAAGGGAAGCGAAGAAAGGAATAGGGAGGAAAAGGAGGATGAGAGAAGGATGCTGTGAAGGAGAGAGGAGGTAAGGAAGAAGGGGATATGGAGGAACAGGAGGATGAGAGAAGGATGCTGTGTAAGAGAGAGGAGAGGGAATTTCGAGGAAAAGGAGTATGAAAGAGGGATGTGAAGGAGAGAGAGAGAGAGAGAGAGAGAGAGAGAGAGAGAGAGAGAGAGAGAGAGAGAGAGAGAGAGAGAGAGAGAGAAAGGGATTGGGAGGAATAGGAAGGAGAGAAGGAAGATATAGATTCCACGTTCCCGGTAGGATGAAGGAGGGAGAGTTAGTAGAATTGCAGGAGAGGTCGTTTGAAAATGTAAGGAAGACAAAGGGAACTGGAGAAAAGACTTTGCAAACATAGATAGGGAGATGGAATGGGACGAGAAATAGAAAAAAAAGAATAGGAAGTAGAGAAGTGAAGGATATGAACTCAATACGCATAACAGGAAGTAAGAGTGAATAGGTAGAGAAATGAAGGGGAAGTAGAAAAGAGAAAAAAAAAGAAGAATAGGGAGTCGGTGAGGTAAGAAAGGGGTGAAAAACTGTGGAAACGTGATAGTTACATATCCACCCTCACCCTACTCCGCTGCCTCCACGCCCTCACTCACTCCCGGACACTGCTCTCAAATGCCACATTTCTTGGTTTTCAGCGTTAGAGGAGGAAGAGGAAAAAAAAAAAAAGAAAAAGAGGAAGGTGGGATGCCTGCAGCTGTGTCCAACCATTCTTTCCTTGTGATAGAGAGAGAGAGAGAGAGAGAGAGAGAGAGAGAGAGAGAGAGAGAGAGAGAGAGAGGGACTCAAACACATTAATTAATGAAACAGGAAGCTCCCTCCATCAAGCACCCAGCCAGCCGAGGGATAGATGTTGGAACTCTCCCTCCCCTGCCCGCCTCACTACCCCGCCCCGCCTCACTGCCCCGCCCCGTGTCTATCAGCCCATCCAATCAGACAAAGACCACCAGACCATCAGTTCGAGCCGCCGTCACTTCGTTTCTCCTGCACCCAGGGGAATACGAAGAATGGGGGGAAAGTTCGCCTGACGTATCGGGGTTTACCTGTAGTAGAGGAGGAGGAGGAGGAGGAGGAGGAGGAGGAGGAGGAGGAGGAGGAGTGAAATGCAAGACTTTTTTCATGTGTTTTAGAAGGCAATGAATATTTTTGTGGTGTTGAGTGAAGTAAAAGTTCAAATACGTAGCTTATTCAACACTATTTACTTACTATTGTGTCCGTGTTAGAATGCACTACAAGAATCAGGACATGCCATTTGGTAATTTCATGGGAAAGATCTTTTTTTTTTTTTATTGTCAAGTGCCTCGCCGTAGAGAGAGAGAGAGAGAGAGAGAGAGAGAGAGAGAGAGAGAGAGAGAGAGAGAAGGCATTGGGCGTGGCTTCTTGGTCAGCTTACATTGCGGCTATTACAGTTTTCCATAAACGTAACTGTATTTGATAATTAATGATTTGTGAATTGGAATCTTGGCACACGAGTCAGGGCACACACCACCAGTTTGCATACATAGCTCTGTAGTTGTCTTTGTGCATGCATTTCCTTACCTGTGTATATAGTTGGTCAGGTCCTTCCGTCATGATCGGGTGTAGTTTATGGAAAGGAACTGAAGGACAAAAAAAAATCGATATTCTTTATGCACATAACAATGGAGAACTCCTGTGTTACTTAGTAGGAAAATTACTACTACTACTACTACTACTACTACTACTACTACTACTACTACTACTACTACTACTACTACTACTACTACTACTGCTGCTGCTGCTACTACTACTACTACTACTACTACTACTACTACTACTACTACTACTACTACTACTACTACTACTACCACCGCCGCCCAGCTCTTCATCTCCTTTGAACAAACATTTTCCCACGTTAATTACAACACGCAGGGGAGTGAGTGGGCAGCTCGCTTTGCCTCATTACATTATGTATATTCACAGCACTGTATTATATGTCGCCTGCTTTTTTTCCTTTATTTCATTTATTTATTTATTTGTCTATGTATACTGAGAGAGAGAGAGAGAGAGAGAGAGAGAGAGAGAGAGAGAGAGAGAGAGAGAGAGAGAGAGTTTCATTCTTGTTTGTTTAGATGGTGATGATTTTAATGATGATGATGATGGTGGTGATGGTGATAGTGATAATGAGGAAGAGTGATTCTTGACCTTGAAACAACCCTGCCTGCCACTTTACTTTATCTCCCCTTCCCCCTCCCCCGGCCTCGCCCCGCCCCGCCCCGCCCCTTCCGTCCTTTATCTCCCCTAAGAGTACAGCAGTGCACTACATTACCTCTCCCCTCTCCTCTGTTTTTCTTCTCTTTTGTCCTCCTCCATTTCTGAATTATATATTTCATCTCTCTCTCTCTCTCTCTCTCTCTCTCTCTCTCTCTCTCTCTCTCTCTCTCTCTCTCTCTCTCTCTCTCATCTGTTGTTATCTTATCAGCATCATTGTGTATAGTGGCACGCTATCTCACACACATTCCTATCTCTCATTCATTCACACACACACACACACACACACACACACACACACACACACACACACACACACACACACACACACACACACACACCTTCACGCCACATTATCGCTTGACCTTCTTTCGCTAACGTGATGTTCTCTTGTTTGCAGGTAAGCGAGTGTACCCAGCCAGCGTGAAGCGTAACTGTAATTGGCCCAGGTAAGACACACACACACACACACACACACACACACACACACACACACACACACACACACACACACACACACACACACACACACACACATTGACGCTAATATTGCCAGGTTGTTAGTTTAGAAATGATTGCTTTGTTACTGCACCGATGGGATAGAGAGAGAGAGAGAGAGAGAGAGAGAGAGAGAGAGAATACTACACACACACACACACACACACACACACACACACACACACACACACACACACACACACACACACACACACACACACACACACACACACACAGAAACAAATGAGATAAGTTTCCAGAAGCACAAACGTTGAAAAAATTCAGTTTATCTTTTATTTCCGGTTACACTGAACAAAATAACGAGAGAGAGAGAGAGAGAGAGAGAGAGAGAGAGAGAGAGAGAGAACTTACATATCACAAACTCACAATGAATTACACACGCGCCTAGAAATGTTCACAATCTCAAACCTATCGTAATGACTTCAGGATACAACGACATAAAGAGTGCCGTGACATACACTGCACCAACATGTACAAACCAGCTGCCTCGGTGTCGTCAGTCCTGTGGCGGGAAGAACAGTGAATAACGTGAAGGAATGCACTGGGAATGGTGACTCAATGGTTATATTTACTGACATGAGCTGCAGTGTGTGTGTGTGTGTGTGTGTGTGTGTGTGTGTGTTGGGGAAGTGGGAAAGGCAGTCATGGTATATCTTTCACTGAGACGTGTGTGTGTGTGTGTGTGTGTGTGTGTGTGTGTGTGTGTGTGTGTGTGTGTGTGTGTGTGTGTGTTTTCTCTCTTTAGGGCTGTAGCTTTCTCATGTTTACGAGTGAGTGGGTGGGTAGGTGTTACAGTGAGAGAGAGAGAGAGAGAGAGAGAGAGAGAGAGAGAATATTGATGACTAGATTAAAAAAAAAACGTAATATGTAGCTATAACACACACACACACACACACACACACACACACACACACACACACACACACACACACACACACACACACACCCGGTAGCTCAGTGGTTAGAGCGCTGGCTTCACAAGCCAGAGGACCGGGGTTCGATTCACCGGCCGGGTGGAGATATTTGGGTGTGTCTCCTTTGACGTGTAGCCCCTGTTCACCTAGCAGTGAGTAGGTACGGGATGTAAATCGAGGAGTTGTGACCTTGTTGTCCCGGTGTGTGGTGTGTGCCTGGTCTCAGGCCTATCCGAAGATCGGAAATAATGAGCTCTGAGCTCGTTCCGTAGGGTAACGTTTGGCTGTCTCGTCAGAGACTGCCACAGATCAAACACACACACACACACACACACACACACACACACACACACACACACACACACACACACACACACACACACACACACACACACACACACACACCTTACATACAAGAACTAAAAGTTAACACATCCTCTTCATTTACTAATTAATCGAAGGTGAAAGACGAGGTGACAGCTAAGCCCAACCTAACCCAACCCAACCCATCCCCATCCCACCCCACCCCAACCCAACCCAACCCAACCCAACCCAACCCAACTTTTATACTACATACAGGTAGATATGAGAAACCAAGAGGCGGACAAAAGAAAACGTAGTGAGCAATGGAATCCAGTAAGGAGACCGAGAGGAGTGAGCGGGTTAGGTAGAGTGTGTGAAGGAAAGGGGCGTTGCTCAGTTATTAGCTTGTGTGAGTATATGGAGGGGGCTTGGAGGGGGCTTATGGTGTATTAGCTCCGGGTGGTGGTAATATGAGCTGCGATGAGAGACGAGGGGAGAGGAGGGAAGGGAAAGGGATGAACTGAAGGGTAGTAATATAAAGCCGAGGGAATGTGACCCAAAAGTAGTAGGATTATGGGGTCTGGTATTGTTTACTTGAGAAAGCTGAAGTAATAGTTGCTGTAGGAGCGGGAATAGGAGGAGGAGGAGGAGGAGGGCAGCTTGGAGGTGGTTTTATAGGAATTCGTTATACAAAGAATAGGAGAATGAAACCTACAAGCGAGATAGGAGGAGGATAACTTAGGAAATCCTGAACGTAGAATGAGTGAGTGAGTGAGAGTAAGTAAGTAAGTAAGTGACTGACTGACTGACTGACTGACTGACTGACTGACTGACTGACTAAAATTATACGGCGTCCTATGTACAGTATATAGAAACAAGCAAGGTACAGCCGAGAAATGTACCACCAGGAAACATTATGAAGGCGGCAGCGTGGTAATGGTGCTTATAGAGAGGCGAGGCACTTGTACGCGTACTTGTATAGTGTTAAGTAGGGGCTTGCGACTTGGCAGGTGAGATGTAAATGCTGCTGCTTATCATCCATTATCACACCCTTATCTCTCTCTCTCTCTCTCTCTCTCTCTCTCTCTCTCTCTCTCTCTCTCTCTCTCTCTCTCTCTCTCTCTCTCTCTCTCTCTCTCTCTCTCTCTCTCTCTCTCTCTCTCTCTCGTTTCCCCCTTCCCTTCCTTTCCTCTCCCTCCCTCCCTCCCTCCCTCCGTTAATGTCACATTTATACATTCCATTCCCGCTATTTGTGTGTGCTTGAAGTGATTGAAGGCAGGGGTAGGGGGTGAGTGGGGAGGGAGGGCATGGTTGAACGGTTTGGGAGGGAGCAGGAGGGAGAAGAGACAGGTTTAGGAGTCATGTGTTTGCCGGGTGACCTTGCTGCCCTGTCAGGTTCAGATGTGTGGTGGTGGAATGGGGAGTGTTTACACCTGTCACGGGGAGTGTGTGTGGGGCGGAGGGGTGTTGGGTTATTGGGGCATAGAACAGGTGTGTGTGTGTGTGTGTGTGTGTGTGTGTGTGTGTGTGTGTGTGTGTGTGTGTGTGTGTGTGTCATATGGTTTTGCTTATGTTTTTTATTTATTTTTTTGTCAGCTTTCTTTTGTTTTTCTTTTATTTTTATAGTATATATTTGACTCTCTCTCTCTCTCTCTCTCTCTCTCTCTCTCTCTCTCTCTCTCTCTCTCTCTCTCTCTCTCTCTCTCTCTCTCTCTCTCTCTCTCTCTCTCTCTCTCTCTCTCTCACACACACACACACACACACACACACACACACACACACACACACACACACACACACACACACACACACACACACACACACCACAACTCATCACAACACACAAAACAGAACACAACACAACATTGTTATCACATTCCCTTCACCTTCCCTCCTGGTCGTGGTCCTTTCACATCCCCTCCCATGGCCCCCTTATGCTCTCATTACCCCTGGGCCAGCACGTGACATGAACAGCCAGCCAGCGCTTATGAGTGCTTGCTTTAATACCCCCCGTGCACCGCCGCTCTGCTTCCCCTTGTGTTGGTATTGAAGTGGAACCGCTTCTGCTGGTGGTGTATGTTATTGCAGGGGACTGACGATTATGGTGTTGGTGGTGTGATGGTGTAGAGGTCTTATTAAGGTGTATTGACAAGGGGATGCGGTAAAAGTGGAAATTATTATGTAAGCAGGTTTAGTTAATGTTTAGTAAAGAGGAGTGGCAGACGAGTGTGTTAGAGTGTATGTCTACAAGGGAGGGACGTTATTGTATGTGTGTAGGGTTACTTACGGGTTCTGTTGCACGGCAGGATAGGCTAGCTAGGGTATTTTATGTAGGCGAGAGGATAGAGGGGGGGTTGTTTTTGGTGTTGGTATTTCGTAGGGGTGAGATTATCAGTATTTGTGAAGATAGAGGCCGCGGAGTTTGTTGTGTTCAGAGGTGTAGCTGTTTTGCTTCTCTGCAGGTTGGAAGTGAGGAGGCTCCTGCTGGTCCTGAAGGCTGTGGACGCTTGAATGTAGTGCTCTAATCTTATGTTCTCTGCAATATTGGTGTGTGTGTGTGTGTGTGTGTGTGTGTGTGTGTGTGTGTGTGTGTGTGTGTGTGTGTTTAATGAAATGTTGATTCTTTTTATCTTTCAGTTTCCTTACATGCTACATTTTCCTCACAGTAACATGTATGGTGGTGGACAGTGGTTGTGTTGGTGTTTGGGTGTGTTGGCAGCACTGCGTGTGGCGGGGAGGCCGGTGGGGAACAGGCCAACTGGCGTGCCGTGGTGGTTGGTGGTTGGTGTTGAAAGAGATTCTCACGTATCAGTTATTCGATCATTTGACAGAGTTGAGTTGTGGCAATTTAGGATGAAGGTCACCATGTATACTGGTGAAGTCACGTGTTACCTGCCAGTGACGCTTGCCACCCAAGTAATTGTAGCCAGACTCCTGCCTGCAAATGGCCGTGGTGGTAGTGGTGGTCCCGCCTGAATCGCCTGTCCCAGTGGGCTAACATCATGTGCCGCCACACATAAAATTCTTATTTGCGTAATGTAAGTTTGTGTGCATTTCTTTCGTGGCTGGCGCTGTGTTTTTAAGGTAATAGTTTCCCCTTGGCGGAACTGAAAGGTTTAAGAGGAGGGGACAGCAGTGATTGGATTGTGGTGGAGGAGGGCAGTGCCATTGATGTCACCTGCCCACTCACCTGGAGCTGAGGAGCACTGGCCGGCCTGATAGGGAGCAAGGTCCGGGAAGATGGCGCCTCTGTGCCTCCACCTTTGGGCTCTCTCCTTCCCTAATATGTCTACGTCCCAGTGCGGCGCTGTGGCTACAGTGGCTGAGTCACGCCTCATCTTGGCCAGTGGTCCTGTGCTGTCTCGGAGAGGCCGGCAGCTTCCTAGGGGAAGGGTTAATGTAACATTTGTGACCGCTGGAACCACCTGTGGCAGGTGGTCAGTAACCCGCGCCAAGCCTTGCTACCGTTGCCCGGTGCCGGGGGTGCCCCGCATGCTAAATGGCGGGGTGGAGCCGGCTGCACTCCTTCCCACCACACTCCACTCCGCCACACTCCAGCATGTCTCCTGCTCGGACTGCATGTCTTTCTCTGCTTTGCAGTGAGGAGCTCAATTCTTCTATCAAAAGATAAAGAAGAATAGATAAATACAGACAACAAACAAAGGTTGTGATTCGTCATTGCCTCGATAGCAGCGAAGGTTTAGTTAGAGCTGAGCTCATCGCCAGGCTGCGTGCTGGTCCGCCAGGCCAGAGGGATCATCTGGGATCTAGGCAGCGGGACGGCGCGGGGCGGCGATGGCACTCTGGTAATGGTTGAGGAGTGACACCCGACGAGGAGGCTGAAGGGTGTGCTGTAGGTGAGGGATGGACACATCAGGCCCGTGGGGAGAAAACCGCTGCAGTGGCCCATTACACCGCTGGGGCATACTGTGTGTGGGGGAGTGGCACCTGGGGCATCAGGGAGGCCCGGCGTCCTCTGTTTCCTGGGTGTACAGGAGAGCCAGTCACCAGCAAATGTGCCTGTCTGTCTCACTGCTAATGTGCTGCCACCCTCCCTGCGAGCCTGTACACACACACACACACACACACACACACACACACACACACACACACACACACACACACACACACACACACACACACACACACACACACACACACACACACACAGCAATTATAGTTCCAAATATACATGCAGAGAGCGTTCTGTTGGTAGCAGCTTGCATTAAGTAATTGAGTTAGTTGTCTGTGTCGATGGCTTTGATGTCCATCTCTGAACGCTCCACTGAAGTTCTTTCATTCATTCAGTGAGCACACATATACGGTACGCCTCTCTCTAAAGGTTTGGCCGCCGCCAGCCTCTTTGATGTGGCCACTAATCATGGTGTCTTCAAACTTACTGTCCTCCAGTCATTCATGACGTAGGTCACACCACACTTTGCTGAGTCACCTTCTTTGGGGACACTGTACAGTACATGAAGGCTGCTGCAGGCTCCCACAGCAGGAAATTGTGTGTATAAGTTGACGCACCGATGGTTTGTGTGGTACATCATGCAGCAAATAACCCCACTGCCAAATGAGAAGCACAAAGCATGTCTCCTGCGTCAAGCGGTGCAGTGTAGGTGGCGTTAATGATAATTAATGCTGCGCTGCCTTGATTGCAGATCACAGCCAAGATACGAGTATGAACGTTCTCTTCAAGCAAAGTTGAAAATAGGTCGTGCCGAAATCAAAATTGACAGGATGTGTCCCTTTGAGTGTAGGAAACTTAGTCACTGTCCCGGGACGCATAGATTATTTTGATAGAAAATAATGATTTATTGATAGGAGCATAAGTAATAGTTGTGCAGGAATGATTCCATGGTCATGGTCTGTACATGAATTATCTACGTAGTACGTTCAGTACATATACAGTCACTTATTACAAGATGGACATAGACAGGCTGGGCTTTGTGCGAAGAAGGATGCTTAGAGTGACTAGGAACTGAAAAATTCACAATAATGTGCTAAAAACACCTTCAGCCGCAATCATTGGAAAGACACATGAAAAATGACGATAGGAAAGAAGTGTTTATTTAATGTAGTAAAGGATCCTACAAAGTCTTCTGGTTTTCTTAAAGAGGGAACACGTTAGAGTAATCAGTAATGGAATAAACTGAGCAGTTATGCAGTACGTAGATACATGCCTGAGATGGTCTTAGGTCCCGAGAAGGTTAGATAAATGTATTGATGAGGATGACAAAGGGTAGTTATGAAGTGATCAGCAGCTGGCTTGTGCAGGCCAGCTGACCTTTGCCAACCAGCCTCCTTGTTGTCTTATATTGTTCATGTGCTACTGTAGTAAGTACATAAATATGTTCCAGTAATGCAGTGACCATATTGAAATCCTGTATGTAGATATAGGTGAACGCGAGCACACTTGTTATCATCCTTTACTGACTCAAGCAGTCATTTTCCTGTCAAGGCAGTGCCATTTTTGACGCATGAAAAAAGAGAGCTTCAATTGAAATGGTTGTGAAAATCGTTAGTGAGATATGAAATACATTAGAAAAGAAAATGCCGTGGAAACTAATATTTTTTAGTGACCAAACCCTCGTCAACATTGTGAATTGTTATTGCATAGGAGCTGTATATATATATATATATATATATATATATATATATATATATATATATATATATATATATATATATATATATATATATATATATATATATATATATATATATATATATATATATATATATATATATATATATATATATATATATATATATATATATATATATATATATATATATATATATATATATATATATATATATATATATATATATATATATATATATATATATATATATATATATATATATCCTATTGCATTAAGTATTGATATGGCTTACAACCACATCCCGCCAGCTTAGTCCCACCGCCCTGCCCTACACTGGATGACGTGCACCTGCATCCTCCCAGGCCGGCACCTCGCTCACCGGGCTCACAGTGCCGTCCTCTCGCAGCAATTAGTGAAGTACACACTTTTTAAATATTCACTAGTGCTGTGAGTGCTTCGGTGTGAACGACCCGTCCGTGTCTAGGATGGCTGTGGTGGGGAGGCGGGTGGGCGTGGTGGCAAGGCGGGGTGGGTAGTGGCGTTGTTGTGAGATGTAAGAGTGGACGGGTGAGTGTGTGGGAGTATTTATTGAAACACGCACACACTCATCGCATTCTCTCCACTCACCATACATTTCCCTCCTCCTCCTCCTCCTCCTCCTCCTCCTCCTCCTCCTCCTCCTCCTCCTCCTCCTCCTCCTCCTCCTCCTCCCCCTCCCCTCCCTGGTTTTCTGTGGGCATGCTCCATTCATAAATAAAAGTTTTCGCATGTTCCCCTTCTGTGTGGAGACTGTAGGGTTACCAAGCTGCAGGAACACACTTTGTCCCGCTGCGGGTCGCTACGAGGAGCGCGGAGGATGTGTAATAAAGGAGAGCAAGTGGCAGTAATAAAAATATGAATAGCAAGACGAGGCAGGGTATGAGAAGTGGCATGTTATATTATTACGTTTCTTAGGGGAATAACATTTTTGTTTTTTATTTATTCATTTATTAATTTTTTAGTAAGAATAGCAAGATGTGAAGGATAAGAAGTAACATTTAATTTTCCGATATTGTCCTGAATAATGTTTACTGTATTTGCCAGAAAAAAAATAGTGTATGTTTCGTCAGAGAGAGAGAGAGAGAGAGAGAGAGAGAGAGAGAGAGAGAGAGAGAGAGAGAGAGAGAGAATATAACCCCTCCTCGTTTAACTCAGTCTGGGACATCAGCAAGCTCTTATTACATCACCGCTGAAAACTGTCCTGCCTCTTCATCCCTTTACCCTTCCCGCCTTATGCTCTTCCCCGTCCAGCCCCGCCTCGCCCCGGCCCGCCCCGCCCCAGCAACCCCTCCCTTCCCTAGTCATCCCTACCCCATCCTCCTCACCCGGCCTGTCTTGCCTGCACCCACCTCTCCCAGCTTCCCCTTTCCACGGTATCCTAGGTTCTCCCTGTGACAGTATGCATAGCCACACTCACCCACCCTTCCGTGACCTCGTGGTGTGGGCGCGAGGGCGGAGCGGCAGGGGTGTATGTTTATGAAGGTGGACACGCCCCTTGAACGAGCATCCCTCTCTGATCTCTCGTTGTATCCGTTCATATTTTATTCTACCGGGGTTTTTCTGTATTAAGTTTTTTTTTTTGGTCGTGTCTTCTGGATGATATATATTCCTTCCGTGACTTGATTTGTAGCAGCAGCAG
>NC_059291.1:20984653-20997153 GCF_017591435.1 Portunus trituberculatus
TTCCATGCTGTGTTCCTGTGTGGCAATCCGTGAAGCTATTATTTTTATCATTACTATTATTTTTCTCCCTAATAAGCCAAGACTCCTTAATAAGCTGTGAGTTAATTAATTTTCCTTTTCGTTTCAGGTTCGTGTTGTGCCGCTGTTAATCACTTCCTCAGGTAGGCAGACGGGACCCGCCCAGGTGGACTTTTACGGTAGTGGATTGTACCGTTATGAGCCGCACGCTGTAGGCTTCTTAATGGAAGGGTGAAATGGTGCGGCTGTGAAAAAATAGCAGGTATCGAAAGTGTCTAACCACTGTTAATTACGGGCTGAGTGGCTGAGACAGGTGTAGCGTGCCGCGGGGTTTCTCTCAGGTGCGCTGCCTAATAAGGGAATCAACAGCAGCAACAAAAACGGTGGTGTGGAGGGTGGAAGTTGTTACTCTTACATGTTAATTTCACAACGCCGCGCCCACCTTGCTAACGCCCACCTTGATCAGCTGACTTGTCCTGCACAGACGTTGTCCAAGAAATAGTGAAGCCTTGTGGTGTTTCGAGTGATTGATTTAAGGCGTTGCATCAAAGGTGTCATGCGGCGTCGCCTTGAGGCACGTCTGGCGAGGGAAGGGAGGAGGAAGGAAGGGAAAGTAACGGGGATAAAGCCTCGGATCTCGCTCAGGTCCCACGTATTAAGCAAGGGCTGAATTTGAAAAGGGGGAAGGTAGGGGTTAGTGGGGAGAGGGTGGACTTAAAATGGGAGGAAAGTTGCCGAAGAAGAGACTGGAACGAAAAGGAAAGCTAGGAAAAAAGTGGGTTAGAGAGGGACTGAAAAGCAGCAAAGGTGCACCCAAGCTTGAGACATTATAATGAGAGAGAGAGAGAGAGAGAGAGAGAGAGAGAGAGAGAGAGAGAGAGAGCACACCTTTATAATGATGTTAGCTTCTCTCAGGTGTCCATTAGGCGTGTGTACCCACCCCTATAGTCTCCTCTTCCCACAGTGGTGAGCGCCTAATGGAGTATCCGGGATATTAATCGGTACGGGCGTCGCGTCCCATCGTATACAGGCCGGGGCGGTGGCTGTGATGGCGCGTGATAGCTGGTGTGGGCCGCGCACTGGGCCCAGGATGCGGCTGTAATTAATTTTCAGTCAACACTTACTAATTAAAGGGAGAGATAAAACGTGAAGCCAAAAATGTAATTGATTAAGATAAATCTATTGTTAAAAAATTGACTAAAACATCCCAGGTGTGTTAGAAAGAATGTGAAAATCATTCGAGATTTAGAGGTAAAGAAACCGTCACTATGTTATCTCCGTAAGATAACCAAATAACCATAAACAAATCAGCAAACGATGTTTATATATATATATATATATATATATATATATATATATATATATATATATATATATATATATATATATATATAAAGCTTAAAGTATAGTTTAAGATGAGGTATTAGTTAATGGTGTGTCGTGTTTATAGAATTAGACAACGTGAGGCTTACTGGGGTGTGGAGTGTTTTCCTTTCACGCTGGATACTCTATCAGCAGGCAAACACGCCAGGGCAGGTGCATGGTGGTCCCCTCCAGCTGTTAGCCTGTGCCGCACCCCAAAGCCAAGGATGCAGTGATCTGAGCGCGATAGAGCATCAAAGGCACTGGGGAGGAAGAGGCGTTTCTGCGGAGTTAGAGCTGCTCAAAGAGGGAAGGGGAGGCATGTGAGGGGAGTCGTGCACCAAAGGGCAAGTTAACTCCCACAGCCGCGGTCACATACACACTCACACACTCCCAGAGACCACGCAAACACACACACACACACACACACACACACACACACACACACACACACACACACACACACACACACACACACACACACACACACACACACACACATATGTATCACCGCCCACACATCCCTAACTCAGTCTTCATTCCCGTGGCTGTCTGCTGCCGCCACCTGGGGCTCCGCGGTGAGTTACGTTGCTCACGGGCCCGTAATTGTAGTGTGGGGGTGTGGGTGCACTTGTTGGCGGCGGAGCTGGTTGGGGGGGTGGCGGGGTGGGTTGGCTAGCCGTTAGAGGGAGAGAATGAATGACCGCCCAACGCGACCAAGCTTGTCGAGACGGTAACATATTTATAGTGGGCACCGGCAGCAGGTGGGGACAGCCAAGAGTTGTAATGATGGGCGTCTCCCCCCTTACCCGTCCTTCTCCTGTTCCCCCTGAGCTAACCAACTGTTAATGGAGTGTGCACGTTCGCCAAGGCTCCGAGATGGTCGAACCGCAGGACGTTTTGTGTGTCACCCTGCGTATCGACGGCGGCGCGAGGGGCGTGGGCCACACCTGCAGGCTATGGACTCGTGGCCGCCGCAGAGAAAGTTACCTGGAGAAATTGCCGCAGCCCACACACGTCCCTGGCGGTCAGAGTAATGGCGGGGCGGCCTCACTGCTGTTCAGGCCGATACTCAAGGCCTCCGCCGGTGTGTGAGCAGCGGCGCCTGCGTGAGGCCCCGAGGCAGCAACACGGGAAAGATGTAGGGGTGCGTGTCCACCAGAGTGTGAGACAGGTGTGTGACAAGTTTCAAGCCGCGGGTGTGGCAGGTGTACAGATGACCAGTATTGGGTAGGCCGGGAAGGTCGCTGGGTACAGTGCCGATGACGGACACACACACACACACACACACACACACACACACACACACACACACACACACACACACACACACACACACACACACACACACACACATTGTATGTGCATAATTACTCTAGGTCGTTCAAAAGAAGCGTAGTTGTTAGTTGGTCCCTTGATTACCTCAGTGTGGTGGGACACTTGAGACAGCCCAGGGTAGACTAGGGACTCCCGACGGCGCTCGGTGTGCCCAAGGCAGCCTCAGGAAACTCATGTGGCAACGCGGCAGACCGGTGGCAGCGGTGCATTCTTGGCCGTGTAGGTCATGCTTGGCTCACCTGCGTGGGCTGTTGTTGACAGTGCATCTTTGTGTGTGTGTGTGTGTGTGTGTGTGTGTGTGTGTGTGTGTGTGTGTGTGTGAGAGAGAGAAAGAGAGAGAGAGATCCAGCATGTGTCTGTGGTTGGCGGCAGTGTAGGTGTCCATCCAGTGGGTGTAGCTGAGGGTGAAACCTGATTACCAGGAGATCCTCGTTCACCTGGCCGGGCCTCGCACCTGGCACCCGTGCTCCGTGTGCTGGTGTGTGTCTAGGCTCACCACTGCTGCCTTGCCGGGAGAAGATAGATAGATAGAGAGAGAGAGAGAGAGAGAGAGAGAGAGAGAGAGAGAGAGAGAGAGAGAGAGAGAGAGAATTTCAGTTGTCTTAGAGGTAGAAATATCATAATGTATTTGAAGAGAATAATGATAATGAACAGATAGATAGATAGATAGATAGATGATTAGATTTATCCTAGACCTGGATGTACAGATATCGTAATGTATTGGAAGAAAGACCATCGAAAAAGAAAAACAAGCGTTAAATGACAATGATAAACCCTAGTGGCGCGTCACATAGTTGTCAGTAAGCACGCATCCAGCTATTCATCATGTGGTGTGTGGCCGCCAGCCTGTACCGCCAGTCCCTCACTGGTGACCTGGAAGTTATATCCGCCTCACCTGAGTCTTCTTAGCTGCACCCCTTACCTGTCTCCACCTGCCTATCGCCTCCTCACACTCCGCACTCCCTCTGTCCTCCCACATAGTCACACTCCCTAGGCACCCTCCTCCACTCCACTCCACTCTACCCCACTCCACTCCACTCCACCCTACTCAACCCCACTCCACCCTACTCAACCCCACTCCACCCCATCCCACCCCATCAACCACTAGCCCTATGCAAGACACGTCCATCTCTCTCTCTCTCTCTCTCTCTCTCTCTCTCTCTCTCTCTCTCTCTCTCTCTCTCTCTCTCTCTCTCTCTCTCTCTCTCTCTCTCTCTCTCTCTCTCTCTCTCTCTCTCTCTCTCTCTCTCTCTCTCTCTCTCTCTCTCAAGAACCACAAAGGCGTAGGTTTGTCTTTTCTATCATGTTTCGATTTTTTTTTTACTGAAATTGTATGTTTTTTTTATTTGGTTTGGTCATCTTGTGGAGCAAAAATATGTCAGTCAGTCAGTCAGTCAGTGAGTCTGTTATTCAGTTTGTCAGTGAATCACTCTTTACTTTCTTTCCCTTACCTTCACTTATCCATCATTTTCCGTGTGTTTGCGAGCGCGCGCAATCACACACACACACACACACACACACACACACACACACACACACACACACACACACACACACACACACACACACACACACACACACACACACACACACACACACACACACACACACACACCATCCCTCCATTTCCAAAACCCCTGTCACTGAGCAAGGACGCCTTATCGCCTGCCTGTGTCCTTGTCAAGGCAGCCCTGATTGCTGCCCTTATCGTGCCTCACCGGCGTCCCTGACCAGGGGGAAGGGGTCTGTGCGGTAGAGGAGGGATGGGGAGCAGGATAGGAGGCGGGAGGGGAGAGAAACGTACACCGAGGGAGTAAGAATAGGTGGAGGGAAGAAAAGGGAGGGAATGGTAGTATTGATGGAGGAGGAAGAGTAACAGGAGGAGGAGGAACATAACAAGAACACGAAGACAGGAGAAGGAGCAACAGATGAAGGAGGAAGAGGAGTAGGAGGACCAAAAGTTTGGGGTGGTTCCAGTCACACAGCTTTGCTTGATAGGGTGGAATCGAAAGCTCTTCGTTTCATCAACTCCCCTCCTCTCACTAACTGTCTTCAGCCTCTTTCTCACCGCCGAAATGTTGCATCCCTTTCTATCTTTTATCGCTATTTTCATGGTAACTGTTCTACTGATCTTGCTAACTGCATGCCTCCCCTCCTCCTGCGGCCTCGCTGCACAAGGCTTTCTTCTTCCTCTCATCCTTATTCTGTCCAACTCTCTAATGCAAGAGTTAACCAGTACGCTCAATCATTCATCCCTTTCACTGGTAAACTCTGGAACTCCCTCCCTGCATCTGTATTTCCAAATTCCTACAACTTGTCTTCTTTGAAGAGGGAGGTATCGAGGCATTTGCTCCCCTAATTCTGGCTGACGGTTTTGGCACTTTTTGCACTTTTTAGAGAGCCAGCACTCAAGTGGGCCTTTTTCTAACTTTTTTTTTTTTTTTTTTGCCCTTGGCTGGCCATCTTCCCTACGTTAAAAAAAGAGGAACAGAACAAGGACAAGTAGAAAAAAAGGAAAAGAAGAAAAAGATGGAGGAGGAACAGGAGGAGGAACGTAAGAACAACAAGAAGAGAGGAGAAGGAAAAAAAGATGGAACAGTAGGCGAAACAGAACAACATGAAGGGAGGAGAAGGAGATAGAGATAGAGATGGAAGAGGAGGAGGAGGAACAGAACAAGAACATGAAGATAGGAGAAGGAGAAAGGGATGGAGGAGGAGGAGGAGGAGGAGGAGGAGGAGGAGGAGGAGGAGGAGGAGGAGGAGTAGTAGTAGAGGAGGAGGAGGAGGAGGAGGAGGAGGAACCGTAGAAATGGAACAACATGAAAGGAGAAGAAGGAAAAAGAGATGGAGGAAGAGGAAAAGGATGTAAAGTAGGAGGAACAGAACAAGAACATGAAGATAGGAGGAGGAGAAAGAGATGAAGGAGGAAGAAGAAGCAGAGTTGAATATTGAGAGTGATCATTGCAGTGGATCCTCGTAGCAAGGCTGAGTTCACCGGTCTGACCTCACTTTAGTTCACCTTTACCTCCTCACCTCAATAAGCAACACCTGCGGTATTTACGTATTTAACCCTTCCTATACGTTACCCTACTTACAAAAAGCTAATTGCATTCTCTCTCTCTCTCTCTCTCTCTCTCTCTCTCTCTCTCTCTCTCTCTCTCTCTCTCTCTCTCTCTCTCTCTCTCTCTCTCTCTCTCTCTCTCTCTCTCTCTCTCTCTCTCTCTCTCTCTCTCTCTCTCTCTCTCTCTCTCTCAGGTGTTCTTATTACTTGAGAACACTTGCGTATCTTTCACACACACACACACACACACACACACACACACACACACACACACACACACACACACACACACACACACACACACACACACACACACACACACACACACACACACACATGTATAATTTTATATAAAGTTGTCACGTATATGGTTTCTGGTATGCAATGTGTGTGTGTGTGTGTGTGTGTGTGTGTGTGTGTGTGTGTGTGTGTGTGTGTGTGAAGAGAAAAGAGGAGGGAAATAAGAGAAGTGAAGGGTATATAGATAGGAATGATGTCGAGATGGAGACGAAGAGTTGATGGTGGATGCAATGATTGTGTAGAGCGGGAAGAAAAGGAGGAGAAATGCAGGAAGGGAGGAAAAGGAAAAAAAGAAAAAAAAAAATAAGTGCAAGAAGTAATGGGAAAGAGAGGAAACGCAGGGAATTGAATTGCGTGAAATGAGAGAGAGAGAGAGAGAGAGAGAGAGAGAGAGAGAGAGAGAGAGAGAGAGAGAGAGAGATTAAAGTTCTAGAAATTAAGTTACAGGACAAATTGCTGAATCTCTCTCTCTCTCTCTCTCTCTCTCTCTCTCTCTCTCTCTCTCTCTCTCTCTCTCTCTCTCTCTCTCTCTCACACACACACACACACACACACACACACACACACACACACACACACACACACACACACACACACACACACACACACACACACACACACACACACACACACGTTTTTATCTTCATATGCAAATCTTTTAAGTGTTTTATCTTTTTAATGTTTTTCTTCTTAAATAATATGAAGGAGAATACCAGCCATGCCTCCTCCTCCTCCTCCTCCTCCTCCTCCTCCTCCTCCTCCTCCTCCTCCTCCTCCTCCTCCTCCTCCTCCTCCTCCTCCTCCTCCTCCTCCTGATTAGCTCTCATTCTCCATGTCTCAGTATAATTACCAGTTCTCATTTCCTCCCTCACTTTGCTACCGCTTCTCTATTTCTCTTTTCCTTTTTCCCTTTTCTCTTCCTTCCCATCCCCTTCCTGTCCTCCACTCCCTAACTATCTCCTTTCATTTGCTCTCTCTCTTTTTTTTTCTTTCTCTATCTTTCCTTGTCGTTTTTGTCTCTTCTCTTTTCTTGGTTCTTTTTTTTTCCTCTTCATTTTCCTTTTATTATCTTTCTTCTCTTTTCATTTCTTTTCCTTCTCTTCTCTTCTCTTCTCTTCTCTTCTCTTCTCTTCTTCCTTCCCTTCCCTTCCCTTCCCTTCGGTACACTGGCACATACTTTTCTCCCTTCCTTTCTCATCAGCTTCCTCTCCCCTTTGTAAATCTCGCCACTCATTCTGTTCCTGACATCATCCTTCACTTTTTTCCACTCTGTTTCTCCCCCTCTACATCTGCCGTTTCCTCTCTTCCCTGCCCTTCTCTTTGCCTGTCCTTCCTGTCCAACCTTCACCCTTCCCATGCCATCACTTCCCCTTCATTCCCTTTCCCATCCCAGCCCCCCTTACCCATCCTTCCCCCCTGCCACCCCTCCCTCGTCAATCGTCACGCCGCACGCCCGGGTAATCCCTTCCCGCCGCCGCTTAGGTTAATTGGCCCTCCGCTTGAGCCCAAATGATGCCAGTCGCCTTATTAGCTTGAAATACTGCGCTGCATTCATGTCCGTGCTGAGAGAGAGAGAGAGAGAGAGAGAGAGAGAGAGAGAGAGAGAGAGAGAGAGAGAGAGATGGGTGAGTAGATATGAGAAAAGGGGAAAAAAGCTAGGAAAGGGGGGAAACACACACACACACACACACACACACACACACACACACACACACACACACACACACACACACACACACACACACACACACACACACACACACACACGCTATGACGAGGGCGTGGGAGCGGAAAGCCACGCCATCCGTTATGATATCTGTGTTCATTTTCCAACTTCCACCACTTCATTCATGTCTGTCTCTCCGTCTGGCTGGATGGAGGGATGGACTTTTCTTCCACAACTTGACGTTTTCTTTTGGGGTTTTTATATAATTTTTTTTTTCTCAGAACATTTTTATTTCTTTGACAAAAACGTTATCTCATGATTCATCATTTCCAAACATGTTTTTCTTACCAAACGGTTACGTCATTCTTTTTATTACAAAGATGTGTTTCCTTCTCAGACATCAGGCGTGCCTTGCTTATCACTAAACGATCTTCTGCCACCAATTATTTGATCTTACTTGAACCACCCGTGTCTTTCTCTCCCTGTCACCAAACACTCTCCCGTCGCCAGATATTGTCTTATCACATACCATTTATCTTAAGAAGCACTTCACTGACACATTGGGAAAGGCACAGCACGTTGTAAAGATTTAAGTTGCAAGAAAAATGAATGAAATATTTAAATACCATGCTTTAATATTAAGCTCAGAAAGAATATTAAGCTTTGTGGGGAGGTGAGAGAAATGTTGATAAGACGCTGAGATTTGGAAGGTTACGATAAGGGAGATTGATTATGAACTATAAAAAACCTTGTTTTTTTTAACTTTTCTGCGTTTCTTGTGTGAGGAGGAGGAGGAGAATAATAGTAATAATAATAATAATAATGATAATAATAATAATAATAATAATAATAATAATAAGAAGAAGAAGAAGAAGGAGGCACGAATGGAAATAGAGTAATGTGTGATAAAGAGGATGAGAGATTTTAAAAGGTGTTGGAGGAGAGATGAAATGAAATAGACGTAACGAGAAAAATAGCAAAACAAATAATGAACAAATAAAATCAAATATTAGCTAATCAATAAGTCACTGGGAAAAAAATGCATAAATAAAAATGGAAATTAAAAAGTGCAACAAAGAAAAATCGATGAAACAGAATTAGTAAAGCTAGTAAGTAAGTAACTCGAACAAATAAAACAGCTGATAAATAAATAGATAGATGACTAAATAAACAGTGGAACCAGGCGTGCTTTGGGGTCCGAGGGGTCTCCAAGCGCACGGGTTCGAATCCTGTCCACGGTCCGAGTGTAGGTTGGGCTTCCTCACTCGGGGCAACGGTTTCCTAGCGGGTGGGCTTTGAGATAGGAGGTACCACAAAAAGTATCCCCTTTAGCCCAGAAATTCCCGTGAAAAGCCCACATGGTAGAAATAAAAAAAAAAAAAAAGTAAAAAGAGGAAAACAATTAGAGGAAGGACGACGAGAAGGATATTGTGTGGGAAGAAAGGAGAAAATCGTTAAGAAAGGAAAACCAGAGGAGGAGGAGGAGGAGGAGGAGGAGGAGGAGGAGGAGGAGTAGGAGTAGGAGGAGTAGGAGGAGGATAAAAAGAATGTGCAAGAGAAGAAGCGTAGCGGAAAGTTTCTCTTGTGTCCCGCAATGTTTTCTGCCGCCGAGACCTTTGTGGTGGTGGTGGTGGTGGTGATGATGATGATGATGATGATGATGATGATGATAATGATAATGTGACGGTGATGGTGGTGATGATATGACGATGGTGGTGGTGGTGGTGATGGTGGTGATGATGATAGTGACGACGATGATAGTACGCTCTGATAGACTGAACGACGTTGGGTAACACAGGTGGCACCCAACACCTGTATAATTGCACTTAATTCACCTTTTTTCTTATCATTACCACGGCTACACCTCCATAACATTCAGAGCAGCGGGAGAGTTAGCATTTGCATCGACGGATCTGGTAAAGAGAGACAAAATAAATCGAAAAAGAAAAAACAACAACCAACACAATAATTCTCTATGCCACAGGAATATTTAACACGTTTTACTACAACAAAGAGGGAAAACGTAAGGGATTATGGGAAAAGAAACAAAAAAAAATGCCCTAAAAGAGTTAACCCCTTCAATACTGGGATACATTTTTACCTTGAGATTTATGTACGATTAGACCATTTTATTGACATTCGGAAGCGTCTATGGAGGTCAGAAGATTAATGGCCAGAGTCTTCACTATTTTAAGTCCCACATAAGGTTTTGAAGCTGTATCAAATCACCAAGTAGTAACCAGAATGAATATGGAAACGCTTCATGACACTGAAGGAGTTAATTAAAGACGGTGGAAATAGATCAGCAACAATGAAGGTTAAGAAAACTTCCCTGCAAGTAAAACGGTATTGCAATTAACCTTGAGACACAAAGAATATGAAGACCGGGAAAGGCGGAGGGGAGAGCTAATGAAAAGGAAATAAAAGTGGGAATGACGTGATTATTGCCTAGGGTGACGGTGAGGATAGGGTTAGGTATGGTTGGGTAGGGTAGGGTAGGGTTAGGATAGGGTAGGGTAGGGTAGGGTAGGGTAGGGTATGGTATGGTATGGTATGGTATGGTAGGGTAGGGTAGGGTTGGGTTTAGTAGGGTTAGGGAGGGTTACGTTTGTGTAGGGTGAGAAGGTCCTTGGCTTGGTTTGGGTGAAAGGATTTGGTGTTGTCTTCTCTTCCTTTTCCTCCCCCTTTTTTTCCTTCTTCTCTTTCTCCAACTTTTTCTCCTCCTCCTCCTCCTCCTCCTCCTCCTCCTCCTCCTCCTCCTCCTCCTCCTCCTCCTCCTCCTCCTCCTCCTCCTCCTCCTCCTCCTCCTCCTCCTCCTCCTCCTCCTCCTCCTCCTCCTCCTCCTCCTCCTCCTCCTCATCATCATCATCATCATCATCATCATCATCATCATCGTTCACGTTTGACGGTGTGTGTGTGTGTGTGTGTTGAAGGAAAGGTGAAGTCTGAAAGCCGTTAATTATTGGTTTAATTGGAGGTAATTTCCGACAAGAACATTGCTTCCAAAGATTACATGTCTACCGTTAGAGAGAGAGAGAGAGAGAGAGAGAGAGAGAGAGATCAGTAATTAATTGAAGTGTAAGGTAGGGGCAGGTATCAGCCTTCAGTCAATACCTGTGTCAGTGTAGGTAGGCATGTATCAAAGCCACGCCAGCAGACAGTCACCCGCCTCACCCCGCCAGCCACGCCATGTGCTGGGAAGTCGTCAGTGTTGAGGCCACGCGGTGTAGTAATGCGGCAGGGAAAACACGATGGCTGGCTTTACTCCTTTCTCTGGGTTTATTATCGCTATACTTCCTCCTTTCTTCATTTTGTTATTTGTGTTTATTATGTTGCTTTATTTTGATTTACTTATTATTCTCAGATTTCATGAACACCAATCATTCCCTTTATTTTTCAGGATTGGTTAGGTTACATAAGAGACGTTGGGCTAATTCATCTTATGTTACATTTATGGTAAAGTTTACCTAGTGGAGCATGCCCAACCCAACCCAACCCAACCCAACCCAACCCAACCCAACCCAGCTTAACGTAACTAACGTACTGTAATCTAATCCATCCTAGCTTAATGTAACCTAGCCTGGCGCATACTACAAATAACTGGTTTGTGTCTCCTCGGGATTGTCTCCACTGTTTCATGCAGTTCCTTGATGGCTGGTCTCCGCGTTGCTGTAGTGGTGGTGGTGGTGGTGGTGGTGGTGGTGGTGGTGGCTGGAGCGGGTAGTCCTCCTCGGGTCCCGCGGCGGTGTATAGGTTTCCTAGTGGCGGCGGGAGGAAGTGTGGGGGTTAATGGCTGCGAGAGTTGCCGCGGGAAGTTGTTGTCGTGATGGAGGAGAGTTCCTCTGTAATGCCGAAAGGTGGCGACCCCCGACCCTCACCTCTCCCCCTTCAGTTCCCTCACCTCCTCCCCCGCGACCTTCTGGCCTGCATCGGGGGAGGTGGGGGTTGCAGGGATTATTTCGCTGCGGCTGTGCCTCATTGAGAGCAGCTGATGAATTGTTGGCAGTGTGGCTGGCGCTGGGATCGATACGTTTTAAGATGACGTCCGAGGAGCCAAGAATTCTCGTCACGATATATATATATATATATATATATATATATATATATATATATATATATATATATATATACACACACACACACACACACACACACACACACACACACACACACACACACACACACACACACACACACACACACACACACACACACACACACACACACACACACACACCGTGTTGGGTTCCGCCTAAGTCTTAGGGGCACGTGCATCCATGACACAGAATGCAAAATCACCACCACAGGCTCAGCACCCGCAGCAGCAGATGGACAAGAGATGAGAGGTGCGAGGCGTGCGGGGCATTGTGTGGCGTTCCTGCCCTGCGGCATAGGACGAGGCTGTGAATAAAGGCCTACTGGGGAGCATGTTGCTTCCTGCGTCTCCGTGACGCTCTGCTGCTTGCGGGCCTCACGCCGAACCCCAGGTCGTCATTGTGCCGGGAGTGTCCGCTGTCCATGTAAAAGCGTGTATTGGCCAGAGCGGAATGAATCCACCACATGACCTGGGGCTTATTGGATGGCTCGAGGAGCGGGTGCGTGGGCCATGCTCTGCCAATAGAGGGTGCCTTGTAAAGATGTACGAACGTACGTACTGTACTGTACATATGCCCGTCTGACGGACGGCAGGTGCCGCTGTGGTGTGTGCACCAAATGTGAGGCGCCGGAAGGGTTCGCACTCCTCGTGTTTGCTGA
>NC_059291.1:21007153-21032153 GCF_017591435.1 Portunus trituberculatus
GGAGAGGGAGAAGAGAGAGAGAGAGAGAGAGAGAGAGAGAGAGAGAGAGAGAGAGAGAGAGAGAGAGAGAGAGAGAGAGAGAGAGAGAGAGAGCTACATCCTTCCCTGAGTGTGTGGATCCTAATTATTCGTGTGGCGGGAGACTTGAGACAGTGACATGAGGTGAGGGCTGAGGCTGAGGCAGGCCAGCTCTCGCCTGTCTGCCAGGGACAACTACGTGGAGGTTGTGTCTCCTCTATTCTGTTTCCATGATGTAAAATGATGAAGAACATGCCACTGTAGTATCCTCGCTTTCCCTACTAATATGTTGTATGAAATAGTGTAATGAGATGGCGTGACTAGGGTTTAACGTTGAAAGTTTTACTGTATGCCATTCTTTTTAATATTTTTCATAGGAACTTGTTTGCCAGTGACTGAGGTGATGGCAGTGTCGAGCCGCGGTGTCATATATTATAGTGTAGAAATGGTGCAGGTTCGTGTTATGACAACTCGTGAAGTGTTGGTAATGACGGTAGTGTTATTGGTGAGGGCGCTTGTGGTGGTTGCTGGCTGGCAGATGTTTAAGCCTTGGGTCCCCGTGAGGTAGTAGTTGTGGTGGTGGTGGTGATGGTGATGGTGGAATGGTGGTTGCAGGCCGGCAGATGTCCAGTGCGGGAGAGGTGTTGGTGTGAATGGCGAGCCTAGAGTGGTGTAAATACTACACAGATGGGGGAAAGATGGGGTGTGGAGAGGGGGTGATATATTGGCGGATGGGCAGAGTGGAACTGAGGACAGGTAAGAGCGTGCTGGATGCTGCAGGGGTGTCAGCAGGTGGTTGTGAAGGGCTGAAGGGATGCTGTGAGGGGGTGAGATGTGCAAGGTTGAGGGAGTGTTGTGAAGTGGTGAGAAGGGCGTGACAGTGTGGGACTTCGGGTTGTTGTTGTTGTTGTTGTTGTTGTTGTTGTTGTTGTTGTTGTTGTTATTGTTGTTTATGTTTCATGTGTGGCGGGCAGGACCTCGTTACAACATTATAATTATGACTTAGCATCATAGTCTGTGTCTGCAAAAAGAAAACAAGACAAAATTCGAATAGAAGAGCTTTGTGGATATGTGTGTGTGTGAGAGAGAGAGAGAGAGAGAGAGAGAGAGAGAGAGAGAGAGCTGTGTCGTGGTGTATGGCGCGTGGATGTTGCCATTTCATGATGGGAGTAGCGACCATCAACACCAGCACGGGGTGATGAGTGTTTGTTGGAATCGCACCTGCAGCTGTGTTTTATAATGGTGATCGTTGTTACTTGTTTGGTGCAGCAGGAGGAGCAGCAGGATCTGAGTCACCGCTGGCTGGTGATCACGAGGAAAGTGGGACGCAGAGGGCTACGACTTACTATTTATTTGCATCTGTTTTGCCGACACTGACCGACCGTTACTGGCCTGGATCAACTCAATGCTGGGTGTTGTGTGTCTCGCGTCTACTGGCTCTCCTTCTTCTCACCTGTCTTTTTTTTTTCTTTTTCTTTTTATATACAAGCAAGAGGGGAAATCCGGTTAAGAACAACAAAAAACGACTAAACAAAGGCCCACTTAGATGCCAGTCCCTGAGCATGTCCGAGAAAGTTAGCCAAAATAATGGAATAAATGTCTTGAAACCTCTCTCTTGAATGGGTTCAGATAATAATTATGAAGCAAGTATAGAGGAGTTCCAGAGTGTATCCTGCTTCTCTCCATTGTCATCTGTCCTCTCCATCGGTTCAGCCTCATGCTTGCCTTATTCCTCCCTCTGACCTCTTGTTCCCCCGTGTGTGTGTTCCCAGTCTTTTGTCTTTTAGGTCGTGTCTCTCGTCCTTTGTCTCCTTCAGCTCACTGTTTCCGTATCGTCCCCTGTTTCTTTCCCCAGTCCAAAGTTTTCTGCTCCAAGTTGTCTTTCTTATTCCTCTCCCTTGCAATCTGGCCTTAATTCTCTGTCCATTCTCCCTTGTCTTTTACTCCTTCTCTAGTGGCTCTAAAGTTTACCTACTGTTATCTATTTCCTTATGCTTTGTGTTTGACGTCTTCACTTACCTATATCCTCTTTCCTTCCCCCATCCTATCTTTCCCCTTACTTCTTGCCCTCCCCACTATTGTATCTCCCTCCGCCTCCCTCATTTCCTGCCGCTGTTCTCCTTTTATTGTCAGGCTTTGGCCTACAAACCTTCTTTTATTGCCCATTGATGGTGTGTTTGCCAATTCCTTCCTTTCACAGTTTCTAGCCTGCAGTATTAAGGTGATGGTGATGGTAGTGATGACAGTGGTGATGATGTTAGTGGTGGTGATGACCTCTCTGCTCTCTACCTCCTTCTTCACCTGAGTGGACCATTTTTTTTTTCCACGTTTCTGCCGTCATGCCATCACTTCATGCCCTCCTGTCTGAATTGTCGACTGCTTGAAGCACAGCCCTGCCTACCCGCCTTGCCCCTCTTGCCCTCTTTACCTCCCTTGCCGCTCTCCATCCCTCCATTCATCTTCCATCATTTGTTATTGCTCTTTGCCCATTTCTCTCTCTTCATCCTCCAGTCTTACCTCCTAAACCCTTCATTTCTGCTTGAACTTCTACCACTTGTACCACTATTACCTCCTCCTCCTCCTCCTCCCCCGTGCCCCTGGACCACCCCGCCCTTCTGCCCCGGTACCCACGCATCGGCTTCAGCGGATAATGGAGGCTAATGAGACGCAGGAACCACCTAACTCTTCTCGGGATTAGAGTCAGTGGTTGGGATGACCTGGTGGTTTGCATGCCGTTCTGTCCCCCTCTCTCTCTCTCTCTCTCTCTCTCTCTCTCTCTCTCTCTCTCTCTCTCTCTCTCTCTCTCTCTCTCTCTCTCTCTCTCTCTCTCTCTCTCTCTCTCTCTCTCTCTCTCTTTTTTTTTTTTTTTTTATTTAAACAAAACTTAATACAAAGGAACATGTACCCAAAGGCGCACTGTCGTGTGCTACCTATTCTAAGGGTACTACAATCTATTTCTCTACAATATTTACAAGACTTAAAAATAGATAATATACAAGATGGTCAGCATGTAAATGGAGCACTATTCGTTTCACTTCACTAGCACTATTCACGCACTGCACTACACTGAGTGTCACGTCACAAAGAGTGTCAGAGGAGTTGGCAGTGTCTGTCTCCACTTATGTGCCATCAGTTTGACACTGTGTGTGTTCATCTCCTGGACGTGAGGCACCGCGGCCGTGAACAAGTTCCACATCCTGGAGACGCGTCCTGCGAAGGTGCGTTGATGCTGACACCCGTGGGATCGCGGCACCTCTACGGCGTCACCACCATTGAGCACCGTTCTCGTGCTCCGTGCGGTGACTCTTAGAGGATGACGCAGCCCTGCCAGATGTGGCACTCTTTGCACCTGTGCCTTATGGAACACTACGATCGCCGCCACGTCTCTGCGGTGTTCCAGTGAATCAAGGGGACGCTCAGGCTCTGGGTGAGGTGGTAGTGCAGCATCTACTAGCCGTATGGCGCGGCGTTGGATGCTGTCCAGTCTCCTTCTGTGTGTGGCGGCACAGGACATCCAGGAGAGAGCTGCGTATTCAAGGTGGGGCCGCACCTGTGCCTTGTACAGCAGCAGTCTCCCCTTCCTGTCGAGGAAACTGGCGATCCTTCTGAGAGCGGAGATCCTGTGAGAGGCTTTCTTGGCAATGGTTTTGACATGCCTGTCAAACCTCAGCCCTCGATCCACCTCCACTCCAAGTATCTTGACGTCATCTTGGAGTGGGAGAGCAGCAGCGCCAAAGACAACTTTCCTGCCATTGCTGCCATGGCGGCTGGGGACCGAGAGACAACCATTGCTTGTGTCTTCTCCGGCGCGAATGTCACTTGCCAGCGAGCACCCCACTCCTTTATCACTCGTAGCTGCTGATTGATGGCCTCAGCAGCCCGCCCACTGTCCTGGCGTGGATAGGTATAGGAGAGGGTGCAGTCATCAGCATAGGCCATGACTCCTGGCAGTAGCTGGAGAAGATCATCCACGTAGATATTCCACAGGAGTGGGCCAAGAATTGAACCCTGTGGCACTGATGCCTCCACAGGCAGGGACTCAGATGTTTGCCCGTTGACAACCACCTTGAGGCTTCTGTCCTGCAGGTAATTTCCCAAGAGTCGTAGCAAGCCACCCTGGATGCCTTTAGCACGAAGCTTTTCTAGTAATCCGTTGTGCCATACTTTATCAAAAGCTCCTGCTATGTCCAAAGCAACCACTATAGTGTCCTTGCCGTCGTCGAGGGCGTCCTGCCAATGCCTGGTGAGAAGCATCATTAGGTCGGAGGTTGACCTTCCAGGTCTGAACCCAAACTGTTGGTCTGAGAGGAGGGCATTGTCCTTGAGATGGCTACACACCACCTCTGCCACGACCCTCTCAAACACTTTACCCACCACTGACAACAGGGATATGGGTCTGTAGTTTTTTGGGTCCGTCCTGGAGCTTTTTGTGTACAGGAACTACTCGAGCCTCCTTCCACACTGAAGGCCAGACGTTTTCCCGTACACAAGTTGTGAACTTGGGTGAGAGGGGCAGCCAGTTCCTGGGAGCATCGCTTCAGCAGGTGCGGGCTGATGTCATCAGGGCCGGTGGCTTTCTGTGTGTCCAGCCCCGCAATAATCGCTTCACCTGCTGATGCGTCACCTCCACCATGGTGACAGTCTTCTCACATTGCTGGACCAGCTGAGGCGGTGGCTGCTGTGGATTCCCGACCTTCATTTTCCAGCAAACAAGGAAGCCAGCAACTGTGCCCTCTCCTTACTGCTGGTGGCGACAGTACCGTCCTGCTTGCTGAGGGAGGGATGGATTCTTGGTGGCCAGTTCCTTGTTTGTCCTTAACAAGAGACCACCAAGTTTTGTTTCCTACGCCAGTGCCACACAGTTTCCGGCGCAGGCTTTCCTCCCACTTTTTTAAGGCCCACTTGCTGGTTACCACCATCCTCCTGCATGCAGCCCTGTGCAGGTCCTTGTTGCGCCGAGTCGGGTTCCTCTTGTAGCGGAGCCAGGCAGCATACTTTGCCTCGGCAGCAACACGGCAACGGTAGCCAAACCATGGCTGATCCGTCGATCTGGTGGTGTATTCCCTGTGTGGGACGTGGCGTCTCTGGAGGGCGAGAAGGTGAGAGGTGAGTGCAAGTGCTTCACTCTCTGCTCCTCCCTGTAGCAAAGTGGCCCATGGGGTGTGGGTCAGGTCGCGGCGCAGGGAAGCCCAGTCTGCTTTGTTCCACAGCCAGATGGTGCGGGTGGTGGCCTCGTCCTGAGCCACGCCCACTTCCAGCTGTGTCAGTACAGCGTGATGGTCAGAGCTGCCCACGAGCCCCAGCTGATGACACTGAAGCTTGTCTTCCTGGTAGTCTGAGATGACAGGGTCTAATGTCCCTCCTCGTTCATGTGTGGGGAAGGTGACATGATCTGTCAGACCCTGCACCTCAGGAGATTCTCGTAGGCGTCTCTTTCCAGGTGGTGATTGAGATCCCCCACAATCAGCACGTGGCTGCAGCTGTGTGCCATCATCAGGTTGTCTAAGGTCTCAGTCAGGTACAAGAGTGAGTCAGGCCCTTGTCGCGGGGGGCGATACAGGGCACACAGCAGGAGGGCTGAGCGGTCTGCCAGCATTACTCGGAAGTACATCATCTCCATCATTGGAGGCGTGTCTATGTCGAGTAGCTGGGCCTGCATTCCTTCCTTGAAGCAGACAGCCACTCCACCTCCTGTTCGCTCCTGTCGGTCCCTCCTCACCCAGTGGGTGAAGCCCTGCATCCTGCCATACGTGGGCTCCACCTCACTGTTCAGCCATGTCTCGGTCACCACAACAACGTCTGCATTGTGTCGTTGCACACAGTTGTGGTATAAGTCTGCAAGGTTAGTCCGGAGACCACGGACGTTGCTAGAGACGACCTTTAGTTGGCGGCGGGGCAAGCTGGCTGTACCATGGTGAGGGATGGTAGTGAGCGAGGCCTGCTAGTCCGAGGTGGTGGTTAGGGTCCGCGGCCGACTGCTGGTACTGGTGAAGAGGAGTGGTCCACTGCCGCCCCTGGTTCTGATTCCAGATACCAGGCTGAGGAAGGAGTGGGCGAGGTTGTGGCAAGGACTGAAATGAAGTGAGGGGGTGGGCGGGCTGAGGCGCTGCAGGTGGGAAGGGTGTGGCTGTGGCTGTGCTCTCTCTCTCTTTCCACTCGTAAAGCCTCTCTCTCTCTCTCTCTCTCTCTCTCTCTCTCTCTCTCTCTCTCTCTCTCTCTCTCTCTCTCTCTCTCTCTCTCTCTCTCTCTCTCTCTCTCTCTCTCTCTCTCTCTCTCTCTCTCTCTCTCTCTCTCTCTCTCTCTCTCTCTCTCTCTCTCTCTCTCTCTCTCTCTCTCTCTCTCTCTCTCTCTCTCTCTCTCTCTCTCTCTCTCTCTCTCTCTCTCTCTCTCTCTCTCTCTCTCTCTCTCTCTCTCTCTCTCTCTCTCTCTCTCTCTCTCTCTCTCTCTCTCTCTCTCTCTCTCTCTCTCTCTCTCTCTCTCTCTCTCTCTCTCTCTCTTTTTTGCACGTCATTCACACTGCCTTCCTTCCTCCACTTGCCGCCTCCTGCTTCTAACCGCCTCTCGTCATGTTCTCTCACCCCGTTTCGTTTCGTTTCGTTTCTCGTCTCGTCTTATCTCTTGAATCTCGTCTCTCGTTTCGTATTTCTCCTCTCCTTTCCTCTCTCGCTGTAGTAATTTGATGATTAGCTTTTGACCTTCTTTCTTTCCTCATCATACTTACTTAGAATTAAATACCGCGTTGGTGCACCAAAACAACAATTTTTCTTTTCTTGCCTCACTCGCGTGCCGTCACTCCCTCCCTCCCTTTTTAGTATTGTTGTGCAAAAGTAAACATGGAGGAGACGTGTTGCTTTTGTTTTGCTTTGTGTGACCGCATGAAACTGTCAGGGCAGGGCGAGGTGAGGTGAAGCCAGGTGAGGTGAGGTGAGGTGAGGAGAGGAGAGGTAAGGTGAGGCCATGTGAGGCCATGTGAGGTGAGGAGGAGGAGGTAACATAAGAATTGCATTAGACAGTCAAACATGTAGTGATAGACTTCTCCGTTCTCGTGGAGCTGCGTAGGAAGTAATTGTAGTTGATTGGTCGTTGCACAAAAAGGAAGAATAGTGTGGTAGAGAGGCGATACTAAATGGTGGGGATAGGATTGACAAAATAGTATGGCTAGGAAATGTATAATGGCTGGAAGAATAGGAGAGAGAGAGAGAGAGAGAGAGAGAGAGAGAGAGAGAGAGAGAGAGAGAGAGAGAGAGAGAGAGAGAGAGAGAGAGAGTGATACTAAGTGATGGAGATAGGATAGACAGAATAGCGCACTAGCTGACAAAGAGATAGATAGGATGGCATGGTACTCGTTAAAGAAAAAAAAATTAAAATGAAGAACCAAATAGCAAAATATATGAAACAGATATGACAGTAAGGATCAAGAAATAGTACATGATAAACAGATAGAATAGAAAGAATAAAAAAGTAAAAAAAAATAGGATAAGGATAATAAAAAAAAACAATAGCAAGAATAAAAAAAAAAAAAGCAGCACGGATAGACACAGATGAACCTGAATATGAGGAGGAGTGTACACGGTGAAGGGAGCGTGACTATAACTAAGTAAGGGTATTAAGCATCTCAAACACAGAAGAGAGGGCGGTGTTACGAGTCCGCTGGGAGTGTTAGGGAGACAGAGGGACGTCAGGACTGTGATGGAGGCAGTGAACCGCTTATGAAGGAGAGATAATGAACTGAGGGGTGATAAAGAAGCTTAGGGCCTTATTGTTAAACTACCCATTCCCTGAAGACCTGAGGGGAATATCGTAGCCCTTATTGTGAGACTCATAAGGGTGATTGGTCCTTGTAGTTTGTAGGTGGAAGGATTACTTAAATGAGTCTTTGGAGCTCTCATTAAAAGGGTGATGGAGCGAGCAGGGACTTGAAGGGTGTGAAGATGATCATTGGAGGCTGTGTTACGGGGTGTGGTTGGTGAATGAGTGGTGAGGCGTGGTGTTGGTATAAGTTTGAGTGGTGATGTGAGGTGTTGGTGATATATAAGTGGTTAGATTGAGGTGCGTGGTTGTGTGAGGTGGGTGAGGACAAGATTAATAATGAGTGGCGAGGCGTGGTGTTAGTAATTTTGAGTGGTGATGTGGGGTGTTGATGGTTCATGAGTGGTGAGGATAAGGTGAGGTGAGGACAGGATCGGCCACCCAAATCCTAGCGAGTGGTGTACTGATGGAGGGCCGAGGGGAACGAGGGGACGGCGGGTCAGGCGAATAGTTATGAGGGCAGCGGTCCCAGCCTCCCTCGCCCTGTCCCCTGCACACACACACACACACACACACACACACACACACACACACACACACACACACACACACACACCAAGGAGAAAAGAATCAGCGTCCTGGGGAGAGTATTGCCAATAGGCGTGGTCTGTGAATGGCCGCAGGAGGGGGCTGGGAGGAACTTGCCAGCTGTGTGTGGTAGTGTCGCCGTAGTCCCTTCCAACCCCCTCCCCCACAACTCTCTGCAACGTGAGTGTCTGCGGAGGCCTGAGGACACTACGGGGCCACTTTCGTCTTCAGCGAGAGAGAGAGAGAGAGAGAGAGAGAGAGAGAGAGAGAGAGAGAGAGAGAGAGAGAGAGAGAGAGAGAGAGAGTTTTGATCGTATTTGTAGCAAGGGACGTCACGGAGAAAAAAAAATGTTATAGTGATATTGTTAAGGACTCCTCCTCCTCCTCCAGGCGTTGGCATGTGGCGGAGACAGGAACTGATATTGAGGGAGGAAATTTTGGGGTTAGCAGACGGGCGTCATCCTATTTGGCGCTCTCTCTCTCTCTCTCTCTCTCTCTCTCTCTCTCTCTCTCTCTCTCTCTCTCTCATCCATAACACATTGAACTAGGGGTGAATAAATGAAAAGTACTGTGAAAGTAAAATAATTTTTTGAGGCATTGGTATCGATACATATTATTATTATTACTAATATTATTATTATTATTATTATTATTATTATTATTATTATTATTATTATCATTATCATTATTATTATTATTATTATTATTATTATTATTATTATTATTATTATTAATATTATTATTACTGTTATTATTATTACTATTACTTATTATTATTATTATTATTATTATTATTATTATTAATAATAATATAATATTATTATTATTATTATTATTATTATTATTATTATTATTAGTAGTAGTAGTAGTAGTAGTAGTATTGTTAATTTATTTATATTCTTTATTTATTATTTTTTATTGTTACTATAATATCATCATCATCATCATCATCATCATCATCAACAACAACAACAACAATAGCAACAACAACAACAATAACAATAACGATGATGCAATTCTTGGCAGGAGTGACTAAACGCTGTCATCCTGATTGCCTGGAGCCATTCATTAATTTTCGCGCCTCCTCCTTCGTGCATGTGGTGGGCGGGAAATACGAGGCGGCTACGCGGTGGTGGTGGTGGTGGTGCGGTGTGTAAAATATTGGCGGGAATGGGTCCACATCTGTTATAAAAGGCGAAGTCGGAATCTGTGGTGCTGTAAGGTTTACACAGAGGTGAGAGATCATCGCGGTGGTCAGTACAGTGTTAGAGCGTGAGTCAGGTGAGGAGGCGCTCCCACCGCTGGTCTTGTAAGGGGAATAGGGGGATGATAGCTGAGTTCGTACTCGTAGGCCAGCGTTGGCGCAATCTGGTGCGAACAGGATTTCTTCATAGAGCCCGTGGGAGGCGCCGCTTGAGGCTACGAAGGAGTCGCCCCTGGCCCCGACCAGGCACGGCCAGGTGTGGGAATGTGGACAGCATGTTTGGGCGGCTTACCGCAGGATGCAACACTTGAAGGGCATGTCAGCGCCAAAAAGGATTCTGTTGCAGTTGATAAACTTAGGGAACTGAGGCTTCTTAATGGATAGAGCGGTAGAATTAGGCGCCGGCAAGCAGGTGTGGGTGATTCGTCTCATGATTTAGTATGAGAGAGTCTGCAGTGGGTGTGAGGGGCCGACGACCTGCCGCTGGTCTCTTTACCGGGCTGCTGGCTGACCTCAGTGACAGCGTGGGTGACTTGCTGGCCGCCACGTGCCTTCACACTTTCTGCGATTTGTTTTTGTGTCGCGCTGATGTGAAGGAAAGGGTGCGACTCGGCGGGCTGGTGGAGGTTTGGGCGGGGCAGGCTGAGGCACGCTGGGCCTCCTGCAAGCTGTGGCAGCATTGCCTCACCACCGCACGGACCAAGGCACCGCTCACCACCACCTTGCCTTCTCTCCATTACTTCTTCACCCTCCGCCACTCACGGACATTACTACAGGCTTCATCTCACCACCTCCCCCTTCACCACCACCATCACCACTCAGACAACGCCCACACGGGTCAGAAACAAGAAGTTTATTCAAATCACGAAGTTTAAGATAACCATATAATCATTCACTTCAGTGGAAAGTTTCTCAGCTAAAAAAAAATCCAGAGAGAGAGAGAGAGAGAGAGAATCAGTGTGGAGGAGGGCGTGGGATGGCCGGCATGGGGGCGTGGGCTGGGCACGGCGGAGTGCGTGCATGGAGGAGCGCTGTACAAGGCTGGCCGCCCCACATCCCACGGTTTTCGGGTATTTAAAGGGACCAGTTGGGAGGGCGTGGGATGAAGGTGGGCGAGGTACCCCAACATCATGGAAGAAGCGTGGTCAGTGAGAGAGAGAGAGAGAGAGAGAGAGAGAGAGAGAGAGAGAGAGACGCTAATGGCACTACCTTATTTGAACCATGTGGACCAGGCAGCAGGATCACAACTCTTCTACTGGTCGCGGTAGTTCCTCCTTCAACCCCTTCAACCCCATCTGTCTGCTGCCCTCACAGCGCTCTCTCTCTCTCTCTCTCTCTCTCTCTCTCTCTCTCTCTCTCTCTCTCTCTCTCTCTCTCTCTCTCTCTCTCTCTCTCTCTCTCTCTCTGGTTGGAAAGAAAAGTACCTGTAGTTTTTTAATCTATTTTTCCTCCTCTTAATGAAAGTTTCTTCACAAGTGCAGGAGAGGTGGAAGTAACTTGCTTCTTTACCTTGATTAAATCTTCCTCCCTACTCCTCCTCTGCTGCATCACTGATTGTCCTTTTCTCACAACCCGCCGACACCTCCCACCGGCCCCTTACAGATACACACTGGACGATACAAAATAAATATCTTGGTGTCAGTTTTAGTGATAGTAGTTTAAATGATGATGCCAATAATAACAGTAATATTGCTTATTTGAATTGAATTATGGTGTTCATTATTATTGTTGTTAATGGCAGTATTAGATGATCAAGAGCAAGAGAGAGGAGGAGGAGGAGGAGGAGGAGGAGGAGGAGGAGGAGGAGGAGGAGGAGGAGGAGGAGGAGGAGGAGGATGATGATGATGATGATGATGATAAGGAGGAGGAGGAGGAAAAGGAGGAGGAGGAGGAGGAGGAGGAGGAGGAGGAGGAGGAGGAGGAGGAGGAGGAGGAGGAGGAGGAGAGAAAGACGAGGAGAAGTAGGACCTGGTGAGGGTGACTCACGTGCTGGCCCGCCCTCTCATCAAACAGACACGCACGCGCGCGCGCACCCACGCACACACACACACACACACACACACACACACACACACACACACACACACACACACACACACACACACGAGATATAACCGTGGACACTTGTAAAATAAGTACCTTCAGTAGTGTTTCAATTTGTTTTAGTTGAAATATTACAGCGTACGCTCGCTCTCTCTCTCTCTCTCTCTCTCTCTCTCTCTCTCTCTCTCTCTCTCTCTCTCTCTCTCTCTCTCTCTCTCTCTCTCGTCTCAGAATTTTACTATCTTTTCCTCAGTTACCGTTCTACCACCACCACCACCACCACCAAGAACCACAGCATCGACTCGAATTTTAATGATATCTAACCCTTAAGTATAACGAATTCCAGGTCATTACAAACTCACCTGCCAAGAGTTAGTGAGTGGCGGTGGCGTGGTGGGCGGGTGGAATACGGAGTTGCTTTGCTCACCGGCGAGGGGCGTGGCGTGGCGTGGCGTGGCTGGGCAGGTGTGCTTGGCGTCACGTTCTGCTTTCTCGATTAGTTGGTTGGTTGGTTGGCGGATGTGTGTGTTTCCTGAGTGTTTTTTTTCTTTTTTCCCCTTATTTGCTTCTTTTTTTTCATCTCTTATTTTTATCTTTTTATCGTTTTTATGACTTGGTTTTTTTTTTTTTTTGTGGTGGTGTAATGAGTAATATTTTTTCCTCCTTTGTTTTAGTGTCTTGGTAGTAGACTCGTTCGCTTTTATTGGGTTTGTTTTTTTCCTTTTAAGTGTTGTTTTTGCTTAACTAGTCTAATCCGTAGTTTATTGTTTACTCTTGATTCACTGAGAGAGCGAACGAAAGATGGCAGTATATTATCATGAACATATACTTGTGGCACTGCTGAGAGAGAAGGAAGGAAGGAGGGAACAGGGGCCGGGAGTTGAAGAATTGCCTGATAGCGTGATACAGACTCGGGCGGGGAAGGAAGGAGGGGAAGACTGTATAGCTGGTAGAAGGTGGGGAAGTGGATACAGGGTGGAGGAGAGTTGGGGGTTGGGTTCGAATGGCGGGGCGAAGTGACGTGTCGATGCGTGGGTGGAGTGATGATGCGGAGCTGCAGTAGTTACGTGGGCGGGGCGAGGCGAGTGTTGGGCTTGTTTGAGGTGGTGTGTGATGGGGCGGGACAAGTGTGTACGTGTGTTGGAATCTGCGGAACTAGTGCAAGGTGGATGTTCGAGGCTTGTGGAGAACTAGATTTGCGTCTCCGGCTGCATGATGTGGTGGAATAAGACACGCCAGCTACATTAGTAGTGTTGGAAATGGCAGAATTGGGTAGGACATTTCTAGGCATGTTATTAGGGACAGAATTAAGGATTATATAGTGAGGCGTCCGTGGCAGGAGTCGTATTGATGGGAAAGGATGGCCACACAGTTGATAGGGTTTGGCGGGGACTGGGTGTGTTTGTAGAGTGGGACGAGGCAGGGGCTAGGCAGGGTGGGGGTGAACAGGGGGTGGAGAGGACAGTACAAGGGATGTGGGATGATTTGATAAAGTTGAGTGATGAGAGGGACAGAAGGTCAAGGCGAGTGTTGGGTAGGTTGTACTCCTCTACCCTCCACTTCCTTTCCTCCTTTCCTTTCCTCCTTCCCTTTCTCCCTCGCTCCATCTCTTTCCATCCTCTCATGTTTCTTGCTGTTGGTAATTTTTTCGTTGTTTCTCTTCCTTTCTTTACTTTTCTTTTTTTTTTTTTTTCTTTTCTTCCTTCCTTCCTTCCTTCCTTCCTTCCTTCCTTCCTTCCTTCCTTCCATATTCTCCCACTCCCTTCTCATACCTCCCTCCTCGTCGGTATTTTTTCCTTCATTCTCACTCTTACATCTTCACTCCTTCGTTTGCTATACTTCCTTCTTTATTTCCCAGCCCTTTTCTTTCCGCTTGACACTTTTTTCTTATTATCTTTTAGGGCCTGCGTCAGCATTGGCAAGGAATGTTAAAATCGTTCTGCCTTGTCTCAGAGACGCCTACAAAACCAGTGTGTTATTGCTCTCTCCTCCCACGCTCCTTCCTCTCTTTAAAGCTTGGTCACCCATTCTCCTCGCACTGGTGGACTCAGGAAGGCTGGTGTGTGTGAGAGAGAGAGAGAGAGAGAGAGAGAGAGAGAGAGAGAGAGAGAGAGAGAGAGAGAGAGAGAGAGAGAATGTGAGAATGTACGTGTACACTGTTCTATTATAAGTATTAGTTAAAGAGAGAGAGGGAGAGGATAGCACAGTGGTAGAATAAATAGAGAGGATTTACTTGTATCATTCACGTATGGAGAGAGAGAGAGAGAGAGAGAGAGAGAGAGAGAGAGAGAGAGAGAGAGAGAGAGAGAGAGAGACTGTTATTCCTGCTTACCTCACTGAAGCTAATCCATCATCATATTGACGGCCGCTCTCTTCTCTGTTATTACCGAAGTAGCGTTAAGAAAGAACCAGTTTATCTTTTTATCACGTGTGTCCTAAATGCGGCTCTTCTTCCTGCAGGTGAGGACGGCGTAGACTTGCAGGAGGGTGGCGGTGGAGAGCAGTGAGTAACCTACATGCACCATCTCTTCCTTTCACCTTCCACCTTCCACTTACACCCCCAACCACTTCCCTATCCACCTCCATCTTTCCTTTCTAGTCTCTGCATTCTCCAGTAACAACTTCTTAAGGGCCTAAAGGTCTGCTGAAGTTTGTTTTCTTTTCTCTCTCTCTCTCTCTCTCTCTCTCTCTCTCTCTCTCTCTCTCTCTCTCTCTCTCTCTCTCTCTCTCTCTCTCTCTCTCTCTCTCTCTCTCTCTCTCTCTCTCTCTCTCTCTTCCCAAACCACATCCGTCCCCCAATTCCTCCTCCTCCTCCCCATCTTCTACATTCATCGTCTTCCACTTCCTCTCTCCTCAACCACGCCCATCACATCACATTATTGCCTCCTCAACCGTCCTCCTCATCACAACCCATTCTTTCTTCTTTTCCTCCATTTCCTCCTTTTCTTCCCTTTATTTACTCTTATCGCTGACCACGCCCTCTTACTTACTTTCTCTCTTCTTCCTTATCTCTTACACTGTCCCCCACCACCCATTACATACCTCTCTTTTCTTTTTTTTTCTTCTTTTTTCTTCCCGTTCCTCTCTTCGTCCTCTTTTTTTTTTTTTTTTTTATTATTCCTGTCGGTGGTGCGGGGTTTATCAGGTGAGTCTGTGAAGGGTAAGGACTACCAGCCATTAGCTTGGAGTGTGGGTCATCCTGTCTCCCCTCCTCCTACTGTAGATGGTGCCTGACGTCCTGCCTTTCGTACGCGTATTGTTGTAAGGTCGTGACACACACACACACACACACACACACACACACACACACACACACACACACACACACACACACACACACACACACACACACACACACACACACACACACACACACACACACACACACACACACACACACACACACACACACACACACACACACACACACACACACACACACACACACACACACAGCTCATTGGTTAGAGCGCTGGCTTCACAAGCCAGAGGACCGGGGTTCGATTCCCCGGCCGGGTGGAGATATTTGGGTGTGTCTCCTTTCACGTGTAGCCCCTGTTCACCTAGCAGTGAGTAGGTACGGGATGTAAATCGAGGAGTTGTGACCTTGTTGTCCCAGTGTGTGGTGTGTGCCTGGTCTCAGGCCTATCCGAAGATCGGAAATAATGAGCTCTGAGCTCGTTCCGTAGGGTAACGTCTGGCTGTCTCGTCACAGACTGCAGCAGATCAAACAGTGAATTACACACACACACACACACACACACACGATTAGTTGTTAGTTGTTCCTCCTCCCCACACCTCTTTCGTCAGTGTCGGGGTTACTATACGCCCCCGACCCTTCCCACACTCCCTGACCTTCATCATTGGAGCGCCGCCTCCACCCCCGTCACCTCTGTCCCCTTCCGTGATTAACTCACACTGCCGCTAAGGGAGGACGAGCTGCCCATGAGAAGCTTGAATGCTCTAATTACCCTTCAGGTTTATCCCCAGCAGCCAAGCTATACTGAGCCAGGGCGGCACTGTGTGGTGCCTCTCATTTTCCGTAGTGTATTGGCAAGAAACCGATGATGCCCGGTGCACTGAATGGCGTGTTGCCTGATCGAAGCAGGCACCGTGAGTCGCTTGGGCGGCTTGGGTTGAGTTAGGTTCTGAGTCGATCACGGCAGGTAGCGTTTGGTAGTCGTAATGATGTCGCTTTCTTCAACGTGTTGGGAGGTGGGCGTCATGTAGCTCACTAGGCTCTCCTTTTGCCCCTTGATGATGGCCGCGTGAGCTGCTTGGCTGGCGTGGCGGTCCTGTCCAGGCCTTTCACTCGGCACTGATGTATGCCTACCTTTTTTAGGGTTACGCTTGCATCGGGGGCTGTTGTGTGACGCAAATGGTATGGCGGAGGAGGATGAAGAGTGAGTGAGGCAGACGTTTGCGTCACGGCGCGAAGAGTTGGAATGTGTTCACCTTATATGGTTTCATTGCTGCAGGTTGGGTGGGTAAGATTACTCTGCCACTTTGTTGGTTATGTTGCCTCTTGCGGTGGCGGCGTATTGTGCAGGCGCCGCCTGTGCCCTGCGGCGGCACTGGAGAGGCTGATTAAAGGAGTGCCGTATGTTGAGTTGTTGGCTGAAAGATAGAAGCGCAGTGACTTGCATCACGGAGCGAAAGCTTGCTCGTGGAAACAAGATTGTGGCACCGAGTGCTGTACCTGATATCAACCCTGCCTGCCACACGCTGGCACTCGTAGTTGAAGGTCCTTCTCCTTCCAATCATTATACACCCTCATCGGTGAAATTTCATCCACACAGTCAGAGGTGAGCTCAGGTGGTGCAGAGGTCCATGTTGCTGCCGTTACCGTTGCTGCTGCTACTTTAAATGAAAAGTTGAACTGGTGCGTGCCTCACTGACAGCGGATGGTTGACGCAGGGTAGCCGCGGGTGGTGGGAGGGGAAGGAAACTGCGGGCCAAGGCCGAAGAAGGGCGCCTCGCCAGGATGCACTTCGGTGCCTCCACGTAATTTTGATCCGCCAGATTCCTTAGGCACACGTGGCAAATTTTTTAAATGCAGAAGTTTGATGCAGCCTTGGCGGTCGCTGTGAGTGCAGAACATGAATGAATGAAGTCACCTTGACGCTAAATGAATGAAGTCCCTCTGACGGCATGCGGTCGTCGCCGTGGGCCGGTAGCCACTGAAGCATGGCGGGGATGTGAGCAACCCGTGATGCAGCAATGACGATCGGCATGTGGATAACGGCGGGACTTCCGGCCGTTGCCGGCGAAGACATCATCGCCACGCTGCCTTCCTGCACCGTGCCCTGCAGCCCACCACTCCCTCTGGCGGGGCAGGTTCCACTGTGCATCCCTCAGCGCCTCACCAAGTTTGAAATCTTGACGCTGATATTCCTCCCTCTCCAGGACACTCACTCTCGCCTCCCCATCGCCAGCCTCACCTATGTACACTTCGTATTTACCTGCCCCTATACTACCGCTTAAGATTTACCACCGCCTCCTCTTCCTCCTCGTGCAACACCTCCACTTACCTCATCCTTTCCGCTGCTCCCTCTCCACACCCCTCCCCTTCCCTTTAATAGGCGATAATGGCGGAATAAAGAGAATGTGGCGAGGAAGTGTGGGTCGTTGATCTGAGTCTGCGGCAACAAGCTGTCTAACATGTTCCAGTCGGTGCTGCTCTCCACCGCCGGGCTGTAGGCTGCAAGGGAGGCCCATGGGAATGCCGCCACTGTGTTCCCAGGCGAGCAGTGCTGCGTAAAGATGACACAAGGCAGTGGGGATTAGGGAAGTGGGGGAGAGAGAGACCGTCCTGCCACCAGGAGCTGTCCACCGCGATATAAAGCTGCTCACTCGTCTTGATTTGATGTTGGCGGCGGTGATGAACATTTGTTGAGGCAGCACGCGCTCCCCTTAGCTGGACTCCTCGCTGAGATAACAGAGGCAGTGTGATTGTTCCTGCTGGCTGCCGGATGATGGCGGTGTCGGTGGTGGCGGCTCCTCAAAACATGTAGACATGGTGCAGTCTGGCTGCCGAAAGTGTGTCGGGGAACAAGTATATATATACATATTGCAGGGAATGACGACCCCATCATGGCACCACCACCACCACCACCACCAGAAACGAGAGCAACTCCCTGGGTGTAGTGGGTGTGGTGGTGACTTCTCTCTCTCTCGCAGCAGTCTCTCATGTTCCGTGCTAAGCTGCGTGAGGAGAAAGAGCTGCCCCAGCTATCCCTGAGCTGTCTTACTTCAACCACCTGTGCGGGCACTGGCACACACACACACACACACACACACACACACACACACACACACACACACACACACACACACACACACACACACACACACACACACACACACACACACACACACCCGGTAGCTCAGTGGTTAGAGCGCTGGCTTCACAAGCCAGAGGACCGGGTTTCGATTCCCCGGCCGGGTGGAGATATTTGGGTGTCTCCTTTCACGTGTAGCTCCTGTTCACCTAGCAGTGAGTAGGTACGGGATGTAAATCGAGGAGTTGTGACCTTGTTGTCCCGGTGTGTGGTGTGTGCCTGGTCTCAGGCCTATCCGAAGATCGGAAATAATGAGCTCTGAGCTCGCTCCGTAGGGTAACGTCTGGCTGTCTCGTCAGAGATTGCAGCAGATCAAACAATGAACACACACACACACACACACACACACACACACACACACACACACACACACACACACACACACACACACACACACTGGCTGGACCACACTCCTGGTGAAGCCTAACGTCCCTAGCCACCAGTACAGTATATTCATAGTGGTATTTACATAACGAGCCACAAGAAATTACACATGTCTTTCTGTAGGTAAAATACAAACATTATAATTTTGGAACGAAGATATCTAGATATTTATTTTGTGGTGTCGTAAAGATAAGGGTGGTTTAGGACCTGCAGTGAAGGTGTTTGTTATTAAGAAAGTCGAATATGAAGGCTAATAAACTCAAGTATAGAATTTGTAAATACTCTAAACATTGACACAAGAGGTTAGCGTAGACAGTGGAATTATAAGAGTTTTGGCTGAACATATAGGAAGAATAAATATATAAAAAAAAGGAGACCGTTGGAGACCTATAGGAGGTTGGTTTGCATAGAATGTTTGTGTTTGAGTGAACATGAAGGGCATCGTGGTGAAGGACCTTGGCCGACACATCAACACATGAAGAGTGATAGGAAGCACAGCCGCTAGCAGGAAGACGTAAGCAGGTGTGCCAGGAGTACTGCGCTGCAATGGCACCAATCGCTATCTGTGTAGCTTTCATTGTTCGCCAGCTGGTTTAATTCACAAGTTGGTCCTGCCTATCGCGCCGAACTGTCGCTCTTGTGGAAGCCCTATTAAAAAAATATATACAGATATTCATGCCTACATACCTCATAATATAAACGTTTGGTTATTTATCTATGTGTCTGATTGAAAATGACATAAAAATATGCAAATATATGTTCCTAATGGTGCAAAGTATGGATGTACCAATGTCCCATCAAAATATTTTTTTGTAAGTCTAATAGTACATATATACCTTATCACAAAATTGTCAGAGTTTCTGCATAGGATAATGCTCCACTCAAAAAGCGTAGAGCAAATATCACTGAGTAGCATTTATAAAAAAAACAATTTTCGGAGTCTGTGCCGAAATAACCTGGCCAACATTACCGAAACCGAATTTTCCTAACTGAATCACAACAAGCGAACTTGGTATGCCTTTTGATCTCAGAAAGTTTCTCAGAGTTGGCACTGTCCATTTTCTAAGTTCATCCTCACTAATATCCATAGTGTTATCCATAGTGAAGTCGTTGTGTAGCGAGTGTGGCGATGGCTCTTAACACGCTAGATTTGTTTACGTTTCGATAGAACAATCTCGGTACATGTTAGACAATATCCTCTATACTGTTAATTTCTTAAGACTATTAATTGTTGTGATTTTCTGTATGAATATAATTCATAATAATTTTTATGGAAAGAAAAAGGCATTAAGACTACGCTTTACCTATTAATGATCTTTTCTATTTTTTGTCCCAGAAATGGAGATGGTAAAGAAGAGCGCTCGACATTATATAAATATTTCCACTTTTTTAGCTTATATGCCACGAGTACATTCTTAGAAAGATTATAACTATTTTATTAAACCATTTGATATTTACAAAACGTGCAGAAAAGTACGTTCCAGTTGACCAACTTGCTGTGAAATAATTAACCCATCTGGCGGTTGAAGACACCTACATAGCAGATCGCGATCGGTCCCATTGTAAAGTGGGAGGTATGCCTGGTGGGATGGGGGAGGGCAGAAGGATTTGTGTAACTATTCTCTCTCTCTCTCTCTCTCTCTCTCTCTCTCTCTCTCTCTCTCTCTCTCTCTCTCTCTCTCTCTCTCTCTCTCTCCCACGTGTTATGTATATAAGTGGTCGTGTGTGTGTGTGTGTGTGTGTGTGTGTGTGTGTGTGTGTGTGTGTGTGTGTGTGTGTGTAGACGCCTGGTAGGGGAAAGCAAGCCTGACCTTGTTAACGTTGTATAAAGCCTAATTAGGAGAGAGAGAGAGAGAGAGAGAGAGAGAGAGAGAGAGAGAGAGAGAGAGAGAGCTGTAAATACGTACACGACTAAGGGAGAAAGTTAACATCGGAGGAAGCGTTAGAAAGTTTATGCTGAACTTAGGAATTCATGGTGAAATGTAGGCACGAAGGGGTGTAGGCGAGCACACACGGACGCGCACACACACACACACACACACACACACACACACACACACACACACACACACACACACACACACACACACACACACACCTTAAATGTAAGAGTCAGATATAAACAGTGTACACGATCTATAAACACACACACACACACACACACACACACACACACACACACACACACACACACACACACACACACACACTTCAAATGCTGCTTAATAGGAAAACATTTATTAAAGAAGAAAATTAATACGTGCAAGCTTTGTACACTGAATTCTAGATAATGCTGGGAAAAGGAAAATAGATATTAAATAGTGAAAGTAGAGGAGGAGGAGGAGGAGGAGGAGGAGGAGGAGGAGGAGGAGGAGGCAACGGTGGGCGGAAAAAGCAATTGGTGCTCTACGTTGATAAGAAAACAAGAGCAAATGATAATAATAATGATGTGAACAAAAGAAGTGGAGAGGTGATTGAAGTAATGGGGAGAAAGCTGAAAGAATTAAATATGAAGAAAAAAAACAAAATTAAGTGGAACAAGAGGAAGATATGAATATTTCAACACGGCTTGAGAGAGAGAGAGAGAGAGAGAGAGAGAGAGAGAGAGAGAGAGAGAGAGAGAGAGACTCCTATCACTTTATGGAAATTGAGAAGGATCGAGAAAGACAAGAGAGAGGAGGAGGAGGAGGAGGAGGAGGAGGAGGAGGAGGAGGAGGAGGAGGAGGAGGAGGGAGGAGGAGGAGGAGGAGGGAGGGAGGGAGGGAGGGAGGGAGGGAGGGAGGAGGAGGGGAGAACACCTGTTAATGACAAGTCTCGGCAGGTGTTGAGGGGAAGGGCCATGTGAAGCGGAGAGGAGGGTGAGGGAGGAAAGAGAGAAAAACGGAGAAAGTGAAGAGGTGAAGATGAATGAAAAGAATATAATGGAAATAGAAGAAAGAGAAGGAGGAAAGTGAGGGAGGGAGGGAGGGAGGGAGGGGGGAATGGAAAGAAAGAAATGAGGGTCGGCTTTTTGTATGCGAGTATAGATCTCTTCTTCCTCCTCCTCCTCCTCCTCCTCCTCCTCCTCCTCCTCCTCCTCCTCCTCCTCCTCCTCCTCCTCCTCCTCCTCCTTAATTTCTTGCACCCTTTCTGTTCACACGAGGCCAGACGGGGGATGTGTGTGTGTGTGTGTGTGTGTGTGTGTGTGTGTGTGAGTGTGAGTGTGTGGAATGGCAGGTATTGGAGTTATAAGGTGTGTGGATTACCTTACATGTGGATATGGACGAGTATGGGTGGGTGGGTGTACGTGTGAGTGTGGGTGTGGGTGTGGGTGTGTCTTGTCAGCTGTCTGCCTTTTTTGGGCGTGGTGGTGTCAGTTTTGGTGGTCTTACATCGTGTGTTTGTTTGTTTGTGTTGGTGGGTGAGTGACTTGTGTGTTGCCGTGTTTGCTTGTGTTAGGATTTAGTGGGTTTGTTTACAGTTTTTATTTGGCTTGTTTTTTTTTTTTTTTTTTTGTTTTTGTCGTTGAAGTTAACTAGAAAAATACACACACACACACACACACACACACACACACACACACACACACACACACACACACACACACACACACACACGAGCAGCATACCTGGAACCAATATGCATAAATTTCAAGAAAAGTATAATAAAGTAGCATTAGCGGAATGGGGACGACGTGGGGTTAACTTCCATTATAGAAACACACACACACACACACACACACACACACACACACACACACACACACACACACACACACACACACACACACACAAGCGGTAGATTTTTCCCTTCCCTTCCGCGCTCCGAAGGAAACTTGAATAGGCAACCTCGTGATAAGGGGAAGGTCTGAGGAGGGATTTGCGGGGATCAGTACCGCTCCTGCCCTTCCTCCTTTCCTTCTCCCCTCTCACTCTCACATTCCCCTCTTCGTGTCCCCTTTACTTCTCCGCCCTTCTTAATCCAGCGGGGAGAAGGAGGAAGAGGAAGAAGAGTATGATGATGATGAGGGCATAGAATAGGTAGAGAGAGAGAGAGAGAGAGAGAGAGAGAGAGAGAGAGAGAGAGAGAGAGAGAGAGAGAGAGAGAGAGAGAGAGAGAGCGCCAGAGCCAACCATTTCACTGTGATAATTTTCCTATAATTATTTTGAACTTTCTACACATTTCGTTTTGTACAAAGTGTTTTCTTCTTCTTCTTCTTCTTCTTCTTCTTCTTCTTCTTCTTCTTCTTCTTCTTCTTCTTCTTCTTCTTCTTCTTCTTCTTCTTCTTCTTCTTCTTCTTCTTCTTCTTCTTCTTCTTCTTCTTCTTCTTCTTCTAATGTATTTATTTTTCTCTTTCGTATGACAGTGCAGAAGGCAGCAAAAAAGGTTCAACAAATCGAGAAAGATATTGATTTAGGGAAAGATAAGACGATGTAGAGTATTAAAAGAGACATAAGACTGGAGAGAAAGAAAATGAAGGTTTGGATCGGTGAAGAAATGGGAGAGGAGAGCAAAGGAGAAGAGATTGGGGCTGATAGCTGAAGGAGGAAAAAGAGACGACAGGAAAGGAAAATATGTAAAGATGAGGAGGAGGAGAAAGAAGAAGATGAGAAGAATTAAGCGTTGGGTGGGGATTCATGAGTAAATTATGATAACACCGTCAGCTCCGGGGCACACACACACACACACACACACACACACACACACACACACACACACACACACACACACACACACACACACACACACACACACACACACATGGTGGTGCAGTGGTAGCACGCTCGACTCACAATCGAGAGAGCCGTTGTTTGGATTCCCGGGACAGGTCAGGGGTCATTTGGGCAAGATTTCTATTCAAGTGTGTAGCCCCTGTTCACTTAGCAGTGATTAGGTACCTGGTGTAAGGCGGAAGTTGTGACCCGCTGCTGGGTAGGAGAAACAAACTCAGAACAAAAAAAAAAAATGCACATGGGATGGCATCACCCGGGGCCTAGGCCGCTAGGCATATCTGGCGCTATAAATAGCTGCCACGCACCATATGTCAGCTGCCAACATGGGGTTGTGTAGACTTAAGATGTATGAATGTTAGTATATAGGAATGTATATGTATAAGTAGGTTCAATATGTAGGATTTTCATCTCTACCTGTACTAGCTGCCATTCATATTAACCTGATTATTATTATTATTATTATTATTATTATTATTATTATTATTATTATTATTATTATTATTATTATTATTATTACTACTACTACTACTACTACTACTACTACTACTACTACTACTACTACTACTACTACTACTACTACACTACACACACACACACTACTACTACTATCCCAAGATCGGAAATAATGAGCTCTGAGCTCGTTCCGTAGGGTAACGTCTGGCTGTCTCGTCAGAGACTGCAGCAGATCAAACAGTGAATTACACACACACACACACACAGATCCTGAGTGCGGCGTGACGTTTCTCCTCCTCCTCCTCCTCCTCCTCCTCCTCCTCCTCCTCCTCCTCCTCCTCCTCCTCCTCCTCCTCCTCCTCCTCCTCCTCCTCCTCCTCCTCCTCCTCCTCCTCCTCCTCCTCCTCCTCCTCCTCCTCCTCCTCCTCCTCCTCCTCCTCCTCCTCCTCCTCCTCCTCCTCCTCCTCCTCCTCCTCCTCCTCCTCCTCCTCCTCCTCCTCCTCCTCCTCCTCCTCCTCCTCCTCCTCCTCCTCCTCCTCCTCCTCCTCCTCCTCCTCCTCCTCCTCCTCCTCCTCCTCCTCCTCCTCCTCCTCCTCCTCCTCCTCCTCCTCCTCCTCCTCCTCCTCCTCCTCCTCCTCCTCCTCCTCCTCCTCCTCCTCCTCCTCCTCCTCCTCCTCCTCCTCCTCCTCCTCCTCCTCCTCCTCCTCCTCCTCCTCCTCCTCCTCCTCCTCCTCCTCCTCCTCCTCCTCCTCCTCCTCCTCCTCCTCCACTCCTCCTCCTCCTCCTCCGTGACGTTTCTCCTCCTCCTCCTCCTCCTAAGCAAATTCGCGGACGACACCAAAATAATGAGCAAAGTGACATCAACGTCACAATGGCAAGAACTACAGTGTGACTTAAATAAATTGACACGCTGGGCAGAAAAATGGCAAATGAAATTCAATATAGAAAAGTGTAAAGTCCTACACATTGGAAGCAACAATGTACAAGCAAAGTACGTACCTAATGAATAATGTACCTCTGGCAAGTGCTGAGAATGAAAAAAAGATCGTGGTGTTGTGGTGTCTAAAGATCTCAAGCCGAGTAAACACTGCACAGAAGCAGTGAAGAATGCAAATAAATTAATTGGGTTCATTGGAAGAACCCTTGAATTTAAATCAGAAAAAGTTATCCTTACTTTATATAACTCATTGGTGCGTCCTCAGCTCGATTACTATGTGCAGTTCTGGTCACCATATTACAGAAAAGACATTGAAAAACTGGAAAGGATCCAGCGTAGAGTGACCAAGATGATTCCGAGATTGAGAAACAAGCCGTATGAGGAACGACTGGAAGCATTAAATTTATTCAGCTTAACAAAGCGCAGGATAAGAGGAGACCTAATCGAAGTTTTCAAAATTTTTCAGGGATACAACAACCTTGATGTAAATAAATATTTTACTATTGATCATTCCACCATAACAAGGAATAATGGATTTAAAATTACACCAAAACGCTTTAAAACCCACGAG
>NC_059291.1:21037153-21044653 GCF_017591435.1 Portunus trituberculatus
TTTGCGTTACTTTGCGTAGCGTTGGTGTTGTTGTGCTGTAATGGCGACGGACAGTGCAGGATGATACATTATTTACGTGTGGAAGGCATGCGGCAGGACGGGTGCGCGTGCGGCAGGAAGGCAGGCCACAGCAGAGGGTCGCGTGCCTGGCCCCTGCAGGCTGTCACGCTCCTGCCACCCCTGGCCACGCCACACAGGACTGTCCCGCCCTGAGACGCAGCAAGGAGCCGAGCTCTCTGTAATCTAGCGTCGTGATGTCTGGATGAGCTGCGTCAAGTCCCCGGCACTCCTTGACATGTGTCCACACATGATATATGGAAAACAGCGAAAAAAGTAAATAAGTAAATAAATGCGTATCTAAAATACAAATTTATAAAAAGACGAGAAGGTTAACAATATACATAAATTGAGCAAATGAATTAAAAATGAACAGCCATATCAAAGGAAAAGAGAATTGATAAAGAAATAACTTGAAGCTGGATACCCCAACTTTCCCAGAACCAGCCGTGCGTGGCGGGACAAACAAGGTGCCTCTGCATTGGCGCCACCCAGGGCCCGGCGCAGAGCCCGCACCCCACGGGAAGGCCTGCCGCCCCTCCCCCAGACTGAGACAGCGACCGATCACAGAAGAATGCAAATAATAGAGTAATAGCAAGCCAGTGTAGTTTTATCCAGTCCTCACATTAGAGTCGATGAAGCAAAACACTACTTGTAATTAGCAGTGTTTAGAAAGTCTTAATGATGGTAATGACGCTAACGAGCCGGAAGTTGACCATTTAGTAATTATTGATGTATATATTCATGTCCTGACAACGCCTTTCCCCGAGCAGCAGGGTTCCTAGTCCATCAGCTGCACATTCACTGTTCTTAAGGGTCAACAAGCCTTGGCAGATTTACAGTATTGCATTCAGCTGTCACACTTTGGCAAGTCACTGCATTTTACTGGGAAGTAGCAATGTCATAACCATCATTACTGTTATTCACTGTTACCACACCGTTCATAACTGCCATGGGAAGAAAGTACTTCGTATCTCATTGTATAAAGAAATAGTAGAAGTAGTAGTTGTAGTAGTAATTGTGATGATAATGCAAATGAGGATAATAATCGTGAGACTAACGACATAAATCAATAAAGTGTGCAGTGTTACGAGAGAGAGAGAGAGAGAGAGAGAGAGAGAGAGAGAGAGAGAGAGAGAGAGAGAGAGAGAGAGAATGATGTAACTGTGTAATAATAGCCAAGCGTCATGGTATCAGTTCCTCTCATGATAATCTCTTTGTAATCTCATGTAATCTCTCTTCTATCTTGGTCTCCGTGCGGCGCCTATAGGGAAGCAAGGCGCCTGTGCCGTGTAGCAGCAGGTGGCCAGGCTGGTCCCGGCCTTCAGGAGTCGCCTTTCCTGCCATCGTGTCCTCGTGGGTCGTGTCTGCCATACGCCCACTCTCTAGCCAAACCCGCTAGACGGCTTTTCCTCCGCTACTCCCATGTTCCCCCTCTGTTCCCTCCCTCCCTCCCTCCCGTCCTTCACGCCTCCTACCTGCGTCGTAAGCATCTACAATTAAAGGGACGACAGGTGTTCGTAGCATCCTGGGTCGCGGACTGCCGCATTCTCGCCTCGCTGTCAACACCTATAGGAAGAGAGTTGAATGCCAAGCCGCGTCACTGCAGGGGAGGCCGGTGCTCTCACGCGGCTCAGAAGGCTCAGGTCTTGTGTCGCGTGTTTTGGCTGAAGTTCTGTAAGTTTGTAATGTAAATAGAAGGGGAAATTTACCATTCATCAGTTCTCATAAATAGTGCAGGTTTCATTATGTCTTACATCTTTCTGTCTGTCTGTTTGTGGGTAGCTATTTGGTTATCACTCCTCTTATCTCTACATCGATGCCTTTCTGTTTATATTTTTATCAATTTTTATCTCACCACTACATTCACTTCACACGTCCACCCTCTCCGTTACCCAATCCCTGTACCTCCTGTTTACCACCATACACTCATACATACTTCACCATACACCCATCAACCACCTTATCAACTCTTTATCTGCACCATGATGGAATTCGGCACACACACACACACACACACACACACACACACACACACACACACACACACACACACACACACACACACACACACACACACACACACACACACACACACACACACGAGTCACTATTGATGATACACCGTGGGCCGGGCGGCGTGGTGTGGTGTGGGGGGGCGGTGATACAGGTAATGATGGGCAGGTGGGCAGAGTGGCGGCAGGTGGCCCGAGCAGCGATAACACCCGTGAAAATAGCGACGTGATTGAGAGAGAGAGAGAGAGAGAGAGAGAGAGAGAGAGTGTGTGTGTGTGTGTGTGTGTGTTGTCTTGGTGTACGTGCGGATGTGGCTGCTTGCTGGTCAGTTGTCTGGTGGTGTTTTTTGTACATTATTTGTTTCCTATCTTTCTTGTCTTCCATTTCCTTCATTCAGTCTTCCTTTGGTATTGTCCGGGTTTTCTTGTCTCTCTCTCTCTCTCTGTCTCTTTTTTTTTTGTCATGTAGATACTTTTTCTTCTAAATCAAACTCTATCCTATTTCCCCATTGTCTCACATTTTCTTGTTTGTAATTTATATCATTCTTACATGAAGTAGAGACGAGGCAAGGCAAGGCTCCAGACGTGTGCCGCTCCTCAACATACGTACGCTTTGCTTCCAAGAACGAAATAATTGCTTGCTCACTCGGATTTCTTGCCTCCTGTCCCTCCCTCTCTCCCATCTCCCGTGCCCCTCCATCATTTGACCGTCAGGGAGCTTGGGTAGGGTGCGGAGAGCAGACCAGCAGGAGGGTTGAAGGCAGGGACGCGTTATGAAAGGTTGGCGGTCTGAGGGGAAGGGAGAGAAGGAGCAGATTGTATTTAACACACTACTTCCCAGCTGTGAGAAGCCTTATAGGAATTAATGCGAAAAGTGAAGAGCATTAATCGCAAGGCAGTAACAACAACAGTGGTGGCAGCATCATCGATAACGATTACAGGAAATACAAATTAAAACATACTGCAGTGATGAGTGATCCTGCTACTCATGTTCGTAGTTATTAGAGTGATGATGATAATGGGAAGTTGTTGTTGTTATTATTATTATTATTATTATTATTATTATTATTATTATTATTATTATTATTATTATTATTACTACTACTACTACTACTACTACTACTACTACTACTACTACTACTACTACTACTACTACTACTACTACTACTACTACTACTACTACTACTACTACTATCATCATCATTATTATTAGTTCTATTTATTATAGTGTCGGTGTTAATGGCAATCAGTTCGCTAACGAGTACGGACCATGGCGGAGCGTGAAAAGACGAGAGAGAGAGAGAGAGAGAGAGAGAGAGAGAGAGAGAGAGAGAGAGAGAGAGAGAGAGAGAGAGAGAGAGATTACCCTTTCAAGAGACTGAGAGGACACGAATTTCAGGAACGAGTTTCTTTCCTCGCAGTGCAGTATTTTCTTCCTCCCTCACGTATTTTTGTATCAACTTTTAACTTTTTTCTTTTCCTTTTCTTTTTTTTTTCTTTTCGTTGTACGTATAATACTGCAAGTTCCCTCATCGACCTCTTCCCCGGCAGGATGAAATCTTTACTGTAGTGCAGTGTACGGCAAAATGGTGGTGGTGGTGGTGGTGGTGGTGGTGGTGGTGGTGGTGGTGGTGGCGGTGGTGGTAGCGGTGGTGGTGTCGGTGATGGCGGTGATGGTGGTGATGGTGGCGGTGGTGATGGTGGTGGTGATGGTGGTGGTGGTTGCGATACGAGGTGTGTTTGTTGATGTGGTGAAGTTACTATGGTGTTCTTGGATTATATGGTGCTGCTGTTTAATGTGACAGTGGTGGTGGTGGTGGTGGTGGTGTGCTGGGTGTGGTGATGTTGTGACCGCAAAACAACATATACAACATATACACGGTACAATGAAACACATCTTACCTATGCATTTTTTTTCCTCCTCCTCCTCCTCCTCCTCCTCCTCCTCCTCCTCCTCCTCCTCCTCCTCTCCGACGCTTAAATTCCTCTTCAGTGCTCGACATCATCAGTTTGTTTTCTCTTCCCATTATTTTCACAATTGCACTTCACATTTGTCTTGTCGGTAACTCCTCCTCCTCCTCCTCTTCCTCCTCCTCCTCTTGTTCTTGTTCTTGTTCTTGTTATTTTTCGTCTTGTTCTTGTTCTTGGTTTTCTTCTTCTTCTTCTTCTTCTTCTTCTTCTTCTTCTTCTTCTTCTTCTTCTTCTTCTTCTTCTTCTTCTTCTTCTTCTTCTTCTTCTTCTTCTTCTTCTTCTTCTTCTTCTTCTTCTTCTTCTTCTTCTTCTTCTTCTTCTTCTTCTTCTTCTTCTTCTTCTTCTTCTTCTTCTTCTTCTTCTTCTTCTTCTTCTTCTTCTTCTTCTTCTTCTTCTTCTTCTTCTTCTTCTTCTTCTTCTTCTTCTTCTTCTTCTTCTTCTTCTTCTTCTTCTTCTTCTTCTTCTTCTTCTTCTTCTTCTTCTTCTTCTTCTCCCATTATGAAGTGATGTTTTCTTCTGCCTTAGTGTTCTCTACCTTTACCATTAATTAATTACTGTCAGATTTACGTACTTCACAAATATTCTTTCAAGTAACTGAAGGGCTGTTGCTGTTTGGCTAGTCTCTGTAATCTTTGGAAGTTTTTCTCCCCCTCTTCCTCCTCCTCTTCCTTGTCTTGTGAATTTACTCTTCCTTTTACTTTCCTTATCAGCGTCTGCTTTCTTTCTTTAGTCACTTAACTTCTCACATCCTTATTCCTCCTTCTCCTCCTCCTCCTCCTCCTCCTCCTCCTCCTCCTCCTCCTCCTCCTCCTCCTCCTCCTCCTCCTCCTCCTCCTCCCAGTATATCCAATTGAGTAACCCCTTTCCTTCTCTTCTTTCACGACGTCTTGAATGACCTAATTTGTTGAGAGAGAGAGAGAGAGAGAGAGAGAGAGAGAGAGAGAGAGAGAGAGAGAGAGAGAGAGAGAGAGAGAGAGAGAGAGAGAGAGAGAGAGAGAGAGAGAGAGAAGAAGGATGGCGCCCTCACGTCCCATATGCGAGTGTTGATTTAAGTTCCAGCAGGCGGCGGCGAGCAGCGGCCCTCAGCTCCGGTAGTGGTCGTAATGGCGCCAGGCTCTCACTGTTGTGTTGGCGCCTCAGTGTGTAATGGCTCACGTTTATTTGGTTCCATTTCTATTATTTATTTATTTTTTCTTCGGTGTAGAAATATTTTTTGTTTTATTTATTTCTTGTTGGGTTTTTGTTTTATATTTCTTTTATATTTTTTTTAAATTCGGGGGGTTTCTTGTCTGTAAACTCCTTCTGTGACTACTACTACTACTACTACTATTACTACTGCTACTGCTACTGTTACTACTACTACTGACATTAACAACACCTGTAACACCTGTCCTGCCATGGAAATAACACCCACACAAGTCAGACGATCACATCATAAACAAACCTCATGACACACACTATGGCTCATCAGTACCCCTTAATTCACCGGTTCTCAAACTATGGGTCGCGAGATCAGTTTTGATGGGTCGCAAGGACACAGGAACATTATCATGCTTTCAGTGTTTCAGTGTATTTCAGTTACTTAATTGAATTATTATTCTTTAACCACAAATTACCTCTGTTATGTATGTTCATCTTCCTCCCACCTCCCTCCTCCTGGCCCCCACGTAATGGTGTCTCTGACAGGAATGACTCCTGTATCAAACGCGTATGTTGGACTGGCAGTGGACCCATGCAGGCTCGTGAATATAACTATATATCATTGTAAATTTGAGAACCACTGCCTTAATAAGTCCCATCACCACCCTGTCAGTCGGTTTTGCCCCGCCCCGCCCCGCCTCGCCCAGCCCCGCCTCGCTTCGCCTCGCCTCGCCTCGCCTCGCCTCGCCTCGCCTCGCCGCCATTCCAAGCCCGACAAGAGAGGATGTAGGATGTAAATGGAATTGTGTTGTAGGTGTCGCCGCCCACTCCCCTCAGGAAGATGTATACCGTAGGAGTGGCTGAAGAGGGAAACGCAAGATTCTTTGTCACTTCGGAAGGGGAGAAGGAGGGGGAAGGGAGGAGAGGAGAAGGGAAGAGATGGGGAGAGGGAGAGGAGAGAAAGAGAGAAATGGGGAAAGAAAGAGAGAGGAGGAGAGGGGTAGAGAAGGAGAGCAGAGGGGATGGAGAAGGGAAGAGAAAGGGAGAGAGGGGGGAACATGGAAAGAGATGGGGTGAGAAGGAGAGTCGGAAAGGGAAAGAGAGAAAAGGAGAGAGAAGGAAAGAGGGGAAGAGAAGGAAAGAGAGAGGGGAGGAGAAGAGGAGAGAGGGGCGAGATGAGGAGAGGGGCGAGAAGAGGAGAGGGGCGAGAAGAGGAGGAGAGAGGGGGCGAGATTAGGAGAGAAAGGGCGAGAAGAAGAGGAGAGAGAGGGCGAGATGAGAGAGAGGGGCGAGAAGAAGAGAGAGGGCGAGAAGAGAGAGGGCGAGAAGAAGAGGAGAGAGGGCGAGAAGAAGAAGAGAGAGAGAGAGAGAGAGAGAGAGAGAGAGAGAGAGAGAGAGAGAGAGAGAGAGAGAGAGAGAGAGAGAGAGAGAGAGAAGGAGGGTGAAGGTGAAGGAGGAGGAGAAGGAGGAAAGAAGGAGAAAGAGAGAAAGGAAAAGAAGGAGAAGGAAAAGAGAAGAAGAGAGAGAGAGAGAGAGAGAGAGAGAGAGAGAGAGAGAGAGAGAGAGAGAGAGAGAGAGAATATGTGTGTGTGTGTGTGTGTGTGTGCATCGTCCATCAACCTTTGCAGTGTCGGGGTAGGGAGGGAAGCAGCAGCGGCAGCAACATCCTGTTTTCATGCTTCCTCTCCCTTCTTCCTCCTCACCTTTCTTCACCTCTCCCTCCTCTTCCCCCCACTCCAATCTCTCTCCCTTTCCCATCTCAACCTTCGCCCTCTCTATTTTTACATCTGCATCTGAGTTTTTTATATTTTCCTCCTCGCTTAACGGTGTTGGTTTTTGTTTTTTGTGCAATATTTTGTCGAGATCCCATGGCTTCCTCTTTCTCTTTTTTCCTGTTACTCTTTCAGTCTTTTTCCTGTGGTCCCGCAGCGGTGTGGGTGGCCTGGCCTTTGATGCTGTGCTGTGCTGTGCTGTGCTATGTTGGTGGTGGCTTGGAGAATTTTTTACCGTGTTTGATTTGGCGTTTTGTGTGTAGTGTCTTGAAGTGTGTGATTGTGGTGGTGGTGGTGGTGGTGGGGCGGGGGTGGGGAGAAGGGACGCTTCACACCCTCGTTATTATTTGCGTCAGCAGCGTCACCTTGCAGTACTAGCATCAGGAGCAGCAGGTCACCCTTAAGCGTAGATTGTGCTGTCTTTGTTTATTCACCTACTCGTGGCCGCCACCAGCCCTCAGCAAGGAGTTAGGTGTCGCCAGGACTTGCTGTAGGCGACCACTGTCACTGTGTCCATTTGGAGACATGCGTGGTTGTGATGCCTT
>NC_059291.1:21047153-21049653 GCF_017591435.1 Portunus trituberculatus
GGTAATTCAGACACGCCGCTTTGGGTTCACATTCCAGTGTTACGTCCATTATTGATAACCCAGACTGGGGTGGCTGGCTGGGGCGGGACCGCCGTCACCTCGTGGAAAGCCATGGAACTGCTCAATGTTTTGATACCATGCTGATGTGGTGGGGGCAGGCTGGGGTGTGCTGGGTGACTCGTTTCATTGCACTAATAAATATGTATGTTCGTGTACCAATGTGTGTGAACATTATATAAATTCTGCTGAATGCTGTATTGCTGGAAATAGAATGTGTGTGTGTGTGTGTGTGTGTGTGTGTGTGTGTGTGTGTGTGTGTGTGTGTGTGTGTGTGTGTTCGTTCGTTCGTGTGTGTGTTCGTTCATGTGTGTGTTGCAGCGTGCGTACGCTTGCCTGTCTCTGCGTACGCAAGCGTCTTTTTTTTATATATTTTTTTAAAGCAAGAGGGAAGACCGGCCAAGGGCAACAAAAATTGATAAAAATAGTTACACTGAGGTGCCGGTCCACAAACAAGTTTGATATAATTAAAAGAGGACTCCAAGGATGGTAAAGGAGCATTTTTTATACTTTTTTTTCCAATTTTCAATTTTGCGTGAAGAATGTGTGTGTTGTTAGATGCATGTAGCATGTAGTGTTGTATGAAGAAAGAGAGTTGTCTTTTAGATTGCAGGCTGTGACTGCCCTCTTGTGTTGTGAGACACAAAGGGAAACGTTCAGTAAGGTCACAGCTGTTGTTAATGATAAGTTCACAGCACCCCCCTGAACCAATGTTATTAGACCTCACTGGGAGGTGTTTATTTATTTATTAATTAATTTGTTAATTTTCTTATGAGTGCATTTTACCACTGATATAACCCAGCAGGAGATCGTTCCTGTACCATCAGTAACATGTCTGGCGGCAGTCTTCCAGCACTCTTCCCTCCGATCCTCACTTCGCCACGCTCTCAACGCACTCACTATTGGCTATTCTTTTAACAAGAAACAAAACTGCATTAGAAGAATCTTAAATTAAAAGTGAAAGAGAAATAGAGAAGACCTCATCACAAAAATAGGTGCATTATACAAGGAAGAGATAAAAACAAAGTTTATAAAGTACACTATTACTATAAACAGGAAACTATCATGGCGTTTTGCCCTGGAACATCTTTACACACCCCTCCTCCTTCACTCACCACTGGCTCCAACACCGTGAACCCTGGCCGTGACCGCTACGTCGTTTCCTTTCCGTCTTTCTTTAGATTCGCAACTCGATTTCCTCTTTCCATTATTGGCGTTTTGATGACTGTGGCAGGACTGCACGCTCCCTCTTCCCCAAAACCCTTCATCCCATCTCCGGATCCTCTTCCCGCCTCCCTTCCACCCCTCCTGACCCGTGACCAGTCCCCAGCAGCCCCTAATCTTCCCCCTGATCCTGCTCGTCTTTTGGATGTTCGGGTCCGTTTCAGAGGCTATGATGTAGCCTATTTTTTAAAGTCTTTATTAAGGCGGCGTCACACTAGCACTTTTTCTGTCGTCTCAGGCGATTTCCGTCGTCTTTTTACTCTTCTGTCAACTCTCCGTCGTCTTGAGTCAGACGGAACGCATCGTTTTCGTCTAGCGCCAATTTTTAGTCAAAATAAGAACTATGGTTTCTAATCAACACTTTTATTAAAAAAAAAAAAAAAAAAAAAATTGTGAAACGGAAGAATGCTATTATCATAACAAGAAATTTAAATGAATTGATGAATATATATTTGTATACATTTTTTTTTTCTTCTAGCCTAGCAATGAAAAGTTCCTCAGTTGTTTGTGTACATTTCCAGGGGAGTGCGAATGTGCGACGCTTTTGAATATTTCCAAGGCAACTTCCAAGTAGCTGGCCAAGATGAGCAGTGGACAAAACACACTGACGAATTTCTCATAGAGAGTATTAGAGGTCACCGTTGCCTTTGGGATCACAGAGCAGCTGATTACATTATAAGGTGCAAAAAAGCCGCGGCTTGCTGGGGTGAATGAGGAGCCATGTTTGTTTACAATCGACAAGTGCGGCAAAGGCGGAAGCAAGCTTGTGTGTGACGGCCACCGTCTGCAAAAGTTGTCAGTCGTCAGAAAATTGACAGAAAAAGAAGACGGAAAAGTGCTAGTGTGACGCCGCCTTTAGGTTTATATTGTATTAACTTCTTTACCATTTTCTTTTTGTTCTTTTGGCTCCTTCCTTCCTTCCTTCCTTCCTTCCTTCCTTCCTTCCTTCCTTCTGTATAGTCTCCTTTTTTTCCTCCTCTTCCTCCATCTCGCAAGCAAGCAAGCACGCACGTACACACACACACACACACACACACACACACACACACACACACACACACACACACACACACACACACACACACACACACACACACACACACACACACACACACACACACACACACACACAACGGTTATTTAGTAACGATTTACTGCATTTTTAGGGGTTTTTTTTGTACTCCCAAGCGCCAAGTAACGAGTGTAGTAACACTATTGC
>NC_059291.1:21054653-21072153 GCF_017591435.1 Portunus trituberculatus
AACTGGATTTCAATTTTCTCATTTCTCCCTGATTGTCGTTCCCAGCTTCATGATATCTGAGATATTTCTCCTCTACACGCACCTCTTTGTGATGAACAAAATATTTGAAATAGGGTTTAGATGAGGAGAATTGGATGACTAGGCCTCCAAAAAGTCAACTTGGTAATTGGGAAGCCATGTCAGGAAAGATTTATCTCTATAACAAAGTTATAAAGTTCCTGCTTAAATGTGGAAACATTGCATATTTGATCTTGACGGACAACTGTGCTTTAAGCATGTTGCCAGATGTATGATGTTTCACAGAGGTGACTAGGCTACTATCTATACTAGAGAATTTCCATATTTCCTCATGGACATCCTGTTATGAAGTGGCAAACAATACTTTAGTGAATGATACAGATAGAATATGATGGTTTTCAGTTATATTCTTTATGCCCACCATGTCTTGATACAGTCATTCATTCCCTTGAGGAAATACTTCTGATACTTAATACAATTGTGTTTGTGAAAAGTTACATACTCATTTAGTGAATGTTGTGTACCTTATTTTGTTTTACTATTGATGTGTAACTTTCTTTTGGCCTCTTGAATGAAATCATGGAACTCACTAATGCATGTATACTTTGACATGTACACTTCCTATGTGCATTGGGAAGTGGGGGCGAAAGTTTTAGGTTTTCTATTTTGCTAGTTACCTTTGCTTATTTTATTTATATTTGTTGTGGACCACAGGTTTTGATCCAGAGTGAGTTTCAAATTAGTTCAAGATTGCAACTCAGGAGCTTACACTTATTTTGTATATTAGGTTCAGTTTCTCTTGTCTAAGATTTCCTATCTAGAACTCCATTTCACCATCTGTTAGCTAATGATACTGCCAGACATTAGACCTTTATTATTTAGACTATATTTCACTCATGCCACATGTCTACATTACAGGCAATACATAATAAAGCATTAGTCCCACATGTAATATATGTTGGAGAGTATGACTTGTAGATTTTCTGGGAAACCTGGAAGTTTATTTAGTGACCTTTACTTGCATTGTTGTAGGAATAACTGGAATGCTCATAACAATAAGTGAAAAAACCAGATCATTGTGATTAAACAAAAGCTTCTCTCCATGATGTATGATTGTTCAGACTGTTATTGTCAGCATGATACGGCTGCCTGGAACTTTTTACAGAGGTTGTTGGGTGATTTATTGGAATGACACATGCGGCAGTGTATTCAAAGTTATGAGGAACAGACTGAATCTTAGTACACCTGTATGTTTTTCATCATTTACAGCTTTGTGAATTTGAGTATGATATAGCGGTGTGTGTATGTGGTGCCTCTTAGCTGTAAATGCTCTCTATTGATCCAGATCACATAAATATTTTTCTGAATTTTGTGAAATCATGATCATGTAATGATAAAGTCAGTCTATACTTGATATCAGTTTTTTATTACACTCTTCATCAATAATGTTAATGAAATAACAAACCATTCCATTTTTGTTGCAAACATTTTAGAGCAAATCTTTGAGGCAATTTATGTAGCATGTGTTTAGGAGTTGCAACCAAAATTTATTTCCAGAGTGTCAAAGTGTATAAGTTTGTTAGAGAACTCAGCCTTATCATATAATGTGAATTGAATGTTTGTGGTTTTACTGAGAAAGAAGGTCAACAAGCTGTAGATGATTGATATGGGAGGCTACTTGGGTATTACAATATTTAAAGGTATAGTATTATGTTTCAAAATTTACTCTTTGATTAAGGAATGCAATTTCTAATCACAAATGTCTTTTCCAGTCATGGTGCGTCATCAGTGACAGTCTCACGCTTGGTGCCACACATTGTGAAGCTCCTGTCTGATCCAACTGCATTAGTAAGGGACTGCGCCTTCAGCACCCTGGTGGAGTGCTACAAGCACTACGGGGAAAGACTCAGAATAGACCTGTCCAAGAAACACAATGTTCCACCATCCAAGTGAGTCATGCCAAGATTCTCTGTGTCACTAGAACACTGACACCTTTATGTCTATTTATTTGATAATTACAGTACTCTTCTATTTTAATATAAAAGAGAGAGAGAGAGAGAGAGAGAGAGAGAGAGAGAGAGAGAGAGAGAGAGAGAGAGAGAGAGAGAGAGAGAGAGAGAGAGAGAGAGAGAGAGAGAATTCAGCACAAAATATTTATAGTGTGTGATAAGATATTGACAACATAGCATCGTATAATAATATTACAATGCTAAACATACTGAAAATATAACATGTTGAAATCTCAAGATAAAAAGTGTTTGCCACAATTAGAGCCAGGGTAGGTGGGTTGGTATGTAATGAGACTCAGAGGAAGAAGGAGGAAAACATTTACCTAAGTATTTTTCAGTGGAATTAGAGTTTTGCTCAGACTGTGTAGGCTGGTGGGGAGCAGGGCTGCCAACCTAGCACAGGTCTCACTGAGATTCTTACTCTAAATGGAAGACACTCAAGGAAAGTGCCAACTATTCCCATCACTATCTTTTGGTGCTCTGATGTTATGGATATTTAATGTGTCCTTGTAGTAGACTGGAGTTTTGATAAGTCCAAAGGTTTACTGCTCAGATAATTTCTGGAATGTCCTTGTAATAGATTTCAGTTTTGAAATTTCAAAAGTTTTCAGCTCAGATTATTTCTGGAGTCTGCCTACTTTAGACAGGAATCACTCTAGCCTTCTACAGGAAGAACCAATTGACCAGTTTTGTGTTGCAGAAGATCTATGGAGAAACAACACAATATTATTTTTGTCACAACCAAACTGACATGAACATTTTTTTTTCTGTGGGCATCAGTTATAGAAGAATGTCATTTTGTCAATTGGTTCTTGCCAATTTTTTTTCTACTTGTTCAAAAAAACATATCTGAAGTTTCTCTGAGTGCTGTGGTGCAATATCTGTGTTCACAGGTAATATAAAGTCATGTCATGGTTATCAAAAGGCTTCATCCAAGAGCAGTCTTTGTCAACTAACACTGTAGAGCCATTCAAGTGTGGTTATTATGAAATATTTGGATGTGTGTAGATGTTTGCATCTTTTTAATTATTTTATAATACCAAAAGATTCAGTATTGGAGGCTGGTTGTTGGAAGAAATTAAGGGTTTCTATGTAAATAGCAGTATATGTGTCAGTTAATGATGGTGTGAGTGACGTTTTCCAAGTCTTAGTAAATTCATATTTAGGTTGTGTAATGTCACTGTGGTTGTTCCACTTGTATATGGATGATGTGATAAAGGAAGTCAAAATGAGGGCTTCAGGCTGAAGTCTGATTTGGATAATTGGAAAAAAAATGATTTTTGTGTCTGAGTTAGCTGCTGTGCTAAAGATACAGCTTATCAGGCTGACTTATAGCCAAAGCTCAAATGATTTGGAAAGAATGTTTGTAGGAAGAGGAAGCTGAAAAGAAGTAGTGCTATAAAGAGAAAAATGTAAATGTTTAAGAGGGATAGATGTGAAAGGATTTCTGTAAGATTGAATAGAGAATAGATGGAAAAGGTGGATTGTTTCAAGTATTAGGATAAGTAGCTACAGTGGATGGAAGAGTAAAGATACAGTTGAAGTGCAGGATGAGAGAAAAAAGGAAAAGACTAGGAAAGATTGTTAAATATAAGATACCAGATGTAAGTGAGATGTGAGGAGAAAGTTTTACGAGGGAATGGTGTTGCCCACTGTTCTGTATGGTGTTGAAACATGGAAAATAGTAGTGGAGAAGAAATGAATGTAGTGAAAGCAAAGTGTTTGAAGAGTACTGTGGAGTTACATAGAGGATCAAAATAATAAATGGGTGAGAAGAACTGATGTTTTGAGAGAATTGGCTGTTATATGCCGAGATGATTTGGTCTTGTTGAGAGAATGAAGAAAGTTAAGTTTACAGTAAAGAAAATAACATCATCAGATATATGTGTGGGAAAAAATAAAGTTGAGTGAGTGGATTTTATGAAAAGAGCATTAAAGCTTGTATTCTCAAACTTTTCTGTGCTTCATCTCTACTATTTCAAAAAGGCTTTTATTTAAATTTATACAAATTTTTCTTAAGGTGTTTTTATGGTTTAAGAGGCAGACTGACAAGATTTCTACATTATTAACTGGAGAAACACTCTTGAAAACCCAGCTAATCATCTCTGTGGTCTTGGAAAAAAGCCATGGTGAGAAAGCAAAGCAATTCTGAATATTGACTTAATATGAGAGGCAGGAGGTATTAGAATTTTTGCTTGATAGAGATGAACAGAAGGTGATATTAATGAGTGCATGAAAATGATGTGGTCTCATTGACACCTGGGACGAGATGTGGGCACATTTGGCAAGGCTCTTTGTTGCATGAACCCTGTTAAGGTGTGAGGTGTTCTGTAGGAAGCACTTTGAAACTACTGTTATGTAAGAGTAAAAGTAAGTGCAAGGTAGGGAACAATCTTATTATGAAGGGTCTGTTAATGTACACTGTCAGGCTTTCTGTGGAAGCATGTGGCCTGCTGTGCTATGGCTAAGATATAATAGAATGACCCATGAGACTGCCCCGTTCCAACTGTGACTGATGTGGGTAAGGATGTCATTGTTGCATGTTTTGTCTGGATCACCCTGTGTAGTATTGTTGGTTTAGTGCATAGATAGACAGGTGGATAGGACATTATTGATAGAAATATTTATGAGACAAATAGCCTTGAATCTGTCTTTCACTCTTGCACTGTAGATGTGCATAACATACAGTAAAATAAACAAAACTAATTGATAAATGGAATGTACTTGAACCATGTATCAAAGATATTTAAGTTAGATTGTTTTAGGAAATCTCTAATGAATAATGTCATGAAAGGATTAAGAATTCATCTAATATTTTCACAAAATAAAAGTGCAGTTTTTATGTTATTTATGGGGAGTTAATGCCAAGAAAAATTCATCTATGAGCAAATGCTGCCGTAGTGTGTGCCAAACTGAAAAAAAATTATCTTAAGAAAAGGTCTGGTGGTCAGAGAGAACCAAGGGTTGAGGAATGGCTGATCCATGTGATCATGGAATAGCAATGTTTCAAGAAGCTTAGATGCTGTTAGTTAGTGCCTGTTGTGTATGAATTAAGGTTTTCAGTGGTCAGCATTTAGTAAAGCTGAAACCATGTTTGTATTAAGAGCTAGAAAAATAATGAGAGAAATTTTATACAGTAAGGCCCTGCACTTGGCAAATCTCATCTTGGCGAAATTCACTTTTGGTGGGAGAGTGGCCATGGACCACCAAGTGCACGTTTGGCGCTTCAAACTTAGTGGTCCCCTGGCGGCCGCATGGTGAACCACGCGGGTCCCCGGTGACGCAGACCTCTCTCTAAACCTATCAGAATGCAGTGTGAGAGTCCCCTTCAGCCTTTTATTTTATTTATTTATTTTTTTTTTTACGGCAAGGCCTATAGCGCCTGTAGGCACACTTGAAGAGTGTATGGGAAGCGCTGTTCAGCTTCCGCCCATTAGTGGCGCAGGCAATTTTATTTATAGTGGTACCCATATTAGGGCCCATATCACCACCCAAGCTCATCTTGAGTGTATCCACCTAGAACCTGGGTATCATGGTGATATGTAGGTAACTTTAAACCACTTGACAAATGGCAAAGTGTTTTAAGGCTGTACGTGGTGGGATTTGAACCTACGCGTGGACGTCTGCCCGATCCCACGCTCACCACCTTTACCCACTATGCCACCACCTCCCATTTTGTTTGTGGTACCCTCTGTTCTGCTAGCGTGGGAACGAATTCTGGCGATTTACCGCCAACATGGCCTCTACCAGCGTAACAGATGGTACGGGTGGTGGTAAGGCCAATGGTGGTGGCAGCAAGGATGAAAGTGGGGGAGGGAAATGGATGGGAAAAAGGGAGTTACAGCCTTTATATCATGTCTTATTAGCTTTATTTATTGTTTATTGGTCTGTTATGTACATGTGTTCTTATATGTGAAGGCAAAAGATTTTATTTCAGCTTGAAAGATGGTATTTTAGGGGCCAAAAGAGGGACTTTGGCAATAACCAAAGACTGATTGAAGTATTTTTTAGGCAATTTATATGGTATAAAGAACTCGTGCTTGGTGAAATTCGCATTTGGCGGTAGTTTCACCAGACTAATTAATTCGCCAAGTGCTGGGGCTTTCTTTATTTGACCAGTGACAGGATAGGTTACCTACACTTGTGTATTGTTTGTTTGTATAATCAGTACATGAGACTAAACTGTACTGGAAAGAACCTGGTGATGTGTGCAATGATTTAACGAGAGGTGGTCCTGAAAACTGAGAATGAGACTGAATCATAAACAGAGCATTAAGAACAAGTACCTATATTTGTCTGATGTGACCATGTGGATAAGAATGATAGTTGCATTGTATTTGATGGTTTAGAGCAAGGGTTCTCTACCTGGGGTTTGCAAACCCCCCAGGGGGTTCACAAGAAGATATAATAATATCCTTTGCTTATTGAATTAGTGTCAGTCATTAGATTAACATTCCAGGGGTACTTAGATGGCTGATCTAATAATATCCTTTGCAGTACCATTGCATATTTAGTTAGTGTCAGTCATTAAATTAACATTCTCTTCGATGTCAGATTACAGGGGGTTCGTGTAGATGGTCAAATAACTTAGGGAGTTCTTAACGAGAAAAAGGTTGAGAACACACTGGTTTAGAATATGAGTCAGTGTTATTAGGTAGTCAAAATAAGACATTGGGGGACAACATAAGATTTCAAACACTGCGTGAGTTGTTGAGTAGACTTACAAATTAAACATGATTATGGAGCATGGTGATTTTCAATTAAATGACAAAAATATTCCATTATTCCAATATGGAGGATAGTTAACAGAATGATGGTGATGATGTATGCTTTGAATCTTGAAGATAAAACTGCAAGGAAAAGGGCAGGCTAGTGAATGGATGAGGCAATAATAATGATAGGAGAAATTTTTAATGATAAGGCATTGTGGATCAAAACAAATTTAAACACAGATAATTCATGAGATTAACACATAAACACAAATCATCAAAGCTAAGGAGAATAACTATATTTCAAGTACCTAAAACAAGTTAGATGCAGAACGAAGATAAGTGCTGAAATGATTTTCAAAAGATATGAATAAAGAATAAGTCTATTGAGCAGAATGGGATACCTCCTTGTTTGGAAATTAGGAAAGTAGAAGAGAATCTGGCCATATGGTACTCTACTACTGAGCAAGAAAAATACTGCTATCTTATTTCTTGTTCATCATGAAAGGTGATTGAGAGGCACGAAAGACATTGAAATTGGCTTGGTATGTGTTTGTATTCCCTTCATGAGTGAAGATTAGTTGTAATGAAAGAGAACCTCATTTTTCCATGTAGAAAGATAAGTTATAAAATGCAGGAGGATAAACTTAAGGGAACAGAGTAAACTTGAAACAAAAAAAAACTAAACAATGCATGAAAAATTTAAAGTTAATGTTAGTTGTGGTGTTTGTATGGCGAGTATTCTTGCAATGAAGCAATTAAAGATATTTATTTACAAATAATATATTGTAGTGCACTCATGACAAATATTGTGACTTAGTAATGTTGAATTTATATTTGGTTCTTGTCAGATCCCATCTAAATAATAATGTACAGTAATGGTTCCAACATAGAGGATGTGGGCTGTATTAGAATCAGTGCAAAGGAGAATGATTAAAAGGATACAGGAGATGAGGGATATTCTCTTATGAAGTGAGGTTGAAGCTGTTAAGAGGGAACCTGAAGTCTTTAGTAATAATGGGGTTATAACAAATTTTTTAGGATTAGTAACAAGTATAGAGCCAGAAGTAACAGGTTCAAGCTTGAAAAATCTATTTTTAAGAAAGAGATTGGAAGGAACTGGTTTTTAGACTAGTTGACGAAAGTAGTGGATTCAGTAATCAGGTTGTTAATGCTAAGTCAATAAGGAGCTTTATAAGAATGACAAGAAAGATAAATGGATGGGGATGATAGGTGGAAACAGGTAGGTATGCTTCATGCAGGGACTACCATATGTACACCTGATGGCTTTTTGCAGCTTCCTCTATTTTCTTATGTTTTTACATGGATACCCACTCATCACACACACACACACACACACACACACACACACACACACACACACACACACACACACACACACACACACACACACACACACACACACACACACACACACACACACACACACAGCTTTGAAGTACCATTGTAACATAATTAACATTGTTGTCATTCCCCATCAGGCTCCCAGCGCTGATGACTCGATTTGATGAGGTTCGGGATACTGGGCTTATGCTGCCATCAGCCACAACAGCTTCAGGCTATACAGAAGGTATGTGAATGTGAACCTTTTGGATGTCTTATAGGCATTGCATGAGGATATGCTGTTTAGTACATCATGTGGAAATGGGTAATTTATTTTGATGACATTGTAAAAGAAGGTTCGCATGATATGTCATGTGAAGACTGAAAAGTCTTCTTGTTTATGTACCTGCAATAAGTTTTTTTTATGTTGTTTCTGACAAAGATGAAAGAATATGAAAGGATCATGTTACAAGGAAGCAAGGAATTTGCACATAACTTATAGCTTGAGAAGCTGACAATAGGTGGCTAGAGCAGACTTGTAACCATGGAATCTGCATCTCAAAATAATTATGATGATATACTGACTCTTTTCATTCCATTTATCATTTGGCACTCATAGAGTGCAAGGGAGAAGTAAAGCTAAAAGTAGGAAAATAATTTTTGAAAGGATGAAAAAAAAAATCTATTGAAATAATTGCTGCTATTTTTGTTTTGATGGAAATAAGTTACATATTCAATATTTTGATAACTTAGTTATATGTGGAAAATGGATGAGTCATTGAGGAAGAACTAGATTTGTTGTGTGTGTGTGAAGTGTTAGGAGGAGGCCAGGAATGAGATGGATGGACAATGTGAAAGAAACGTCTGGATCAGGGAAGAGTGATAATATATTGCTCAGATGATTGGAGAGTAATTGTATAAAAACAAATCTTATTGGGAAGTTTTTTTTATCTGGTCCAGTCAACATTTTGGATCTGTTATGAGAAAGGTGATAGATATGTATGTATAAGTTGGCCCGCTTAATTGGTCCTGATGTGAAAGTTGTCTGATGTTCAACTGATGCTTGAGCAGTACGTATGTTATGGTGACCATTGATCATCTTTCATGGAGATGCTTGGAGATGAAAATGTTATATTTGTGAGTTTGTGCATGTGGGTGGTGTGTTTCAGCAGTTTCTTTTACAGGTAGTGTTGACATGTATGTATACAGATTGATACTGAAAAAAAGAGGAAATGCTGACAATTGTGTAACATACTGAGTAATTCAAAGTGTTACTGTATTTGAGTTTTGTGATCCTTGAGTTTCACAGTGAGTCTAAATACCCTATCATCTTACTTTTGGACATAATCTCCTTGAGTCTCATACTTTTATTGCATGTGAATCATGCATTCTTACTGTATGTGTGTGTGTGTGTGTGTGTGTGTGTGTGTGTGTGTGTGTGTGTGTGTTCTATAGTGCCTGTAAGCATACTTGAAGAGTATATGTGGGAAGCGTTATTAAGCTTCTGCCCATTAGAAGCGCTGGCAAATTTGTTTATAGTGGTACCCAAATTAGGATCCATATCACCACCTAAGTGCATCTTTGGTGTAACTACCTAGAACCTTGGTATCATAGTGACATGTAGGTAACTTTACATGTCACAGATGATAAAAATACATGCTATGTATTGTACTATGTGTATTTCTGTGTGCAGTTCACTTGTGGATAAACCTTTTAGTAGCCCTACATTAGTCATGCTGGGTTGCATTTGAAAGGGAAGAGAAAGGCTGGTGATGGCACTACTGCAATGCCTTATTACTGTGGCTGGTGTGGTGTCACTGCACTCCATGCTGCTGTGTCACAACAGATGCAAAGACAAGACACACTCATTCAGACAGTATTAGAGGTGGTGGTGCTGCACAATGAAATAGCTGTCACACAAAATATAAGGACAAGACACACACTTTCAACATAGTTCAGGGCCATTCTGCAGGAATAGATATATTATTATTCTACATGATTATTGAATGGGTTTGAACAAAAATGTTTTTTCTACTTATGTATTTATGCAATTTTGTTGCCTGAAGCAATAAAAAAAAAGAAAAAAAAAAGGGCCCTCTGAGGTCTTGATCTCCATGCAGTCAAAAGTAGTTGTTGAAAATTAAAAGAGTATGTGTCATGAAACTTCTCTCTTAAAAAGTTCAAGTCTAGGGAGGAGGAAATACGGAAACCATTAGGGAGTTCCAGAAAGGAATGAATGATTGAGAATTCTGGTTGACTCTTGCATTAGAGAGGTAGACAGAAGAAGGTGAGAGAAAAGAAGATCAGTTATCATGAAAATAGTGGCAGAAGATAGCAGGAGATGCAATATTGCAGCTATGAGAAAGAGGCTGAAGACAGTCATTTAGAGGAGAGGAGGTGATTAGATGAGAGGCTTTTGATCCTATTCTTTCAAAAAGGGTGTATGAGTAGAAGCCCTCTGTTCATGTGAAGTATACTCAATACATAAAGCTCTTGTGCCGAGTTAAGGTTAAGCAGCATTGCTGTTCCAGTTTTCTTGACACGTGAATCCCCCAAATCAGGTCAAGTTAGTTCATTCTGGAAATGAGGTTGCAAGAGATCATGTAATGGAAGTTTTTTGGCCACAACTTGATCATTCTTTAACACCCACCTTATTTATTGGAGATTTATCATATTTAGTTAAGTACTTTACAAATTTTGAGGACAAGGCTTATAATTGTCGTGATCCGAGCTGTTGCACGACGTTGCACAAATTGTCTAGCTACTGGCTATAAATAGTCAAAGGTTTTTTCTATCTTTAATTTACAAAAATAATATTTATACATAAGGTGTTCGATACGGCGCCGACAAGTAACAATCACAATTCCTTCTCCACTGCAATTATTACAATTTCTCTTACAAACATCCTTAAGAATTACATTAATCTCGTACATATTCTCGCATCAAAACGGATTTCACTTCAAACATCATCCACTATATCTTCATAACGTATTACAACATCTGAACACGGTGCTTTATTTATCCGTAAATCTCATACGTAGTACGTACAATATAACCCCTTTTTCCCAGCTACCCGTATATAAGGATGACCTTTACTTGGTACATGAATGCAAGCAACCACATGACGTACCACCAAATATATTACCATACACATATAATTACCAGACTCCGTTCAACAAAATGACAACGTAACACCACCGAAATATAATGACAAATATTGATATTTCCACACAAGTGACTTCCCACAAGTAATCTCTTTCTCTTGGTACCCATACATGGAACCACGTTAACTTCGTACACAATTACACACTAGTAAATATGTTATGTAACTTATTCGTCAGAGCAACACACATGCACATACGTAGGTAGCCGTATACAAATTCCCTTACTCATAGATGAAAACGCAAGTATATAACGACGTCATTATGAACCAAAGTACAACCACATAAACCATAATAAACTAATACCACATAATACCTAAACCTCCTATCATGTTTCTTCCTCCATTCTAATTTACCTCAAAAGACTGCATTGCAACTTATAGCTCCACTTACTGGTTATATATGAAGTACAAAACGCCGCCCTCAGCTATGCAGCCGAGGGTGGCCCGCTTAGAGCCGCGGTTGTCCTCTCTGCTTCCTCTCTCTCTCTCTCTCTGCCCCAATCCTCTACAATTTCCATTCAGGAACTTATGTGGGCGTGTCTTGACCCACACAACACGCCCCTCAGAATGTACCGTTCACCAATCAAGTACAAGCTCACGTGAACTCCACGTGTGGTATGAACAACATCCAAGACGACAACAACACCACAGAATGTTTACCTGACCTGGGCTATATATATCTGCCCGGGCTGCCCTGGGTCAACTGGCCTGGGTCATTAAATGTTTCCTTTTGACCTTCCTGCCCTTCCTAATCTCTTTTATGGCTGGATACGACTACACACCGCATACTGGCGAACTATCATACATCCATATATCTTTATTTCTTGTATCTTCATATTTCTCATATTTCACTTATGATGTAGGCATCTGACATAATGTTTGGCATGGAAAGTGTTGCATTGTTGCTTAGAAGTACTTATGAAAGGTATGGTACTCAAACTTAGATCAAGATGTGTTTTCTTGTATGTATGCTTAATATTGAAACTTTTTGGTGATGCCTCATTTGAGGCACAGGTCTTGGTTGCCTGGCTGTACTTTTTCAAGCTGACATATTTTGAAGATTTAATTTTAATCTTTCTTTGCATTTTTTCTCATTGGACTTTCCTTTTTGATTTTTTGCATGATTGTATGACAACTGTACATGACTTACCTATCATCTATACATACCAGACTGACTCATTGTGCTTCATGTAAATTCATGCAGGATATAAAGGAAAGATGAAAGATATAGGTGATGAATAAGAGATTTGCTGGAAGACAAATATGTCCATGGAGGGTTGTAAGTGGAAACTTAAGGTCAAACTCACACCCCATATAAGTTCCTGGAATGAAGATGGCATCAGGGATGTAAATAGACAGATTGTATGTTGCATCTCTTCAGTATGCTCAGTGCATTGTCTTGAATAAAGTAGAGGTCTCCGCACAATAATACCGAGCATTGGTATTCATTGCACACTAAGCTCATATCGAAGTGGCCATTTATGAAAGATTTTCTACTTAATCTTGCATGCAGAAGAGATGAGCCATGTAACGAAGAACTTGTGTGAGGAAGGAGTTAAGTTTATTATTGTACTAAATTTATGTGAAGGAAAATGTTTGGAATAGCATTGGCAGTGATAGGTGTTGTGCATGGCAGAGCTGCTCTTAAGGACAGTTAAGTTCTGGTACAGTCATTACTTAACTCATTTGTCTATTTGGGTATTCTGTTGTTTGTTGTGCTAACTTTCATAACATGTTCCTTTCCTCGTCTTCTTTCCTTCTACTTTTTTCTTTTTTCTTTTCTTCATCTAATGATGTTGATTCTTTTTTCCTGTTTTCCTCCTTTGTTTACTTTATTAGTTCATAGTTCATCTTATGTTCAATTCTCATTTCTCAATCATCATTCTTTGATTTTTCTCTCATTTCTCCAAATCAGTTTTAATACATTCTTTTTGTATCACTTAGAACATCAAAGTCAAATATCACTACATCTGCATAAGACACATGATTGGCTTTTGTTTCTGTGAGTCATTGTGCAAATAGTGGTGACATGCCCCTGGTTCTGAGAGGGTCAACAGCAAGGGTGAGAGAGGAGTGGTGATGTTTGGGGGCTGGGTGGAGACCAGAATGCTGTAGCATGTCAGTTTGAATGACATGCTTATATACCTGTCAATCATGCATCTGACAGCAACATACCATAGTTATTTGTTTCACTGTAATTTATACTTGATGATGAGGTGAGCATTGTGGTTCCAGGCAATGGGAGGGAGAGGAGATGGGTGGGGATGGATGAAGTGGGGTGTGGTGAAGGTCAGGCAGTTGAATGAGGCATAGCAAGGGTTATCAGGGTCCTGATGCTTGTGGGTGACTCAGGCAGTGGTAAGGAGAGAGACTCGCCAAGGTTAGCAAGGAAAGGAAAGGCTGCTGGCAAAAATTTAAGTCAGGAGTTGTTGGTGCAGGTGATGTGTGGTGGAGCAGGAAACTATGTTATTCACTGCACCTTTTTTTTTTTCCTTGCATTTTTTTTAGACTTCTTTTCTGTTATTTTTCATTTGGTATTTTGGTATTAAAGGTTGTTATTACATGTTGTTGTTGTTGTTGTTATTATTATTATTATTATTATTATTATTATTATTATTATTATTATTATTATTATTATTATTATTATTACTATTATTATTATTATTATTATTGTTGTTGTTGTTGTTGTTGTTGTTGTTGCTGTTGTTGTTGTTGTTGTTGTTGTTGTTGTTGTTGTTGTCGTCGTCGTCGTCGTCGTCGTCGTCGTCGTCGTCGTCGTCGTCGTCGTCACTACTACTACTACTACTACTACTACTACTACTACTACTACTACTACTACTACTACTACTACATACCATTTTAAAGTGATATAAAGGTATTTCAGTAACACGAGGGATTCAGTGAATATGGTGTAAGCGAAATTCTGGTAATAGCAGTCAGGATAAGACTAAGAACTTCTGGATTGAGACTTAATAATAAAATTAATTCAATACGATAATAATAACGGGAAGAAGTTTATTCTCAAATAGTAATGATGACTGAATAAACTCCATAATCTGGTTGCTGAGTAGCAGAGAGCTTTAAAAGATTAGACAATTTCATCGCTGCTGCTGCTCCTTGTAGACAAGGGTGACTGATGAAGACGGGAGGGATAGTATCCGGGAGGGTGGAGTTATTAGGAGGGGGTGGGGTGCAGGAAGGCTCACTATTATACATTGCTTGCTGAGGCACGGCCGCCGCTCCCTCTTTGGATCCCGGGCTCATCATGGCGCAGGTGCCAAGCGCGCCTTGAGAATAAATGAATACATTGCAAGATTTTGCGGGGATGGTAGGAGAGGAGAGGGGAGGCGCGGCCTGCAAAACACATCCCTGAAATGTGTAAGGGTGGACATCGGTGAAGGACGCGGGCAGTGGTATAGCGTGCAGCAAAGTGGGAAGTGAGGGATTGTAGGTGCTTTTGTGAAAGAAGGAAGGACACTGGTCAGAGGCAAGGGAAGTGATGAACGAAGTAACCTGAGCCACACACCGGCCTTACAATTTGTCAGTGTTTTCCTGAGCCATGTGACTGTCTAGCGACCCCACGTCCTTGCCTTCGTAAGTTTGAAACTGGAGGTAAACAGTTCCGGGGTTCGGGAGGCACGCGGGGATGGCTGGCTAACATCGGCAAGGTGCTGATTTAATTAGTGTGGTGTGGATCCGATCTTGTAAAACACCACACACGATAAGGACTTGACGATTCGATCACATTTACGAGGGAATGGATGACAGGCGAGCTCTGAGCACCATTGAAATAGTAACTGCAATTAGCTAGATATAAACCAAGGTCAGTTGATTCAAACATGCTCTGACGTTTAATTTACCTTCCCCGATAACAGAGTGCGGTCCTATGGCTCTAATTAGACATCTTGAGATAGCGGTAGGGGAAAAATAAGTATTTGCTGGATTTTTTTTTGTGTGATAGCCCCATCAGCCATTCATCGCCAAGTGAGACAGAAGGACTGACGGAGTGGAGATTTTTTTTTTTTTTAAATGTTCGGGCGAGTGGGTAGTAGGGGCGGGCGATTGGTGGCTGGAGGCTGGCGGGGAGGGGACGTGGTCTCAGCTCAAGGCCAGCCCAGGTAGGACGCACCACAACGCATACTTTTCTGTCTCATGAAATTCTTTGGAAGGAGAGTACGTGTATCTGCGTAGCCACGGAAGGTAGTAGGTACAGTGGTAATCGGGTGGTGGGAATAGGTCTTCCCACCGAAGTGCTGAAACATTGTGCCAGTATTCATTCATGGCTTCCGTACTTAGAATGATTGTGTGAACTGTGACAGCGGAAGCAGAATAACTAACTATCCATAGAATGAAGGGCCGTCTACAGGGCGATAATCAGGTTCACACGGGCACAGAGGTAAAAGATGCTTTGCGTGATCTCTAACAAAGCATTGGATGAAATTGATTTTTTTGTTTATCTTTTTCTTCCACTTTGGGGCTGAAATAAGATTCCGTGTGCTTCATTTTCATAGAGTTGTAAAATACTGCACTTCATGTTGAATTTTTTATTCATTTATTTATTTATGTACGTTTACCTATCCATATATTTAATTGTCTGTTTCATGTTAAAACAATGGTGCTCGTGTATTAATGGAGGCAGTGATTATTTTTAGTGTAATATCCAAACATCATTTTTATTCTTCGTAGAACTTAGGGGAGTGTGTCAACCTACTGGCTTTTCTAAGACGGCGTTAAACTTATTTGACGCAGGAACAAAACCTAGTGATTAGAATCTTGTTGAATGTGGTAATAGTATGAAAAATTAACTGAATATATATATATATATATATATATATATATATATATATATATATATATATATATATATATATATATATATATATATATAAGATGAAGTTTTATGCTAATTAAACGTGGCTGAAGAATGGGTGGCTGAGGGAGGGAAACATGAACTGTGTGTACTGTTGCTGTATGCACACACACACACACACACACACACACACACACACACACACACACACACACACACACACACACACACACACACACACACACACACACACTTTATGGTGGATTGCATGATAGTTTCTTAACCGTGATGTGGTCGGCGCGGCGCGTTCTGGCGTTACCAGCGTGTAATGCATCGTACGCGGCTTTCCTCACAAGTAGACGCTCGTTGTGGGCTGCACGGGATTCTGGCGGCCGAGGCACACACGCCACCACCTGAGTCCAGCAGGAGCCGCCGCCTGCTCTTGTTTCCATGGCCCATGCTGAGACTCGTCGAGTTTTTGTTACTTTCCCGTTGGCGTCTTGGTTCAGAGACCGTAATCAGCGCCTGTCAGCGTCTTGCTGTACCTCGTTTTCTCTCGCCCTTTGCAATCGTTTTCTTCGATCTGAGTGTGTGGTGGTACTGCTTGTTCCTCCTTCGGCGGTACACCTCCTCTATCAAGCTTACTCAGCTGCTTTTTCTCCTCTTCCTCCCGCTCTCCTTATACGGCCATTGACTTCACCTCAGCGCCTCGCCATACGACTGACGCTCAGACGTCCTGCTTCAGTCTTGCGCGTTGTCACCCATGTCAACATCCTTGGCTGACCCTGCTCTTGCTGAACTCATTAGAGCCTCTAGGGCAGGGGAAGGGGTAAGGTAGGGTAGTGAGCAGGTAGCCGGGACGGGGACAGTGATGGTAATGGATGATGGTGGTGAGTACCGGTTGGGTGAAAGATGGGTGGTGAGGTTGTGGGCGTGGAGTGTGAGCTGGGTACTCAGTGAAGAGGGATGGACTGCTGAGATTTTTTTCTCTTATAACACCGCAGGAGCTTATGATTACTGCCTCTCTCATTACAACTACAGTACCTAACGAGAGAGAGAGAGAGAGAGAGAGAGAGAGAGAGAGAGAGAGAGAGAGAGAGAGAGAGAGAGAAATAACCACTGACAGCGTACACTGCCCTTGGGAAAGCAGGGTGATGTGTTGAGATCTGGTTTTTACACACACACACACACACACACACACACACACACACACACACACACACACACACACACACACACACACACACACACACACACACAGAGAGAGCTCATGCCGTGTTGCATCTCAGTCCATGGCCACTCCTCGCGGACTAGTCGGGCTGTCGTGGCGGTCAGTGGCGGTTTCTGTTTAATTTATATGAAGTTGAAAATTGCCAACATGTTCTGCTAGATTTTGCTTCCAGAATTGTGTGCCTGACGTGTCTTTGTTGATATCTCTGTAATAGAT
>NC_059291.1:21077153-21119653 GCF_017591435.1 Portunus trituberculatus
GGAATGGACCAAGTGGATAATGAGAAACCGATCCTGAGAGAAGAATATGACATTCGAAGCACAAGATTGCATAGTAAAAAGCTGAAAAAGGGAAGATGTCTGAGAGATGTTAAAAAAATAGTTTCCCGCAAAGATGTATTGAGACGTGGAACAGTTTGAGTGAAGAAGTAGTGTCTGCAAAGAGTGTGCATACTTTTAAACAAAAAATTAGGTATGTGTAGATATAGAGACGGGGCCACACGAGCATAAAGCCCAGGCCCTGTAAAACTACAACTAGGTAAATACACACAGGTAAATACACACACACACACACACACACACACACACACACACACACACACACACACACACACACACACACACACACACACACACACACGGCCCGGTAGCTCAGTGGTTAGAGCGCTGGCTTCACAAGCCAGAGGACCGGGGTTCGATTCCCCGGCCCGGTGGAGATATTTGCGTGTGTCTCCTTTCACGTGTAGCCCCTGTTCACCTAGCAGTGAGTAGGTACGGCATGTAAATCGAGGAGTTGTGACCTTGTTGTCCCGGTGTGTGGTGTGTGCCTGGTCTCAGGCCTATCCGAGGATCGGAAATAATGAGCTCTGAGCTCGTTCCGTAGGGTAACGTCTGGCTGTCTCGTCAGAGACTGCAGCAGATCAAACAGTGAATTACACACACACACAGACACACACACACACACACACACACACACACACACACACACACACACACACACACACACACACACACACACACACACACACACACACACAGAGAAAAGCGTTTGGAAGGAAGCACAGTAAAATGGGCGAGGAATCAAGGAATGTAAGGTAATTACAATGAATGTTCCTTATACATGAGAAGACTCCAAGACTCCATCTGTTAGTGTCATGTTTATGTTACACGCGCCAAGGTCCGCACAACAAACAAGCGTGCGGGAATATGCTGGATGCTGCACCATAAGGCAATGGAGGGAGGGAGGGAGGGAGGGTTGCAAAACATTGAGCCGTGCAGTGCCTGAAGTGATTCGATAGTAATGAGGATAGTGATTGTGGTAGTGAATAACAATGCTGGTAAGTTAGTGTGTGTGTGTGTGTGTGTGTGTGTGTGTGTGTGTGTGTGTGTGTTTTGCAGGAAGAGAAGAGAATGTGGGTTTTTTCCTCCTCTCTCCTCCCTGCCCTCCCCTGGCCTGGCGCGTGAGGCCTTGTCGTCTGTCTCTGGCGCCATGTAAAATGCCGTAATGTTGAACAGGATCCTTGTGTGTGTGTGTGTGTGTGTGTGTGTGTGTGTGTGTGTGTGTGTGTGTGTGTGTGTTTGTGCGTGCGTGCGTGCGTGTGTTACAATGTTGTTGGTGCGGCGGGTGGATGTGGCTTATCGTGTGGGTTCACCTTGAGCCAAGATGAACATTAACATATGAAATTAGCTGCCTCAAGCGTGGCACTGAGCACCTGTGGCCGGTGTACTGTGAGCAGCGTGGTATGCAGGGAGTCGTATGGAGGGGTGGGCTGGCGTGGGTGTGCTGTGGAGTCTGTGGAGGTTTGTGGGTCTGTGGTAATTTGTTACATGTTGTGGATTGTGGTGCGCTGTGTGGGAGTGCTCGCTCCAGAGAAGTGGTGCAGGCCTGGGTGCCGGTGGGTGGGTTGTACGTTATGATTGTTATCTAGTGTGCGCTGCCTCACGGGATGGGGAACATTGCCCACCTGGCAGCGGCGTGACTTTACCACTCAACCTTACCCAGCCGGCTGTGTGTCCTGGTCAGTACCCTGTGGCCGGCAGCATGACCCACCAGGCCTGGGTCATTGCTGTGTTGGGTGTTGAGGTGATAAGGCTGCCTGCCTGTTGTCGCGATACGGGGATGCCCTTAAAGATGATGTGAACCTTGCGATGAAACTCCTGAGAGGACGGACGCTTGGTCCGAGACGGTGAGTCCTTTGCATCAGGAGTAGCGCACTCCAAATGATGAGTGTAAAGTGTGTGCAGGAGAGTGAGCAGCGAAGGAAACGCGGCGGTCACTGCACCCTATCATCGTCTCCGCCCGCTGGCCACGGTAATGACGGGACGCATGTGTGCCGTCCTGATGCTGCTGCACCCCTGGATAGATTCCTAAGGGACGAGGATAGAGATTTATAGGGAAGTCTTCTTGCTTCTACCTGTTGCTCCTGGCAGAGGCGGAAGGGCGGCAACTTCTTTCTGGTGGACGTGACGGGTGGAGACCCGCACCCACGCCATCTGCCCCATACCCGGGCATCGTATGCCGGGGTTCCTGCCCGAGGCGCGGCACACCCGCTGCATGAAAAGGAAACCTTTCCTTAACAAACTCTGAATTTAGCTTACTCTAATTACAGCTTTCCTTTGTTGGCCTTGCACTAAGGGCAGAATTATGCGAAGACTTTATTACACCTACATTACTTATGAAGCACTTAAAAGGTGTGTTTCTGCGCCCGAACTCAAGCGAGGAGTCATTATCGGGGTGAGTAGTGGGCAACATACCAAGTTTGCCTGGCTGCAGGGCTGCTGATGGCGACCACCGCTGCCTGGCTCAGCGGCGGCGCAGTGGTCGCCCTTGGGGGATTGTTTTCGTGCTGAGTGGGACAGGGGATATACGAGTAAGGGGGGAGGGGATAATTGAACTTCCCTTACTTATTTTAATGTGTTCATTACTGAGTGTCAGGATAATAGCGGTCTTGGACGACACGGAGGGCTGACTCAGCTCCTGAATAGGCTTCTTATCGCAACATATGCACACTCAAGGGGCGCCTTGGTGGGGAAGGGCCAGGATCGTGCAGGACGTGTTGCCTGAATCCATGGCTGTGAGGGAAAAGGATTCACGTTTGCTGCTTTTTCCCTCCTTTCCCTCTCTCCCTCTTCACTTTTTTATATTTCATCCGTGCAACTGTTGTGTGAAGAAGCTGCGGAAGAGGGAGGGACGAGTACAGGTGAAGGAAGGCTGGGAGGCGTGACAACATAACAAGGCAGAAACAATACAGGTAGTCAGGAAGGACGGACAGACGCCGACACGCTTGGATTGAGAGAAAATGGAAGAAAAGATCAGGTGTGAGATTAAAATATATATATATATATATATATATATATATATATATATATATATATATATATATATATATATATATATATATATATATATAGAGAGAGAGAGAGAGAGAGAGAGAGAGAGAGAGAGAGAGAGAGATTGCACAAGGCTGGGTGGTGTTGGTTGCAGTGGGAGCAGTCAGCCTTCGCTCTTGATGGTGCAGGCTGCGGGGAAGTGAAGTGGAGGGCGCAGTGATGAATTGGGAGGGCTGGCTGATTTACTGCTTATCCTGGTGGAGGGAACTCCGGGTGTGATGAGAGGTTGGGTGGATGGGGTGGAGTGGTAGGATGATGTGGTTGAAGTGGAGGGAACGTGGCGATGGTGAAGAATGGAAGAGGCGTCTTATGGGGTGGAGGTGTTCGTGAGGGGCGATATGCAGGAGGTGCTTTGGGTAGGAGGGGGAAGAAAGGAGTGGCAGAAGGGACGATGTGATTGCAGTGGAGAGAAGGTAGAGATAGTGAAGGTAGGAAGGCGCCTTTATGGGCGGCGGGAAGGAAAGGTAAAAGTATTTTCGTAGAGAGCTTGGGAGAGGAGATGTGCGGAGAGCATTTTATGAGTTGTTAGGGGAAGTTGTGGATGGCGGATACAGCTGGCCTCTTCGTGAGTGCTGGGGAGAGTCCAGTACACAGCAGGAGGGAATGGAGTAACGCTATGATAAACTGGCTGTTAGTAAGGCACGGAACGCCCCTGAGACATCGTAGTGAAGAAGGGGAGAGTGAGAGAGGCTAGAGTGCAAGGCAGGGAGGCGCAGAAAAGAGTGTTTCAAGAAATTTTTTCCCATTGTTTAGGCTAACTCTACCCTGTACCGGGACGACATCTCTGGATCTTTTTGTTTTGTCGTTTTTGTTGCTCTTGGCCAGTTTTCCCATCTTATATTAAAAGGACGATGTATTCAAAGAGAACTCGTGATTTACTAATAAATACAGGACAGAGGAAAGAGTGAGTGGTGTCCAGCAGAAGTGAGAGGATAACGGGGAGGTGTTGGTCGGTTACTGACTGTGACCGTAACTGTATAACTGCAAGAAAAGATATAAAACAACTCAATTACACAGCTTAACTATACGTGTCTGTGACGATAATTGACATCTCTTACTTTCCAGCTTGCATTACCTCACCTCACCTCACCTCACCTCACACCTCACTTCACCTCAACTCAACTCAACTCAACTCAACTCAACTCAACTCAACTCAACTCAACTCAACTCAACTCAACTCAACTCAACTCAACTCAACTCAACTCAACTCAACTCAACTCAACTCAACTCAACTCAACTCAACTCAACTCAACTCAACTCAACTCACCTTACCTTACCTCATCTCACCTATCTTCACCTCACCTCACTTCACTTCTCTTCATTTTTCTTTTCTTTACTATACTTTACTTTGTTTTACTTTTCTGTACTTTACTATACTTTACACTATTTTACCTCACCTCACCTCACCTCACCTCACTTTACATTACCTTATCTTACAATACATTGCCTCACCTCACCTTACCCTACAGTACATTACATTACATTAGATTACTTTACCTCACCTCACCTCACGTCACCTCACCTCACCTCACCCTGCTTTACCTTATCTTAACATATATTACTTTTATCTTGCCTGATTTTGTTAATGGGTCTTTCCATCACCTTTATTCAAACTTGTATCACTATAAAAGGAATTTGATGTCTCACTCCTATCGTTTGTTCTCCACTTGGAAAAAAAAAGAAAGGAAAAAAGAGCTGGGAAATAAATACCTTGATAGTGTAGATCTAACGGTATGATGTTTTGCGTGTGTCGAAAGTGTTGCAAAAAAACTCGCATTTTAGTGGGTGTCTGTTTTCCGTGAGTTGAAAGGGAGGAAAACGCTCCATTGGCATAACTCGCTTGTAAATCCAGAACGTGATGGTGTGGTCCGTGATACTCTGTTAGCGATGCACCGCTGCGTTGTGGCGGGAAAAGAAAGCTGAGATGGCATGATTGTGGCTCTGATGCTTATCTAGTGCACGCAAGAGAGAGAGAGAGAGAGAGAGAGAGAGAGAGAGAGAGAGAGAGAGAGAGAGAGAGAGAGAGAGTCATCGTGTAGTCTAGTCAATTCGTATCATCTGTCCTGTGTGGCTGGCATGAATGTTTGGTCCCTCATGACTTATTTCTTCGTTCTTGTGCCGTCGCCTCCACAAACCCAACCACCCACCACCCACCCACCCACCCACCCACCCACTGAATGCTCCACGAATACTGATTTTGTCCTTCAGAAAAGTTGGAGAGGGAAGAGCAAAGCGAGAGGCATGAGGAAAGGAAGAGAGGGGATGGAAGAGTGGAGGAAAGGCAGAGGGAAGGTGGAAGGGTGGAGGAAAGGCTCAGGGAAGGTGGAAGGATGGAGGAGAGGCGGAGGAAAGGTGGAAGGGTGAAGGAGAGGCAGAGGGAAGATGGGAGGCTGGTGGAGAAGCAGAGAGAAAATGGAAGGGTGGAGGAGAAGCAGAGTGAAAATGGAAGGGTAAAGGAAAGGCTGAGGGAAGATGGAAGGGTGGAGGAGAGGCTGAGGAAAGGTGGAAGGTTGGTGGAGAGGTAGAGAGAAGATGGAAGAGTGGAGGGAAGGGGAAGAGTGGAGTGAAGGTGGAGGGATGGAGAGGCAGAGGGGAGGCGAGAAGAAGGAAAGGCAATTCGTTACTACGCTTCAGCTCAGATAAAAAAAAAATGTTTGTTTATTTATTATGTTTTATCATATATTTTGTTATTTTTTCCTATTTCTTGATGAAAATCTTTACACAATCTTTATTTATTTTTTTTCGCATAATTTTCCCATTAAGTATTCAAACACAGCCTTTTCTTCCACCCTTTACTTTAAACTCCTCATACCGTTCTTTTATTCCCTTCCTTATCTTCCTCCACCTTCTCCTATCCTGTTGTAAGAAGATAAAAACCACACGTTTATTATTTTTTCCTGCATCATCTCCATGTCTCTCTCCTTGACGTACTTTACACAACACAACCACCTTCCTCATCCTTCAAGCTTGCCAAGTACTTGATGGAGGAGGACAGTGAACGATGAACGGTGAACGGTGACGCAGTGGCTGTATTTGGTTTGCACAGTGCGTAGCTTGTGGTCGACTGTCAGGTTAGAGATCACTAGTTGAGGCAGCGATGAAATCTCTCAACCATTAATTTCGTTTGTGTTGGCGGTCATGCTGTCTACGGTAGTGAAGGGTGTAGGTGTGTGGGTGAGTGCGTGTGGGAGTGGGTGGGTGGGTGTGTGGGTGGTAAATGCATGGTGAGTATTCCTAGGGATGGTTTTCTCTCTCTCTCTCTCTCTCTCTCTCTCTCTCTCTCTCTCTCTCTCTCTCTCTCTCTCTCTCTCTCTCTCTCTCTCTCTCTCTCATTGAAAAACAAATATGTAAATGATAAAGGCCAAAAATAGACGATTACTTAAGCGCTTCTCGTAGACACACACACACACACACACACACACACACACACACACACACACACACACACACACACACACACACACACACACACACACACACACACACAGTCCGGTAGCTCAGTGGTTAGAGCGCTGGCTTCACAAGCCAGAGGACCGGGGTTCGATTCCCCGGCCGGGTGGAGATATTTGGGTGTCTCCTTTCACGTGTAGCCCCTGTTCACCTAGCAGTGAGTAGGTACGGGATGTAAATCGAGGAGTTGTGACCTTGTTGTCCTGGTGTGTGGTGTGTGCCTGGTCTCAGGCCTATCCGAAGATCGGAAATAATGAGCTCTGAGCTCGCTCCGTAGGGTAACGTCTGGCTGTCTCGTCAGAGACTGCAGCAGATCAAACAGTGAATTACACACACACACACACACACACACACACACACACACACACACACACACACACACACACACACACACACACACACACACTTGAACCCATGCTTATATAACGTCGAATTTCGCTCATTGAAATGGAAACCTGTGCAGAGAGAGAGAGAGAGAGAGAGAGAGAGAGAGAGAGAGAGAGAGAGAGAGAGAGAATAATAATAAACGCGTGCCATCAAAAGTGCATTCGTGTTTATAGATTTTATTATTCTCTTGTTTTCTCGTGTTCTCTCTCCCCTTTTGATCATGACAAGGTGACTCGAGGTTGCAAAATGTGCGTGCTGGATGTATAGATTTCTGGTTGTGTCTCCTTTGTCACGGCTAGAAGTCATCCTTTGGGCATGGAGAGGAGGGTATTAGTGGATGTGAACAAGGAGAAGGAGGGAACGAGAGTGGGCGGGAGAGAATAGAGAAGAGGAAGGGAGGGAACGTGGGTGGAAGGGATGGGAAAGTGTTGGAATGGCGTGGGTGGAGGAAGAAACTTGAAATAGGGAGGAGGGTGTTTGTGGGAGAAATGATGAAGAGGAGGAGTAGAGATATTAGGTGGAAGGCAGGCAGAATGGAGAGAGGAACGAAAGAGTGAAGGATGGGTGGGTGGGGTGGGGAGTTGAAAGGGAGGTTGGGAGGGACAACACTTCTTCACCTTCACGAGAAGACGGATTGAGGTGCTGCACGGTAAGGACGAGGAGGAGGAGGAGAAAAAATGCAAACATGCTTAATTTGTTTTCATGGCATGTACTAAAATCTGGAAGTTTTCTGTCCGATGATAGTGGTAGTAGTAGTAGAAGTAGTAGTAGTAGTAGTAGTTGTTGTTGTTGTTGTTGTTGTTGTTGCAGCAGCGAGTGGCAATGGTTAGAGAAAGGTGGAAAAACAAAACTGTAAGAATAAGGTGGAGGAATAGGAGGAGGAAGAGAAGGAGGAGGAGAAGGAACATGAACCCACCCATGCCTTACCCCTCTCTCCACCACCCATCCATTCCCTCTGGGCTGCAGCACGAGTTTACCAGGGTGGCGTGGCAGCTTGGTAAGGCCCATTGAGGGTGACACGGGGGGGAATTAATGTTGATGCATCGTATTGAGTCCTTGGGGCTTGTGGATTGGGTATTGCCTGGGTGGTCGAGTGGTCCCAGTGGAAGTACTCTTAGTGATGGTGGTAAAAATCTCAGTGTTGTGGTTGTTTAATGGTGGTGGTCGTGGCGGCAGTAATGGCAGTGGTGGTGATACGAGGGATAGCAGTGGTTGAGTTGCGGCGTTACTCCTGTGATTTGCAGGTTTGGCAATGTGGTGGCTGCGGTGACGGTGGTGGTAATGGAAGCAGTGTAGTGATTTTGGGTGCTGTAGGGAGGCTTTTCTTAATTTGGTCGCGGAAGACACCTTATGGAAAGCGATGGTGGTGATAGTGGTAGAGAGAATGCATGCTGGTAGTAGTGGTGGTTGTGGTGGTGGTAGGGTAGGAGATAGGAATGCAAGGTTGCGGCAGTGCATGTTAGTAGTGGTAGTGGTGGAGGACTGATGTTTGCTGATAGTAGTTGTGGAGGTGGGGGGGATGGTGTGGACGCAAGGCAGTGGTGGAGGGCGTAATATTTGCTGATGGTGGCGGTGGGAGGAATAATCTGGTGGTGGAGAGTGCGGAAGTGCATGAGAAGGTTGTAATGGTGGTGATGGGGACGAAACCAAGGACTAACCTAATCGAACTTAACATAACTTAACTTAGGTAACCAAACCAAACCAAACCTATCCTAACCAACCCAACTCAACCCAACCCAACCCAAGTAAAGCCAACCAACCTAACTCAACCTGACCCGGAGCCATGAAGGGGTTAAGGGGTTGGGAACATAATGAAACTAAGTTGCGAGATGTTTATTGGTTTTGGCGAAAGGGTGAAGGGTATTGCTGTAGGGTAAGGTGGGGGAGGGGCAGTAGGGATGCGGGTGTGGTGGGTGACAGCAGAATGCATGAGACACCAGAGCAACACCAAGGACACGCCCCAACCAACCACTATCCTTCCTTCCCCTCCCCTCTCCACCTCCCCTCCCCTCTCCTCCCGCAGGAACCCAAATGTCTCTCGTCTTTTTTCATTCGTCCTTAAGAATCTCTCTCTCTCTCTCTCTCTCTCTCTCTCTCTCTCTCTCTCTCTCTCTCTCTCTCTCTCTCTCTCTCTCTCTCTCTCTCTCTCTCTCTCTCTCTCTCCACAATAACCCACAATAACTGCACCTTTTTCAGTCTCTCTTACTCATCTTCCTTCTTTCCATCCATCCCCTTCCTCTTCTGTATCTCCCTCCTTAATTTTATCTCATCTGAGTCTGCATTTTGTTTAATTTCGCCCCCATTTTGGTGTATTACCCTTAATTTTTCGTTTTTCTATGTCGTGCTGGTTTTTCTGGTCTTGGTAAGCGGTGTCATGGGATTATTTTTAGGTGGTGGTGGTGGTGGTGGTGGTGGTGGTGGTGCATTAGTTGAGTCCCGGGATGCCTGCATGTCTCCCCGGCGCATTTCATGTATTTATTCAGTATTCTTTTACCGTTGAGCTGACGTCGGGTGAGTCAGCATCGTATTCAGCATTCCACGCCACCTTCACCTCCGCTTCCTTCCTTTCATCTCTGCCACCCATCCACCTACCCTCCCTCCCTCTCTCCCTCCTCCTCCTCCTCCTCCTCCTCCTCCTCCTCCTCCTCCTCCTCCTCCTCCTCCTCCTCCTCCTCCTCCTCCTCCTCCTCCTCCTCCTCCTCCTCTTCCCTATTTCTTCGCTTCTCTTCTCATCCCATCCCTTCTCATCCATTCCATGATCCCAACCCATCCACCTCGACCTTCGTGCTAAGCGTTGCAACACACACACACACACACACACACACACACACACACACACACACACACACACACACACACACACACACACACACACACACCGCTTAGTGTAGTGATTAGCACGCTCGACTCACAATCGAGAGGGCCGGGTTCGAGTCCCAGTGCAGCGAGGCAAATGGGCAAGCCTCTTAATGTGTGGCCCCTGTTCACCTAGCAGTAATTAGGTACGGGATGTAAGTCGAGGGGTTGTGGCCTCGCTTTCCCGGTGTGTGGAGTGTGTTGTGGTCTCAGTCCTACCCGAAGATCGGTCTATGAGCTCTGAGCTCGCTCCGTAATGGGGAAGACTGGCTGGGTGACCAGGAGGCTACCGAGGTGAATTAAACACACACACACACACACACACACACACACACACACACACACACACACACACACACACACACACACACACACACACACACACACACACACACACACACACACACACACACACACACACACACGTTGTTATTGTTGGTTTGGTTTCTTGTTCTTGTTCTTGTTCCTCTTGAAAAAAAAGAGAAAGAAACCCGGTTCGAAGTAATGTAATTTTGCAAGATAGGATGAAGGAAAATGGGGAAGAACAAGTAAAGAAGAAACCTTGTTTACTACGAAAAAAAATCACATATATGACGTCATCTGAGAGGCGTATAGTCTTATTTTATTTTTCATACCCTTTGTTGACCATTATAAACTTTTTTTTTTTCCCTACACGGTTGACGACATGCAAATAATAATGTAAGGGAGGGAGGTCTTATAGTGTCCGTGATACCACCAAGGTTGACGTGTGTAGTTGTGCGCTCTTCATGTGGAAAAAGTGCAGCATTAACTTCAGAAAAGACGAAGTAAGTGTGGAAATGAGACTAAGCATGAAGGAGGTGCCCTTTGCGGCGAGATTAGAAGGACTTAAGAAGCTTACATTATGGAGAGAGAGAGAGAGAGAGAGAGAGAGAGAGAGAGAGAGAGAGAGAGAGAGAGAGAGAGAGAGAGAGAGAGAGAGAGTCATGATGTGTAAAGTGGTAAAAAAGATTAGGGTCACTGGTTGATGAAGCTTTCCTGGCGAGGGATGACGGAGGAACAGGAGGGTATGAATACAAAACAAGAGTGACCTCATACCTTGTGTGTATTAAGTTTCCTGGAGAGAAGCGTAGGAGGATGTAATTGCAGCGGTCTTGAGGCGGTGCTGGGGAAAAGCGAAGGTTGAGAAAGGTTTGGTGTGGATAGATGTAGAGATGGATGGAGGGATAGATGTTCGTGTAGATAGGCAGGTAAACAGATTGATAGTGGGATGAAACACACACACACACACACACACACACACACACACACACACACACACACACACACACACACACACACACACACACACACACACACACACACACACACACACACACACACACACACACACACACACACACACACACACACACACACACACACACACACACACACACACACACACACACACACACACACACACACACACACACACACACACACACACACACACACACACACACACACACTCGAACCTCGAACCGGTATAGCTCCTGTAAATTCACATGCCTCTTCAGGTGTGACGACATAACCTGCCCTCCATCCCTCATCTCCCTTCCCCTCCTCTTCCCTCCCCTCCCATTCCCTTCCCCCTGCCTGGAATGACCCGCTCCCACCGCGATTAACTCATTACTATTCCGGTGTCGTGTGAGGAGCGGCCCGGCGAGTGGGTAAGGGAATTTTAGTGTGAGAGGTTGGTCGGTGTAGTAATGGTCTGGGAGGCTGGTGTCCGTCTACCCTCAGTGGCCTCAGGGACACCTCGGAGCGGCTGCCGGGTTTCCACTCTCGTCCCTTAGTCCCCATTAGCTGTGGTGGTGTTTGTACAGCGGCGGACTGATGTGTGGTGTCCCTAGACGGTCGGGAGCACCTGCGGGGCCCTGAATTACCTGATGGTGACGCCGCCTGTCACTCTGCTGATAGATGGCGAGATAGATAAAGGAAAGGGAGGCAGGACGGTAAAGATAGAGGAAAGGACAGAGGGACTGGGTGGGTGGGATAGAGGGAAGAACAGGGGCTTGAGAGAGAGAGAGAGAGAGAGAGAGAGAGAGAGAGAGAGAGAGAGAGAGAGAGAGAGAGAGAGAGAGAGAGAGAGAGAGAGAAAAATGTTGGGGGATCAGGGAAGTACATGAGGGCAGTCAGAAGTGTTGGTGGGGGCCGTCAATCAGGCGGTGGTTGGTCGAGTACAGGGCGCCACCCCTGGAATGTGGGAGGCGCCTCGCCACGCCAACACTTTACAGCGTTCAGGCCATTATTGTCCCCCAAGTAAGCACCAGTGACCTTGTGACATGTTCCGCCCCAGTGTTAACTCGGGAACCATGACTGGTAACGGGGTATGCGTGACCTAGGGTGTAGCAATGCGCTTCACTTGTTGTTGGTGCGCAGATTGTGGGAGAAGGTAAAGGTAGTCTGTATTCTCCGCGGTACTTGAACTGGTAGAGTGTAAAATTTTAATCGTTCAAGTTGTTGGTCATGATGAGAAGCGAGTTTTGATTACACTTTGAGCCGCGGACCGTGTTGGGTGAAGACAAACACTCCATTCACAACACAGCTGGCAGAAAGGAAACTGCTGTCATTCCCACATCAAACATTCATGTAACAGATGAATACCTTCCCTAATGACTCCTCATAAAACTTTCGCATGTGAATGTTTCAAGTTTTTGTCGTTAGATTTTATTTTCCATCAAGGTCTCCTTTTCTGTACCAACCCCCACCGCCTGTTTTCTCTTTCTTCCGTTCCTCGCGGTAATGTTTATTTTGCACGGGTCCGGCCCCGTGTGCGTAATCAGCCAGGCACGTGTCTCGCGTGCCCCGCCGCTGAGCCACTGTTTGTTCTGCGCGCCGTGATACCTAGCGGGGAAGGAGAGGGAGGGATGGCTCACAATGGTCCCATGAATATGTTTACTTGTATCAGGGTTTTTCCGCCCATAACTCGGTGACACTTGCATAAGGTGGAGGGCACGCTGGCGGCGAGACTTCGTGAGGCGTGCGTTCGGCAAGGAAAAGGTCACGTCGCTTCCTGGTAGTGAGCGGATCCTTAGAAGGTCGCCGAGGATTCAGGCTACAAGCGACTGTCTCTGCAATAACTTAAGGACACAGCGTGTACAGCTCATTACCAAGCTAGACAGGGACAGGCTAGCTTTGTGGTGCAGTCCTGGGCTGGTGTTCGAAAGGTTGCAAGTTTAATTATGGCTCACGACATTTTTTTTTCATTTTATCTTTTTTTATAAGTAAAAGTAAAACTTCATGAATTTAATAGTTTTACGTACGTCTGGTCTTTATTATCTTGTTTGGATGGTTGTTCATCTCTAAACTCCCTGTCAGCACCAGTGGAGACATATGTGTGCTCTGAACTGTGCCTCTGTGTTGGTCTTTCTATCCTATCGTTGCTTGTGTAGGTGACGATGAGCGGCACCACACGACGTGACGCGGCTACTGCACGACGTGTGTGTGTGTGTGTGTGTGTGTGTGTGTGTGTGTGTGTGTGTGTGTGTGTGTGTGTGTGTAGGACGGGTGTTGAGGTGAATTAGTCGCGCCTTCCCAGGTGGTCATTACCTGTGATGCAGGATATTATGAGGAAGTTGCCCGTAGGATATCGTAATTTCTGTTCAGTATGCTGGAGGCTTGTGGCTGAGTCTAGGATTCTTATGTAGTGTTGGCAGACATGTGATGGCGAGGGAAGACGGTATGGGTTTGGGGATGGGCGCTGATGTTGATGTGTTTTGTTGTTTGAACTCATGACGGTATCACGAGATTTGCTACACACGCACGCTAAGGCGATCAGAAAAGATCGGTTGCCGGAGTTTGTGGTAACACTTTGTCACGCCGCTCTGATGGAAAGAGCCTGGTCTTTACTACCAGAGACTCTCAAGGGCTTATGGTATTTAGGAGCTGGAAATATGAAAAAAGCGTCACCATTCAAGTAGTTAATGGTGAACATTGCGACGTCCTTTATTATGTTGCATGTGAGCTGAGGTATCTACACGCTCCTTTTCATCACCATTCTGCCACATGCCCATGCTGTGCCATCTTATTCCTGCTCTACGACTCGCCATCTCCGCCTCCTTTGTGTACTACAGACGGCGGCGGGAGTGAGGGCTGGTACGGCTGTTCGGATCATTGTCAGAGAATACGGTTTTGTTCAAACTACTCTCCATATTCCTCCCTCCCCGTCAAATAAAAACAATGATGATGTCTCGTTCTCGTTACCTTCCCTCCCAATTCGTGTACTGTGGCTCTGTGAAGGGAGTGCCAGGTCAGATTACGGCTGCACCAATATTCTACCACAGGTGGACTTTTGCTGAGCAGGATAAGTAATGGGCGGGATCATAGCCGCGCCCATCAGCCTCGCCTTCACTCACTTGTATGTAAATAATGTATTTACTCGCCCTTGTGCTGTCCTTGCCCTCCCCGATTCGTCCGTCCCTTCCTCCGCCATCCACTTCATAGAGCGGACGCACTTTTCCACGTCTTTTATTCGTATGTCTGCTCCACCCCACCCATTGTTGCTTCCCTCAGGCCCCCCTCCACTGATCCCGTCCCGTCCTGCCCTCTCTAGCTTTACTTCCCACCATGCTTAACATATTCATTGAGGAAGGAGAGGAGAGGACGCCGAGTAGAGAGCAGCAACAGCCAGTGATATCTCGGCATAGTGGTAATTGTATCAGGCCGTGCGTGTTATGAAGTCGTTCCTGCTCCTCCAGTGCCCAGCTTTTACCGCCACGGCAGCAGCGCACCACCGGCTTGACTTAACAAGGAAGACCTGTTGAGGTGGTGATGGGGCGAGAGGAGAGGAAAAGAGAGATACAAAGTCACCAGTCAAGTATGATCATGAAGAGTGGGAGTCAAGATTTATGAGGAGAGAAAGGAGAAACGAAGATGAGCAAGATACAGACGTGGAAGATTTGTGAAGAGAGAGATAGTGAGGCAGCAAGATTGAAGGTGATTGGAGGAATGACGAGTGGAGTGGAGTGAGGCGTGGTTGTGGTTGTGTGTGGGAGGTGGTTACTGAGTGAATTAGAGGTTTGTATAAGAAGGGAGGAGAATGAATGACCATGGAGCGCAAGGAAAAGAAGCAAGAGCAGGGAATACAGAAGTCCTTCAAGGATAAGAGGAAGGAGGAGGATAGTGCGAGACAAGAGGCGGCATTTAAAGGGAGGAAGAGATGCGGTATGAATCTCAAAACCGAATGGGGTCCGTAGAGAGAGAGAGAGAGAGAGAGAGAGAGAGAGAGAGAGAGAGAGAGAGAGAGAGAGAGAGCCAGTAATAGAGGGTTCGTGAGAGCCATGCAAACACTCAACTCTGGTCTGTCGTGTTTCATTCCTGATGGTGCCTCTTGTGGAGACAGCGATGGCGGCGGCAGTGCAGTGGCGGCAGTAATGGCAGGCTGGAGAAGCACCATTGGCCTGATAGCCGTAATACGCAGCGATGGGCGTGATGACAAGCGAAGGCGACCGAGAGGGTGGCGGTGACGGTGGTGGTGATTGTAATTGGGGTGGTGGTGGTAGGAGGAGGGATGACAGTGACGGGAAAATAATGATGCTACAGAAGAGAAGGAACACCGTGCAGGGTAGAGAGGAATGGCTCGGTGCGACACAACTGCTCCGCACCTCCCTGTTCCTCCGCCACATTACAACTATACGCAGCTCACCACCAGGCAACACACACACACACACACACACACACACACACACACACACACACACACACACACACACACACACACACACACACACACACACACACACACACTGATAGAAAAATGGTTTATTGATCACAGTGGACAGGAATAGCAATCTTAACACTATACAGAAACAATTGTAACCCAATATAAAAACTAAAAAAATATCGCTAAAAATGTTATGTTGTCTTAAGTAAAGAAAAGAACAACGGCAAAGTGGTAAGTCGGTGTAAGTGCCAGGAAACATATAATACACACACACACACACACACACACACACACACACACACACACACACACACACACACACACACACACACACACACACACACACACACACTTTATACTATGGTCCTTATTCAGAAACGTTTTACTCTCACTACAATTATTTGCAAAGACCAGAAGTTGTTAACCGGGTTCTCAAGTGTGTTTGTCCTCTTAATAGTATAGAAGTGTTGATTTGTCACGTGAACTGTAAAAAATAAAACGTATCACTGCAAGTAAAGCCTTTTGAATTATGTGTGTGCGGCGCCTTAGTGTTTTAGAATATGGCGCGTGTAGGTAGATAAATTATTTTATTCATTACTTATACACTAACATAAAAACCCTCATTTTTAACCAGTTTTCTTCGCCAAGGGAAGGCACAAACAATATGACCAGTGACAAACGTGGTATACTTACACTGCGCCATTCATTCAGTTTACATTAAGCACCAACAACAATAACAACATCTTCACCACCACTTTAACTCTGCACCAAAACACACCAACACAAAAGGCTGGCGCAAGAGGCTGGGCGATTGGAGCTCTATTATTATTCATCACTCGTAAAAAACAGTTCCCGAAAGAAAAAAAAAAAATGAAAAAAAAAAAAAAAACGCTGCGGAGGTGGTGTTGGTGGGGCTGTTGGTGGTGGTGGTGGTGGTGGTGTGTGCGTGTGTGTATCCGTGTGTGTCTGCGTGCGTGCAGTATTTTATAATAGTTGATTTTTATCGCTCTGGTTTCGGGTTTTACTGACAGCCACATGGGAAACTGCGTATGTTTTTCTCTGCAGTGTGTGTGTGTGTGTGTGTGTGTGTGTGTGTGTGTGTGTGTGTGTGTGTGTGTGTGTTTTGAGCGACTCCTTATTTGCGTTGTAATTGCGTCGTCAGCCCGTCGGACCGCCCGCCCGCATGCGTCGCTGTGGTTGGGGGCGGATGTGAGGCGGGCGTTTTGTGGGCGTGAAATTAGGAGAGTTTTCACAGAGGGAGGATGGAAAGGACGTAGAGGAGAGAGGGGAAGATGAGGGAAATCACGAGGAGGAAAGGGAGAAGAAAAGGAGATGGCTATGTCAGTTCCGAGGGATGAATAATGAGCCATGAGAGAAGGAGGAGGAGGAAGAGGAGGAGGAGGTAGTGGTGGTGGTGAAGAAGAAAGAGAAGAATGGGAGAAGAACATATGCAAGGAAGTTAAAGAGATGAGGATGGAGAGTATAGAGGGAGGAGGAGGAAGGAAGGAAGGAAGGAAGGAAGGAAGGAAGGAAGGAATGATCATTTAAACGCGTGAGAGCAGCCACAACACACCGACCCACCACCTTTATTCATTGCTGTTGTTAGCGTCACATGTAACTCGGAATAAAAGAACGAAATACCTACCCTCTACACTTCCCTTCCTTTTCCTCTCTCCCTGGTCCTCAGTGCCTACCCCGCCCCTTCCTCCACTCCCCGCTCGCCGCCCATCATTCCTCCTTGCTCTTCTGTGTTGTGGTGAGTGAAGAGAGAGAGAGAGAGAGAGAGAGAGAGAGAGAGAGAGAGAGAGAGAGAGAGAGAGAGAGAGAGAGACTTTCCTTCTTGCCTCACATCGGTTCCTGACTATATAGATTTGGGTCTCGTACTTACATCGGCCAGTTATCAGTGGAGGTGGATAGCGTGGAACATGAGAAGTGTGTCATCGTTGCCTCACGTATAGATGGATGGGTTGGTTCCACATGGCGCAGCTCAGGTGATGAAAAGAAAATGTCTTAGCGTTTTCTCTCTCTCTCTCTCTCTCTCTCTCTCTCTCTCTCTCTCTCTCTCTCTCTCTCTCTCTCTCTCTCTCTCTCTCTCTCTCTCTCTCTCTCTCTCTCTCTCTCTCTCTCTCTCTCTCTCTCTCTCTCTCTCACATCTGACTACACTCTGACTACACTCGAGACCGATTTATTTCACGACTTCCTTTATGCGACTCTGTCTGCAGAGACGGTAGAGATGATTGTTAGTAATAATGATACAACAACGACGACGATAAAGATGAGCGAAAGGAAGGGAAAAGAGGAAAGTAATGTCAGTTGATATTCATGTGGTAACCACAGACCAACAGCAGCAGCAGCAACAGCAACAACAACAACAACTATATCTACTACTACTACTACTACTACTACTACTACTACTACTACTACTACTACTACTACTACTACTACTACTACTACTACTACTACTACTACTACTCTCTTCATCATCATCTTCTTCTTCTTCATTATCATCGTCGTCTTCCACTTTTTCCTTCTGTTATTGTTACTGTTCAGAAACGAAGTTCCCGTGTGATGGGTGACGTGTTTATTAGCTAGAGAAGCATACATTTTGTCACCTTCTGCCTTGAGTTTCACAATATCTTAACGAGGCGCGACACCACCGTGATTATCCAGCTGCTTGTTATAAATATACAGACATGCTTTTTTCCCTCTCTGTCTCTCTCTCTCTAATTATCGAGTTGTTGAGAGCATCTTTGTTGCGGAGGAAAAACTTTCTAATGACAACCTGTGGCATCGTATTGGCTTGCCCTCTCGCCTCGCTGCATTGTTTGTGTGGTGTCGCGGAGCCCTGAGCCCTGAGCCCTGCCATGCCACTTGACGGACGACTCTGCTTTTCTCCGTGTGCCTTTCTTATGCTCGACTTTCGCTTTGTTATACTCGAGTTTCGCTTTAGAGAGAGAGAGAGAGAGAGAGAGAGAGAGAGAGAGAGAGAGAGAGAAAGCAATAACAGTCCTCTGGCTCTATGATTGCAGGTGTACATGTAGGTATCCTTGCTCTCTCTCTCTCTCTCTCTCTCTCTCTCTCTCTCTCTCTCTCTCTCTCTCTATTGATCTGCCGCCTTCCTGTGTTATGTAATATTTTGTGCTCTAAAATTCCATGCATTTCAGTTTGATTTATTCTACTGTACAGTGAAATTTTGTGTAGCATTTTCTGCTGTGCCTCTTTCTCCTCCTCTCTTGTGTAGGTGCAGTTTTCCTTGCAATTCTGTGCCGTCCATTTTCAGCTTTCTGTATTCTTTTGCCGCAGCGCTCCTTTCCCTCCATAGTATATTCTCCCCACTGTGTCGTTTGTTGCGCCACCCTCACTCCCTATTTGAGTGGTCTGCTTCTTCTCTTCCCCTCCGTTCTCTCTACGAGTGCACCGTGTATACCTTTTCTCCCTTTAGTGTCTTCCATCCAGTCTCTTTTCTTAGGCATTTTTTACCTTTTTTTTCTCCTACCTGTACTTTCTAGTTTGATTTTATTTTGGCTTTTTTTCAGTATTTTGTTTTATCGTTTATTTATTTATTTAATTTTTTTTATTTCAGTGTCTATTCCTTTATTTTGTTTTTGACTCATTTGATTGATTTATTTATTTTCTTAATAAATCCTTGTTATTCAGTGTGATCTCAGTGTATATTTTCTTCCTCATATTTTCCCCCCATCTCCTTTTCCTTATAACTTCACCTCCTCGTTTTCCCCTCGCTACTCATTCATACACCTCTTATCTCTTACCTCCTCTCATTTAACGCCACTCCTTCACCACACGCACTACCTCTAACCTTATTCCATTTCCCTCTTATTTTCATCTTTATTTAGCAACTCTCGTTACACACACTGCCTCTATATATCATCTTTACTTCCCTTCATCTAACCTTTCCGTGACACCTGCTCCCTCCTTAGCGGCGTGGCGTGCGGAGTGTCAGAGGGTCACATTATCCAGGCTAATGGAAGACAGATGACAGTTCACGGTCACATGGGCCCTACAATTACTGAAGTTCGAGGCGAGATTAAAATAGAATGATCACGTGTTGTTTTCCCTTGTGTAATTCATGGCTGCTGTTGTCATCCTTGTTCGTGGTTTGTGTTGTATACGTAGAGGATGCGAGGGTTGTGAGTGAAGCTGGAGGGTTGTGAGGCGTGGGGAGTGAGGCTGGAGGATTGTGAGGCGTGGGCAGGGAGAGTGAGGGTTTACAAGGAAGGGAGACAGTGTGGGGTTGTTGAAATGATTACTTTCATTATCTTGGCGGAAAATGTGTCACCGTTTCTAGTGATTTGCGAGCGTCACTGGCAGCAAGTTAATTGGTTATTGCCCTAAGCTGCTGCTGCTGGTGTGTGTGTGTGTGTGTGTGTGTGTGTGTGTGTGTGTGTGTGTGTGTGTGTGTGTGTGTTTCTCCGGGAGGCGTGAAGGCCGGCGCTGTGTGTGTGAAGGTGGAGGGGAAGGTCGGGCGTGAGACAGGCGTGCAGCGTGGCGGGCGAGGCGCGTGAGCTGGTCCCACAGACGTAGAGGTAAAACGGTGTAGCTAAATGTCAGTTATTGTGCAGCGTGACTGCGCGAGGCGTGAGAGGATGAGGCGTGGCAGGATCGGCCAGGCACTGAGTTTACTCGTGTTGGTGTTCCCCGGACATGCCATGGGTGCCATTACACGCAAAAGGCACAGAGATTGGAGCACACGTGGCGTTAATGCAGGGGAGGGGTGTGTTATGGCTGGCCAGGTGTGCATATCAGGGTGTTTGGGAGTGTTTCCTGCTCACAACCTACCGAGTGGAAGATTTTCATTGCTGCTGTTGCTATTGTTACTGTGGTGGTCGTGGTGTCACTGTGGGTGGAGGTAATGATGGCACAAGCAGCTGCGATACCAAATTAGTAGCAGTAATGGTTCCAGAAATTATTATTGTTCCTTTTGTTGATGTTCTTGCTGAATACATGATTAGGTTATTGGAACGGGGGCGGTGGCACGACACGCCGAGGACCAACTGTCCTGCCTGGCGGATGATCCCAACTGGTGGGTTTGGGCGGGGCTGCGGTGTGGCCGCTTGGGGGAACAGTGGCGGGAAGCACTTTGTCACGCCCCGGTGAATGGAGAGGCGGCCTGTTTTATGCTCAATTTCAGCTCTGTAATAGTAATTGAGGATGGTGGCATGGCGGAGAGAGGGATTTGGGGGTGGGGGAGCTGATGCCATGATGCAGCATCGGGACGCCTGGGGTGGGCGGCGGACGATGTTGGCAGGCAGTCGTCAGGCACCCACTGATGACAGGCACACAGGCACCCCACTCTTACCTCCTCCGGCTCGCGGTACTCAAACATGCCTACCGCCACTCACAGCCTCTCCAGGGCCCTTCAGCGCTGACTACTCCGTGCGGCATTCTCTTCTTCCTTCAGCATCGCGATCTTGTCTCCCCGTCCCCAGTGGCAGCACGATTGGAGAGCATCTGGCGTGTAGAATTTTGTCGTTACTGTTCCATTGCGTCAAAAAAGAAATACCTGGAACTTGAACTGTTATTGATTATTATACTCTTATACTCAATGAAGTACTCGTACTTATAAATGCGCATCACAAACTGCCTTGTAAGGGTTAATTTGTCTGCTGCTGCTTCCTCTTCCTTTGAGGTTTGCCAGTCCTCTTCAGCAGTGGCGGGAAAAAAGAGGTTTTCAGGCGTTAGTGTTTCTCTTTCGTACATGTTTTTAAGATACCTCATTTTCTCTAGACTTTTCTGTGATGAAGCAAAAGTCAAAGGTTGTGTATTCAGTCAACAAAAGGGTACTCATTAAATGAGAAAGAAAAACACTTGCGAAAAAATAATCTTTTTATCTGCGGTTTTGTTTGGCTTTGTTGAACTTCAAAGGATAAAGAAAGGCTAACAGGAAATATCAGAGAGAGAGAGAGAGAGAGAGAGAGAGAGAGAGAGAGAGAGAGAGAGAGAGAGAGAGGACGACGACGACGACGACGACGACACAAATGATCCTGACCTAACGTGATAGTTCCATGTCGTCACGGCGCGTGGCGGTAGCGGTGGACGTGCACCTGAGAAGGGGAGAAGCTCATCAGTGTTCCGGCTGTTGCTGTGCTTCATTATAAACCTGACGGGCGGGAGAGGAGGCGAGAGGCAGTCATCCCCGTTTCCAGCCCTCCTTACCATCTCTACCCACAAACCTGTCTCCCCTTACCGCCTCCTCATTCTCCTCCTCCTACTACCTGTCCGTACTCGCCAGACCCACCTGAGAACCCTCCACCTTCCACCTGGCCAGCCTCACCGCCCACCTGGCCACCCCGACACTCCAATTATTACTCCTCCTCTTCGTTAGCCATACCGGGACAAGTTTTAGTCGATCCGGCGTGATTATACCGATTAAGAGGACGAAAAATACGAACATACTTTCATTACCTGCAGTGTGATTATGAGTTGCCTTATGAGTCGTTTGTGCTGGTGGGGAGTGAGTAATTGGCCAGCACTCAGGGTAATCAAAGGGAGGAGTTGAAAAAAGAAATGCTTACGGGATATGACAGGAAGATACAGCCTCGCCCCACCCTTAGCCTGGGAGGAAGATGGGGAGGTGGAAATTTGGTCTGGTATTTAGGTGCTCCTCCTCCACCTGGCTTAGAGGATGAAGGAGAGGTGTGGTTGTGGAGAGGTTATGAAGAGTCGATGGGAGTTTGTGAGACGTGGCTGTGACTCAAGAATTGATTGAGGCGAGAGACAAGATGAAATGTGTCACACACACAGAGAGAGAGAGAGAGAGAGAGAGAGAGAGAGAGAGAGAGAGAGAGAGAGAATGGAACAGTATAGAGGTGAAATGGAAGAGCTAAGGAAGGATGAAGAGGAAGCGAGGTGAACTCATGGAGGGTGGAGAAAAATACTAGAGGCTGAGACGTGACATTAGTATAAATTTATTCATTCCGGGGGAAAAAAAAGTACCGATCAGGATTTCAATGAAAGGATCGGGCAGGTCCATCTGGGAGGTCGGTGTCCGGGATGGAGGTGATGTAGTGCCTAAAAGTGTGGCTGTGTTAACAAGGGCGTTGGGGGAAGAGGGAGGGGTAAAAAGAGAGGTATAGGTAGGTTATCTTATCTCAAAGGTGTGTGTGGACTGACAATTGTTGTCGTATGCGTAAATTTCTTGGCCTGTCATGAAGTGCGGAACAGGGACGTAAGGCCAGTCATCCTGAGCGTAGTGGGATTGTTAGTTGTGTGTTGGAAGTGGTAATGCACACACACACACACACACACACACACACACACACACACACACACACACACACACACACACACACACACACACACACACACACACACACACACACACACACACACACACACACACACACACACACACACACACACACACACACACACACACACACACACACACACACACACACACACACACACACACATTTTGTCCTATTTGGGGTGAAGGAAATTTAAAAATACCTCAAATTGGTGTCATGTTCCCCCTCATCGTCCCAGACGCGGGCCATCCTAAAGCCGGACGAGGCAGTAGAGTGTGTGTTGTTCCGGGATGTTACCAATCGCCACGAGGCTTGGTGGGTCGCAACGCCCTTATTCGTGTTTCTGGAATGATGTGCACGTCGCTAGAGGCTGAGTGGCGCGCCTTAGAGACAAGGACTTGGCTGCTTCTCTGGTGTGTGTCCTCGGACACAGCCCGTTGTTGAATGGAAGAGTAGACAGCTGAAACTCGAGGCCTAAAAAAAAAAAAAAAAAAAAAAAAAAAACGAGCAGAGCGGCGGCTGCAACTGGTAGGGACCTGCTGATCGTGCCCGCAGCTGCACTGGAATAACCTGTGATTAATGGCCACTTGAATTGCCAGCCACTTTGAGGACCATTATGGCGGCCTGTTGTTCATTGCTGGCGGTGGGGCAACTTGTACTAACCCCGGGGGATGTCCACACTGCGAAGGAAATGTAGATCTTGCACTCTCATCTTTTCCCTGCTCGTGACATGTATTTTTTTTTGCCTTGGAGGCAGTGGTGGCGTTCCCGTGTGTTGTGGGTGAGAGAGGGACTCGTCAGATGATTGTTTGAAGGGTAGGGGGTAAGGGAAAGGCGCCGCCGCCACCACTACATTGTCACAGCACGAGCATCAGCGTCAAAATTATGCTGGTCAGTGTTGCCGAAATTGTTTAGACGGATACATTTGTGTTGAGTGTCGACTCTTGGAGTTAGACGAGAGACAGACATAGTGCTGCAACAGAAAGCAATTGTGTTAGCAGCGGGAGGTAAATATATAGGGAGCACCGCTCATTGTTGGCGACGGCGAGCCATTGTTAGTACATGGGTAGAGGTCCAGGCGAGGGTGCATGACAGGTCACTTTAGCTTGGCGAACCGGTTTAGCCCGTGTTGGTGCGGGGCACTTGCTGTGGCCGACCTCCAGAGGCCGGACTAGAGAGGCACAGGCGTGTGTTGAATGTGTGCTCCGTTTCGTTATCATGTGAAAGTCCTCACATAATTTTGTGTCCCGTCTCCCAAGTTCATCTCTCCAAACACAACACAACACTACACAACGCAGTATAGCAGAGCACATTACACCAACAGCACAGCACAGTACATCAACAGCACAGCACAGCACAGCACAGTACATCAACAGCACAGCACAGCACAGCACAGCACAGCACATCACATCACATCACATCACATCACATACTATCTTGCGAATTACATAAATCACACTCAGTATTTTGGTTAACTGGTTAGGCTTAAATAAGTGGACTGATAGACGCTAAGGCGAATCAGAATCCTGCCTATTTAGCTTTTATAAAAGCTATCCTCAGCCTTTACGGGGAAAGTTGAGTGTTCCTGTTGACCTTTCATTATTCCCAGCCAGCCTCGCTTGGGCGCCCACCAAAGGGAGACGGATCCTTCATGCCGGTGGTGTAATGGAAAAGTTGTGCGCTGTGTGGAGAATAAAGAAAGGCCACTGTTTGGTGAGCCGTCCATCGCTGCTGCAGACGGAGGAGCTGCCCGTTACTTGGGGCGATCCTTCTCAAATTAGTTATGGATTTTCTGACTTGCATAAAGTCTAGTGGTGTGTGTGTGTGTGTGTGTGTGTGTGTGTGTGTGTGTGTGTGTGTGTGTGTGTGTCGTCTGTCTGTATGATTTTCTTTGTCTTTCTGTGTCTGTTTTTGTTTTTGTTTTGTTTTTGTTTTTTGCTTTTGTTTTTCTATTTCTATTTCTTCTGACTTACAGTATGTAGGTATGTTCCACCGTAATTCTTGGTCAAGCACAGACATGCCCGGGCAAGAGAGGTACTTAAGTTTGGTCTGCAGTACCCCTTCTGCTTACTGCACTGAAGCTGGTGATCCTGGAAGAGTGCAGACTCCGGTGGCGCAGCGTGATGAGAAAATTGGTGCCTGTACATCATCCTTTATGAAAGATTGCCTTCTTGCACGGCGCCGCAGCTTCCTCTGGCGTGTTGGCAGAGCCCCGCCCGGGCCCTTTGCTGGAGGATGGCAGGAGGGAATGTTCTAGGGTTAGATGTGTGGAATTCAAGAACATGATATACCTGATGACTCTCACACTGACTAGCTGTGTCCTTGTAGTGGTTGGTGAATGGTAACCAGTACGTCTTTTTGAACAGTGGCGGCGAGGGAGGGGGGTGAGGGCTGACAGCTAGCCATGTGACGCCTGATGGGCAGAATTTGCGTTTGCAGCAGTGTGTTGAGGGTCACTGCGGTGGTGGTTCAGGTATTTCAACCTCCTTTTCTGCTTACACGACATATTTTCTCGTCTGGTTAAGCATCCAGAGGTATTGTGGCAAAATTTGGTGAACACTGGCTGCATGTAAGAATGATGGATATGTTCAGCCGAGGGATAAGTGACGAGGTAAGGGACGAGACGGAGGAGCATGTAGAGGGAGGATGGTGGAAGGCTACTAGAGTAGGGCGGTGTTGTATAGCTGTTCTGATAAAGGCGAGGTAACATTGACCGTTCACAGGGAACCATGACGGTGCTCTGTCTGTAAAACTCTCTGTGTGTACCTAGTGACTTGAAAACCCCATCCCTGTTCTGACAATACTCTCAGTCTTGGGGACAGGTAATGGACACCGCATCCGTATGTACCTCTTCCTCCCCCAGCTATCGAGCCATCCGAGGCGCACAAGACGTGCCCTGTGGGGGTCTGTCTGAGAAGGGGCTTGTCGGGAAAGGAGTAAAGGTGTAAAGACTGCAGGCAGCGTGTAACAAGGCACCATGCATCGTAGGTCCAAGTGTGGCGGTGCGCTGCTAACTGGTGTGAAGGAAAGCCCTGTCGTCAACATCACGCATCGCCTCCCCCGGCCAGGTGGTGTAGCTGTGGTGGCTGTAGAGACGCTTCAACGAGTGCGTTAATTTTGTACCTGAGCGGCCACCTGTGTGTGTGTGTGTGTGTGTGTGTGTGTGTGTGTGTGTGTGTGTGTGTGTGTGTGTGCGTGCGTGCGTGCGTGCGTGCGTGCGTGCGTTTGTGCTGCATGCATCTTTATAGATTTAAACAAGGTCATAGGAATCTTGGTTTATCAAACCCGCCTCACTTATCCTTAAACCCTTCCCGCACCCAATACTGTTTTGAAGGCTTCCACCCAGCATCCTCAGTTCATGGCTCAACGGACTCCTTGTTCCGTGTGTGAGTTGATGTCTTCCGTCTGCCGACCATGAATCGCCTCGCCAGCCAGCGTGACGGAACCGGAGCGGACAGTCCCGCAGGCGTCCCATCCCGGCTGTTCCCTGGTCACCACCAAAAACGCTTCGCTCCGCCCTGTCCAGCTTTCTATGGCAGATGGTTGCACGCCGCAGTCATTCTCCCACAGTCTTTATTATCATAGTTTTACGAGCAATCCCCACGAAGAGGAGAAAGATGAAGCTGTGCGCGCCTTGCCATAGGATGTTCCCCGACCATCTGGTGGCAACTTGCGGTTTGAGAGAGCAACGTTATCATTACTTGACGGCAGAGTGTGGGGCGAATCGAGGCTTGGCTGTGGGTGGGAACGGAGCAGGAGGGGTGAGCAGGTTTTCCAAGACCTTGTCTTTCTCCCTTGCAAGTAAGGCTGTGTGTCACGTGGAAGCAAAAGCTTATACAGAAATGCGAGAAGTTTTGTGACAACGGAGTGGGGCAGTCTGATGGGGAAGGGCGGTAAGGATGGGTTATTCGTTCAGGCAAGAGCAGGGCGGAGTTGGGGGGGGGACGAGGGGCAGGATGGGCGAGCCTAAACAACGTAATATAAGGGTGAGAAAATGGCCCACTCAGTCTCCAGCGTGGAGTAACACCTCGCGGGGCCTCTATTATCCCGCCGTGAAAAACCTGCTTCACGGCGATGGTCACGGCGCATTCACTTTTACCTTACGTGTGTGTAGGGGTGTTGTCTGCTCGCTGTTGATGTTTCACTCCACCACAATCCTTATGGCGCGGAGGGAAGGTCTTGGGAGGCAAATGTGGCGGGCAAGGGGGCGGTGGTGGTTCAGGTGACGACTCAAGGATGTGACATTATATGCTTGATGAGGGTTACTGCGTTGCGGTCTTATCGGCCTTATATTATTGGATATTACGTAATATAATCCGACTTGAGGACAGTATGTTGTAATTTGGTCTTTGATAGTAGTAGTAATAGTAGTATGTATCTTGTCAACTGTTGGAAGATGCGTCATGTGGCGCTGTTGTTGAAACCCACCTGCTGGACACACTTTGGACCGAATGCATCACCTTTTGCCTTGTTTTCTTTACTTTGATAAGGCAGCTGGATCACAAACGCGGAACTCAGCTCTCTCTCTCTCTCTCTCTCTCTCTCTCTCTCTCTCTCTCTCTCTCTCTCTCTCTCTCTCTCTCTCTCTCTCTCTCTCTCTCTCTCTCTCTCTCTCTCTCTCTCTCTCTCTCTCTCTCTCTCTCTCTCTCTCTCTCTCTCTCTCTCTCTCTCTCTCTCTCTCTCTCTCTCTCTCTCACACACTCTCTCTCACACACACACACACACACACACACACACACACACACACACACACACACACACACACACACACACACACACACACACACACACACACTAAAAATAAATGAATCCCATTTTGCAATGTTTGAGAGAATATTTTGAGTGAGTGAGAGAGAGAGAGAGAGAGAGAGAGAGAGAGAGAGAGAGAGAGAGAGAGAGAGAGAGAGAGAGAGAGAGAGAGAGAGAGAGAGAGAGAGAGTGTGTGTGTGTGTGTGTGTGTGTGTGTGTGTGTGTGTGTGTTCATTTGTTTGTTCGTTTGTAGGGCAGTGGATGTGGCGGTCATTGTGTTGGTGATGGTGGTGGTGGTGGTGGTGATGGTGATGGTGGTGATGGTGGTGATGGTGATGGTGGTGGTGGTGGTGATGGTGGTGGTGGTGGTGGTGGTGGTGATGGTGGTGGTGGTGGTGATGGTGATGGTTGCTGCTAATAGGTGTGGTTGTTTCTTCCTGGTCGCAGCGCTTCACTTGTCCCTGTCTTATCTACAATACTTGAAGACTTTTTACTGTTATTATTTCCAGCGATATGTCATGTTTATTGCCCTTGTTTGTTCCTTTATAGGTTCGTATGTGTGTGTGCGTGCGTGCGTGCGTGCGTGCGTGTGAAGTACCGGAAAAGAAGGAAAAAAAAAAAAAAGGAAAATGGTGTGTTATTATGGATGTGGAAGTGAATGTCTGTGCGTACCCGATGGCTGAGCAACGTTTGAGTTCCATGGATAAAACGATAATGGACGTGGTGTAAGGGAACTTGAAGAGTTGGTTTTGGGCACACGAGGGCCCTATTTTTTTTTTTTTTTTTTTTTTTTTTTTTTTTTTTTTTAATCACTGAAATATTTAGCTTTTACTTGCGTGTGGGCTTGTGGGTTGCCCTCCTCAGCATGAGATCATCGCCGAGAATGACTGAAAAGTGAGGGGGAGCGAGGCGGCACTCCTGACCAACGCCTATGAGGCTGTGGCGGAACAGGCCTCACACGGCGGGCCGCTCTCATGTCCAGTCACGGGGACTTGATAGGAGAGACTTGCCAGGCGAGAGATGGCTAGTGTTTCTTTTATAGTGACGGGGTACAATACTGGCAGCCTTAAGTTATGGCCAATAAGTGCTTGCCTGGGAAGAACACAAAGAACTGCGTGAGCGAGGGGAGCCCCTTCACCTTTGGTACTGCTAACGATGTCCTCCGCCCCTCTTCATGAGGAGTTATATCAATTAGGAGCCTGCTCGGAAGGAAGATTCTTAGCAACCCTTGCTATATATGCAGCATCCTGCTACTGCCCCGATAAGTGCCGTGCTGCCTTGCTTCTCAACTGTTACGTGCTGCAACTGCGGCAGTGGCTTGTCGTTGGGAAAATGTATTCTATACATTAAAATGTTCTTTTTCTTTGTGTGTGACTATTTATTAGTTTGTAAAATTTGTTGCAAACAAAATCAGAACACTTTCTTTTTTTGTTTTTCAGGTATGTGAAAAACGCGAATTCGTGTGAGTTGGATCAGTGGTGAGTACCAGTGTGTGTGTGTGTGTGTGTGTGTGTGTGTGTGTGTGTGTGTGTGTGTGTGTGTGTGTGTGTGTGTGTTTGTTTGTTTGTTTGTTTGTTTGTTTGTTTTGCGTGCACATGCGCTTCCCTGCGTGCGTGCATACAGGTAGATTACTAGCCGCCTGGCAGGTGTTGGTTTGGGAAACCAGTGACCACTCCTCGTCACAGACATGCAAATATACCCCTAAAACTCCCTGCCACTCGGTACCCTTGGACCGATGTTGGCTGGCGTGAAGGAATGGGGCAGGTGGAGGGAGGGAGGGAGGTGGTCTGCCAGGGGGAACGGATGTAGGCCAGCAGGAAGAGGTTGGAGATGTCTTTCAGGATGGAGGGTGGTGACAAGAGACTTTGTAGCAGAAGGCATAGCCTATAGGGAGGCAGACGAGTGACCGGTACTGTGTGTGTGTGTGTGTGTGTGTGTGTGTGTGTGTGTGTGTGTGTGTGTGTGTGTGTGTGTGTGTGTGTGTGTGTGTGTGTCGCGCGCGCGCGCGCGTCATGAGATATATTGAGGTATGAGTTCATCACGTCAACCAAATTAGGTTCGTGGGAGTGGAGCGTTGTTATTTATTTATTTATTTTTCGCTCTCCTTGCCCTCATTGCCCTCTTCTTTTCCTTTTTTAATCTTCTCCATCTATTCCTTCCCTCCTTCCCCTTCTTTTACTCACTGGTCTCGTATGAAGCCCCACTATTTGCATTACACACGGGGTGCGGCGCGCGGCTTTGGTGTGCCTCAGATACTGTGCGGCAAATCTGCTGTTCATGTTCTCTTGCTTGGCTGCCTGCCCTGCCCTCTCTCCCGCCTTCCTTACCCACTGCCACTTTGCCATTCACTTTTTCTTCTCATATTAATTGCATTTTTTTCTGTATTTTGATTGAGAAGTTCTTTTTAGATTGGTCGATTTTTTTTTTCTTCTTTCTTTCCGTTCTAGGACGAGTAGAATCTCCTCTCTCTCCTCCCCTCAGTTACATCCCGTCCGCCACATTGTCTATAATGTATCTTGAAGGGCACTGCGTCCCTCGAGGGCCCTCTGCTCTCTGAGAAGCGAAAGGATGAAAGTGTGGAGAAGAGGAGGAACGCGTAGATGAGCTTCCTCCGAGGCATGGGTGGACTGTGTTGGAGGGCGGGTTCTCCGGGAATGGCAGCAGAACATCCCTCTGCTGAATTTCTTGCTCTTTCTTATAACCTAACCTTTTATTGGCCAGTTTTCCCTCTTGCCACGGCCACCAGTGCTCTGGGCGGACGCCGCTGTCAGCTGGAAGGTAGTGTGAGTGGTGACGAGGCACAGTTAGTCAGGTCAAGTTGCTTTTTGTTACAACTTGTGCTTGCTGTCAGGTGCAGGGAGGGAGGAAGGGGGCAGGTGCCAGATCCTCGTTGCTCCGCCTGCCGTCGTCACCACAACGCTGGGTACCGCTAGCACGGGAAGACACAGGCATTGTCTTGCCGTAGTGTGGGGGGACATTGTTCTTTACAGGTCTCTTTTTTTCTTCTCGTATGTTCTTTATTCCTTCTTGCAAGTAATAGTTCATACTTGCCACTTGCATTTCGCAGCTAATTATAAGTATAGTAGCGGAAGAGAGTCGTGGTCCCATTTCCCTGCATGCATAGCTCCGCGTAGCCCTGTGGGAATGTGTGCGATTTGTGGTGAGACAGCACCAACACCACGCAGATTCGTGTCCCCCCCCACCCTCCCGCCATTCAAGTACAGGAGAGAACGCCCTTGACTACAGAGAGAGAGAGAGAGAGAGAGAGAGAGAGAGAGAGAGAGAGAGAGAGAGAGAGAGAGAGAAAACTCATGGGGGAGGATCGGCTTCGTGGAAAATCTTAGTGCAGTATTGGGAGGGTACGGGTGTGTGGGTTACTTGTCAGAATGTTGCTTGAGGGGGATTCTGGCGGTGGCGGAGGCAGGATGGGTGTTTGGGAAGACAAATCTATGAGAAATTCACCACACGGCTAACTTGGGGAGCTTCAGGTAGTGGACACCACGAAGCGATGGAAGCAGGTAGAGGTGGTGTATAGAATAGGGAAAATAGAAAGACTTGGTGAGGATGAACGATGGGAAGGCAACAGGGCCGGATAACATACCTGTAGAGGTGTGGAAGAGTTTAGAAGAGGAAGGGCTTGAGTGGCTGTGTTGGTTGGTAAATAAGATCTATGAGAAGGAGAAAATCCCAAATGCATGGAGATGCAGCGATATTGTCCCAATATACAAAGAGAAAGGAGACATACAGGACTGTAAAAATTACAGAGGAATTAAATTAATGTCGCATACAATGAAGCTGTACGAAAGGATAATTGAGAGAAGAGTAAGGGGAGAAACACAGGTGGGAGAAGAACAATTTGGTTTTATGCCGGGAGAAGTACTACCGATGCAATCTTTGCGCTAAGACAACTGCTGGAGAAGTATGGGGAGAAACAAAGAGAGTTACACCTTATTTTCATTGATTTGGAAAAAGCTTATGATAGAGTACCACGCCAGGAAGTTTGGGCTAGTATGAGAAGAAAAGGAGCATCAGAGAAGTATGTGAGAGTGATCCAGGACATGTACGAAGGCTCAAGGACGAGGGTAAGGAGCAGTGTGGGAGCAACAGAGGAGTTCTGTGTGAGAGTGGGCCTGCACCAGGGATCTTCTCTGAGCCCATATCTGTTCAACCTACTCATGGATGACAGTATTCAAAATATAAAGGAGGAGGCACCGTGGACTATGTTGTTCGCGGATGACATCGTCTTGGTGGATGAAAGTAGAGATGGTGTGGAGAGAAAGTTGGAGAGATGGCGACGAGCATTGGAGGAGAGAGGTTTGAGAATTAGCAGGAGAAGACGGAGTATCTGAATTTTAATGGTCGACAGGAGAGTGAAGTATGGATGCAAGATATGAAGTTAAAGGGTGTGAAGGAGTTCAGATACTTGGGCTCTCATATATCAGCGGACGGCAACCTGGATGGAGAGATCATTCACCGTATCCAATCGGGCTGGAAGAATTGGAAAAGAACAACTGGAGTGCTCTGTGACCGAAAAATTAGTGCAAGAGTAAAGGGAAAAGTGTTCAAATCGGTGGTTAGACCTGCCATGTTATATGGTGCGGAGACGTGGCCAATAAAGAAAGCACAGGAGAATAAGTTGGAGGTTGCTGAGATGAGAATGTTAAGGTGGATGCTTGGGGTGACAAGGAGGGATAAAGTGAGAAACAATTTTATAAGAGGAACAGCCAAAGTAACGGAGGTGACAAAGAAAGTACAAGAAAGGAGAATGCGATGGTTCGGTCATATCAAAAGGCGAGAAGAAGGATATGTCGGCAGAAGGATATTGGATATGGAAGTGGAGGGAAGAAGACGACGTGGCAGGCCAAAGAAAAGATGGAAGGATCGTATTGGAGAGGACCTGAGGGAGAGAGGATTGAGTGGAGAGGAGTTTGGGGACAGAGCCTTGTGGAGAAGACTAGTGAGGAACAGCGACCCCATATGAACATGGGAGCAGCTGCAGAAGAAGAAGAAGAAGAGAAAGACTTGGTGAGAATAGGGAGCGAAGAATGGATGGTGTGGAGATGGGATGTGTTTAAGGAAAGACTGGAAGTATGGGATGATGGATGGAAAGGTGGAGTGAAGGGTAGGAATGTAGTAGCGAGAGAGCGAGCAAGACAAGGTGCTATCCTCAGGACAGAGTGTGTCTGCGTAGTGCATGACGCTCAGGACCATCTGTGTTCCATTAGCGTCACCAGGACCACTGCCGAGAGAGAGAGAGAGAGAGAGAGAGAGAGAGAGAGAGAGAGAGAGAGAGAGAGAGCCACCTCCACTATTAGTAAAATATTGATAAATAATGTGTAACACGAAGCCTATTGATGATTGGAGAAAACTGTACCGCATGCTACCAGTCGCCCCAGCTTCCCAGACTGTGCTACTCGTAATTACTGGCAGTACTGCCATCCTTCCTTCTTTTCCTGCACCCCTTCCCTTTCCTTCTCCTCAATTCGGTGTTCAAAAAGTATGACAACTGGACATACAAAATACAGGAAAAGGTGATTTTAGAATGACATGCCAAACAAAATTGTGTGAACATTCATATGGAACGTAACATAATAGAGGCACTGAATATACACTACATTATGTACACATCACACACACACACACACACACACACACACACACACACACACACACACACACACACACACACACACACACACACACACACACACACACACACACACACACACACACACACACACACACACACACACACACACACACACACACACACACACACACACACACACACACACACACACACACACACACACACACACACACACACACACACACACACACACACACACACACACACACACACACACACACACACACACACACACACACACACACACACCTATAGTAATTTTTCCGTATTTTTGGTGATGTTTTGGGTAGTCAACGAAACAACGCATTCGCTAATTTTCTGACAAGTCATGCAGCAATTGTTATCCGTCATTGGATGAAGAGGGGATCTGCTTTTTAATAATACAGACATACAAGAAACAAAAACAACTCTGCAAAAATTTTGGAATGTAAGACAAAAGAAGATCAAGGAAATAGAAGACGATAACAGAAACCAATAAGTGAAAGAAGAAAAGACCCCGACAGCCAGATAAAATAGGTCAGGGAGAGCCGATTCAAAGGCATCTCTCCCGACCTATAACTCAACTCAACTCAAGTCAGTGTTTGTCATTCATCACAACACTCATTAATGAAGTGAACATGATAGAGTTCACAGCACGGAGAACAATTAGACCGTTATAGACCGTTAAAGATTTTGCGGAAAAACACCAACGTAATATAACAAACACCTTTTACGAATATTTTTTTCTTTCACTCTTTCCTCTCACGCTGCCAGTCATGTGTTTCTACCTCTCTTGTTATTGCTCGCATCTTTGACACCTTTCCCACTCTCTCATTTTCACTTTTATTTCCTCCCTTCCTACTTCCTTCCCTCCTCTTTACTTCTTTCTCCTTGCATGCATAGGTGTTTTCTTTTCATTCCTTTCTTTCATTTCTTGCTTTATTATTATTTTTTTTTCTTTTATGTCCTGGCCTATAGTGCCTGTAGGTAACTTGAAGAGTATGGGAAGCGCTCCTCAGCTTCCACCCATTAGTGGCGTGGGCAATTTTATTTATAGTGGTACCCATATAAGAGCCCATATCACCATCCAAACGCATCTTTGGTGTAACCACCTAGAACCTGGGTATCATGGTGATATGTATAGGTGATTTCAAACCACTCGACAAATGACAAAGTATCAAGGCGATACGTGGTGGGATTCGAACCTACGCGTGGACGTCTGTCCGATCCCAAGCTCACCACCATATGCTTACCTGCTCTCTTATTTTTTCCATGCTAAATCGTCGTTCTCTCTCTCTCTCTCTCTCTCTCTCTCTCTCTCTCTCTCTCTCTCTCTCTCTCTCTCTCTCTCTCTCTCTCTCTCTCTCTCTCTCTCTCTCTCTCTCTCTCTCTCTCTCTCTCTCTCTCTCTCTCTCTCTCTCTCTCTCTCTCTCTCTCTCTCTCTCTCTCTCTGTTCTCTCCCTCTCTCCCACACTCCCTCCTCCTCCCTCCTCCCTTCTCTCCTTCTCCCTTTTCGCTTGCCTTCATGCAGCCATCCATTACTCCTTCCCCTCCTTCCTCCTCCCTTCTTCTCTCTCCCTCCCTCCCTCCGTCACACAAACACACACACACACACACACACACACACACACACACACACACACACACACACACACACACACACACACACACACACACACACACACACACACACACACACACACACACACACACACACACACACACACACACACACACAGAGAGAGAGAGAGAGAGAGAGAGAGAGAGAGAGAGAGAGAGAGAGAGAGAGAGAGAGAGACCCTTCCGTATCCTCATGGTGTGTGCCCTGACGATGCGGAAGTGGTCAAGTGAAAGCCTACAGACCTACGTAAACAAGGGCAGGTGGGAGATGAGAGGAGCGGGGCCTGGTGCATGGGAGGGCCGCGGGAGGGATTCAGGTGAAGGTGGCCTCGGTAGGTGAGTGAAACACATGATTTGCTGTGGGCTGCTTGTTTTTGTGGTGTGTACGGCAGGTGGGTATTGTGTTTTGGTGGTTGTGAAGAGGGATGGTGCTTGTGACGGGCTGTGGGTGATGTGTGTTTTTTTATTTAAGGGAAAATTGATTAAGGGCAACAAGAAATATTAAAGAGTAAGGCCCACTCAGATGCCAATTCTCGTATAATGTGTTCTGTGCCTATGTAATGGTAAATCGAGGAGTGAATGCTTGGGAATTGTGGTAGTGGTAGTAGTAGTAGTAGTGATAGTGGTAGTAGTAGTAGTAGTAGTAGTAGTAGTAGTAGTAGTAGTAGTAGTAGTAGTAGTAGTCGTGGTAGAGGAAGTAGTGTTAGTTGTAGTGTTGGTAACGGTAAGTAGATAAGTGAGTACATGGGATTAGTAATAGTAGTAGTAGTTGTTGTTTTTGAGGTAATTGTAGCTTTGTTGTTGTTGTTGGTGGTGGTGGTGGTGATGGTGAGACAAACAGAAAGGAAGAAAAAGCGTGCCAGACGTGTTAACTAATGACTTTGTTGTTTTTTTGTGTTGCTACGTCATCTAATTTAAAAACAGAAAAAGATGGAGGGCGATAGAAGCGAGATGAATGACTTGTATCTCTATTGAAACAGGAGTGGATATGTGATTACCGAGACGCATTTTTACTATGATTCTTGGGCATGACTGGACTATTTTATTGACCCCACTATGGAGGTCAGAAGATTAGTGGCCACAGTCTTCACTATTTTGATCCTCCACATGAGTTTCTGAAGCTGTAGAAAATCACCAAATAGCAACCAGAAAGACTATGGAAATGCATCATGGTACTGGAGACGTTAAGTGTCTGTTCATTGTCAGGTCTGTGCTAAACTGAATTGACCTGAACTGAAATTAAATGTGGCGAGAACTAACATAACTCATCCTAACAAAATGAACGAGTATATAGTGGATGAAAGGGACGGAGAGCTGGGATGTTCCTTAGCAGTGTATTAACGATGGATGACTGAAGTGGAGGCATCCGTAAAGGGCAGGGTGGGTCTCAGATAGAGATGTACCGATACCAAAATTTTGGCCGATTCCGATACCGATACCACCTAATTGGGCTGATACCGATACTACTACTTATAGTGATTACTGCACTGGACACCAGGATGAGTTGGTGGACGGCGAGCGTTATCAGATGGGAGGCTTTGTTTTGGGGGATGCTGTAAGTCCTTCTGAGAACGTTTGTGAAATAGGAGCAATTCTAGAAGCTTTTTGAAGCCATTTGCAAAGGTAAATTACTCTGTAATTGGAATGAATATCTTCTCAGTCTTCTGATTCTTGTCAGTTATTTTGAATTCTTAGTTATGGAATTTTTACATCCTTAGGTTAACACAAGTAACTCAAAAATTAAACTTGCATTGAAATTAATATACATATATAATTCGAGCTTCCACCTATTCCAGTATGATATCTTGGAAAATGCTATCTAGCACTAGCACTGTTAATTATAAATCAAATAAGAATATGCTGTTATTTACAATAATGTAAAATGCCACTATATATATATATATATATATATATATATATATATATATATATATATATATATATATATATATATATATATATATATATATATATATATATATATACCAAATAATTTTGTTGGATTCTCAATATCTGAAGTTTGACATTCTTAGATTATAGTTCAAAAACATAAGTTTTTCACCTGTGTGAACTTTGTGTGGGTGGAGGAGCAGCGTCTGACTGAGAGACAGTGAGAATGCGTGGTGACTTATGACCGACCGTGTGACAGGATGCCGGAGTTCAGCCTATACGCGTTTCATACACGTCCAATTTAGAGGTTGTGGCTTATTACCACAGAAAACAGTATTTTATGATATACGGTAATCACCACGGAAACTTAGTACGCCGTATTATATTAATTTGGTATCATCATTATCTTATATTGAATATATCACTAAGTAGTAAATTCCTTTTAGGTATCGGAAGTATCGGCATAAAATAAGCCGATACCGATACCGATACCGATACTGATATCCAAAAAATGCGCCGATTCCGATACTGATACCGATGGATCGGTACATCTCTAGTCTCAGAGGGCCTGCAGGGGTGAGCTGGCAGAGAGGAAGAAACGAACGTGGAGGGATTTTAATGAACGAGAGAGCTGGGAGGGAGGGAGGGAGGGAGGGAGATAGAGAAGGAGGAGGGAAGTAGGGATGGAGTGAAGGAGGGAGGGATAGAAAAGGAGGAGGTATTAGGAAGCTACCGGGAGCGGTATGTACATTTATTGGGTGGTTTGGGTGCTCAGCTTACATTTGGTAGCTTTAACCCAACCTTTCTCTCCTTTCCTTCCCTCTCTTCTCAGCGTCGGTACATCCCATCTCTTCTCTCTTGCCTTCCTTACCTCCTCCTCTCTTTTCCCTCCCTTCCCTCCCTTCCTTCCGAAACAAAATCTCTTTCTCTCCAATTTCTCCACATTCCCTCCTTTTATCGTAGTCTTCTGATATCTTCTCATTCATTCCATTTTCTCAGTCCTGTTTTTCCTTTAATTCCTCTCCTTTCCTTTCCTTTCCTTACTTTTTTCTTTTCTTTCTTTCTTTCTTTCTTTCTTTCTTTCTTTCTTTCTTTCTTTCTTTCTTTCTTTCTTTCTTTCTTTCTTTCTTCCTTCCTTCCTCCCTTCCCCTCCTTCCCCTCCCATCCCTCCCTCACCTCCCTCCTCCCTACCTTTTTCTTTCATTTTTCTTTCTTTCTATCTTTCTTTCTTTCTTTCTTTCTTTCTTTCTTTCTTTCTTCCTTTCCTTCCTCGCTTTTTCTTTTTTCTTCCTTCCTTCCTTCCTTCCTTCCTTCCTTCCTTCCTTCCTTCCTTCCTTCCTTCCTTCCTTCCTTTTCTTCCTTCTCCTTCTCTCTCATTCTCTTCCTGTCTTTCTTCTGCCATTTACACTCGTTTCGTCTTCCATCTTTCACGATTCACGACAACACGTCCCCCCTCCTCCCTCCTCCCACCCTTTTTCTCTTTTTGCTGAGTCTCATCTCACATTTTTTCTTGCTCCTCTTCCCCCCCTCTCTCTCTCTCTCTTTTTTTTAAACACTCTCTCTCTCTCTCTCTCTCTCTCTCTCTCTCTCTCTCTCTCTCTCTCTCTCTCTCTCTCTCTCTCTCTCTCTCTCTCTCTCTCTCTCTCTCTCTCTCTGTTTCCAATCGTCGTTCTCTCGCATTGTTTTCTTGGCGTTGTGCCTTCTGCTCTTATCGATATTCAGGTGAAACGAGCTGCTTTGGCATGTTGCTCTTCATTTTCTTCTCCTCTCTTTATTTTTTCTCTCTCTCTCTCTCTCTCTCTCTCTCTCTCTCTCTCTCTCTCTCTCTCTCTCTCTCTCTCTCTCTCTCTCTCTCTCTCTCTCTCTCTCTCTCTCTCTCTCTGGCGTGGTCTTCCTGCTTCCTCTTTCTCGCATTATTTTCTTTCCTCCTCCTTGAGCCGTTCCTTCTCCCTCCCTCTCTCCCTTCCTCATTCCATTATTTCTATTACACTTCTCGTCCCCTCGACATATCTGAACTGATAAGGCGATAGGCTACCTCTTTTCATGTCCTTCTCTCCCTCGCTTCTTCGCTCCTACACTTTACTTTTTCTTCCCTCGCCTCCTCTCTTGTCACCTAAAGGAGCCGATAGGGAGTGGTTCCTTTTTGTATCAAGTCCTCCTGTTCCTCTTCCTCTTCCTCTTCCTCTTCCTCCTGAAACAACAACAACAGCAGCAGCATGAGGCAGTTTGCGCCGTAAATTAGCCCTCCCAGGTCTTCCCGGCCCGGAACTTCCGCCCCCTTAACTTCAGTAAATGAGGAAATTGAAGGAGGTCGTGGTTTATGGGCTGGCGGAGGAAAGGCGCGTCATCAGCCATGTTTCAGCCACTCACGCACCCTGTATGTCAGGCACACTCCGCACTTTTGTTTAGTATCTGCTTACTTGTGTCGTTCAGTCATCCAGCCAGGTAGCCAGGATGTATGCCGTCACTTTTATGATCCACGCTTGTCTTCCAGCCGTCAAGGAGCCATTGACTCATCCAGCATGGCACCAGTAACATAAATATAGTCCCTACAACTCAATCGCCTATCACCCATTTAGTCTCCCAGTGTTGCATCCGGTCACTTTTGTGTCTCACCGAGTTTGTCAGCTATTTTCTGTTTCTTTTTAGTTGCTAGAAGGCATTTACTTTTTAGTTGCTGAAGGCATTTACTTAACGTAAACTGTGTCAGTGATTAAACTATCCACTGAGTCACCCAGCCAACCAGCCAGTCACCTTACTCTTCAGTCACACATTGAGCCACCTAAGCAGCCTCTTGAGTCACCTCGCCGCATCATCAGCCACTTAACACTCAGCCAGCCAGCCACGCAGCCAGCCAGCATCTGCTTGTATGGTGTGGTGGCGTCATTGCCACTCCCCGTGCGTACTGACGCGTGTTCGTGATGCGATGCGGAGAAAGGGAGGGAAAGCAGCTCTCCTCCTTGTCTCCCTTTTCTCTGTTCTTCCTTCTGTGCCTCTTTTCATTTCAAGATCTCTCCAGGCTCTCCAGGATGCGATTGTTCAGTGCATGTGTTAGGTACGGGCGTGGTGTGTTTAGCTTTGGTGTATCGGTGTGAGTGTCCAGTCTTAGCTGTAGAGGGAGGGTGTGTGGTGATGCATGGGATGGATACACGCATAATGGTGGACTTGCCTATTGTTATGTTGGAAGTATTGGTCGTTTTGTATATCTATGCTACTGTAGTCGGTGTGTTGTAAGTGTTATAAGTGTGGTAGTGGTAGTAGTAGTAGTAGTAGTAGTAGTAGAAGTAGTAGTAGTAGTCAGTAGTAGTAGTAGTAGTAGTAGTAGTAGCAGTAGCAGTAGCAGTAAAATGGAGGAAAGTAGGAGACAGGATAGACTGTAGAACGGCGAACAGGGCAAACGAAAGCGGTGTTCTTAAAGAGGATGTATGGCGTAACTCCTCAGGGGACCACGCCACCATTAGGCGGTGTGAGAGGAAGAGATTACACCATCTGGCAGGAGAAGAGGCAAGATGAGTAGAAAATGGTGACGATGACAGTAAAAATGCAAGGGAAGAAGGAAAAGAAAAAATAGTAGATTAATTTAGAAGCGTAAAAATGGTATCATCCTACAGCGAGGAATTAAAAGGGATTGTAAAGAACACAGGAAAAAGGTAAACATAGAAACAACAACAGCAGCAGCAGCAGCAGCAGCAGGAGGAGGAGGAGGAGGAGGAGGAGGAGGAGGAGGAGGAGGAGGAGGAGGAGGAGGAGGAGGAGAAGAAGAAGAAGAAGAAGAAGAAGAAGAAGAAGAAGAAGGAGGAGGAGGAGGAGGAGGAGGAGGAGATTAGAGGGCCAGGCTGCCACCGCAAGGGCGAGGAGCCGCGACAAATCCTACCAGGAGGCTGCAGGCTTATGCGTCTTGCCCGCCCAGGTGTGGCGCTAGTTCCTTGTCCTTGCCTTGATGCCACCGCTCATCACCACCTGTTTACCCTCCCAGCCCTGCTCCTGGTAACCCCGCCTCACATTAGAGAAATCCCTGTGTGTGTGTGTGTGTGTGTGTGTGTGTGTGTGTGTGTGTGTGTGTGTGTGTGTGTGTGTGTGGTTTGCGTTTGCACTGAGGCTCTAGGGAGGGTGGTGGGATCGAGGCGCTGAAAGGCGAGGGAAGATTGGACTTAGCGGATGGAGGAAAGGAGGCGGGTGAGGAGGAGTGGCGTGCACAGAGAGGCTGGTGTGGGCCCGAGGCGAGGCAGTCGATCCTTTGGTGCTGAGGAGAAGCAGAGGCAGAGGCAGGGGTGGTCAGTGCAACGTGTATAGGGGAGCAAGGAGAAGCAGGCACTGTGGTGCTATTCTCTCTCTCTCTCTCTCTCTCTCTCTCTCTCTCTCTCTCTCTCTCTCTCTCTCTCTCTCTCTCTCTCTCTCTCTCTCTCTCTCTCTCTCTCTCTCTCTCTCTCTCTCTCTCTCTCTCTCTCTCTCTCTCTCTCTCTGTGTGTGTGTGTGTGTGTGTGTGTGTGTGTGTGTGTGTGTGTGTGTGTGTGTGTGTGTGTGTGTGTGTGTGTGTGTGTGTGTGTTGGGTGACTGCCAGTGAGGTGGGAAATGGATGTGGAAAGAAGTTTTAAGAAAAATTACGAGGAGCACAACTCTTCAGGCCCCGCTCCTCGTCTCCGCCTAGCACAAGTTTGCGAGGATCTCTTCACTGCTTGCAAAACTTAGACAAGACCTTTTCCAGGGTATGCTGGCCTCACCTACATACCATGTGCTGTCATTCATATTAAAGGACCAGAAAAAGGCTGATGGCCCGCCAGCTGGTGAGGAGGAATGAAAGGGCCCAGTCTCCTCCACATTCTATTATTGGTGACCCCTGGAGCAACAAGAAGGCGTGGCATCCTTGATAGCGTTTCCCAAGACAGAGGTGCAGGGCGTGCCGCGCCAGGTGGGGTACAGCTTCCATCTCACTGTCCATAGGAATGTCACAGCCATGTTTTCAGTGGTTCGCCAAGTGGAGATTTCCAGGGTCATTTTCCTGTTTTTCATTACCAATTCATTGACACGTGCAGAGGAAATACCTACATAGCGACCTGCCCTCACCATGACGGCTAACCAGGAGAAAGTTTAGACCTACAATGTATGTAGTGGCGAGAACCTCTCCACACACACACACACACACACACACACACACACACACACACACACACACACACACACACACAGTGTGGTGGTTAGTTACACGCTCGACTCACAATCGAGAGGCCGGGTTCGAGTCCAGGTGCGGCGATGCAAATGGGCAAGCCTCTTAATGTGGCCCCTGTTCACACACACACACACACACACACACACACACACACACACACACACACACACACACACACACACACACACACACACACACACACACACTGCGTAGTGTAGTGGTTAGTTAGCACGCTCGACTCACAATCGAGAGGGCCGGGTTCGAGTCCAGGTAAGCGGCGATGCAAATGGGCAAGCCTCTTAATGTGTGGCCCCTGTTCACCTAGCAGTAAATAGGTACGGGATGTAACTCGAGGGGTTGTGGCCTCGCTTTCCCGGTGTGTGGAGTGTGTTGATGTGGTCTCAGTCCTACACGAAGATCGGTCTATGAGCTCTGAGCTCGCTCCGTAATGGGGAAGACTGGCTGGGTGACCAGCAGGCGACCGAGGTGAATTACACACACACACACACACACACACACACACACACACACACACACACACACACACACACACACACACACACACACACGGCTGGATCAGATGCACACAAGAAATCATTCCAGAAGGCAGTACAGGCTGTCAATCTTTCTCGCGTGTTTGGCTAACCACTTCGTGTACTGCTGACGTTA
>NC_059291.1:21122153-21134653 GCF_017591435.1 Portunus trituberculatus
CCCGAGCCAGACAGGAAATGCCAGGAAGGAGAAGACGCTCGTGCTTAACTCAATATAACCCTCACAAGTAGGCCTAGGCAGAGAAAAGAGGAGAAGCCAACATTTTTCACCTTTTCTTTCCCCCGTGTGCTGGCAGGAGACACACCAGGCCGAGCAAACAGCTTCATAGGTGAGAGTTTGCTCTCCTGATTAAAACACAGCACTGCTTGTTTACCAGGATTTCAAGTCCGTCCCGGCCCGCACACTACACCGCTCCGCCCGCCTGCTCCTCGTGTCCTGCCTACTTGAGAAAGCAGTATTATCAGACACGCTTTTTCTCCCAGCCAGATCGAAATTCCCAGGCGAATATGCCGCGTCTGGCCTTACCATAGATTTTCGTCCATTGTGTTTACGGAGGAATTTGGTTTATATGACTCGATGATTTTCCGCTGGGTGTCTGCACTTTGCTTGGTGGGAAGAGCAGCGATAGGGTGCAGGTTTTGCCATGGTGGTGGTGATGGTGGTAGTGGTGGTGGCGGCGGTGGCGACAATCAGTCCAATCTGTGTCATTTTCAATCCTTTAAACTAAACGCTCCTTCTCTTTTTGTCCTTTCCTCCTACTCTGGTTAAAAGCCTTTTCACCCTCTCCTCTCTTTCCTTTCTTCTTTATCCACCAGTGTCTTGCTAAAAGAAACACACACACACACACACACACACACACACACACACACACACACACACACACACACACACACACACACACACACACACACACACACACACGGCCCGGTAGCTCAGTGGTTAGAGCTGGCTTCACAAGCCAGATGACCGGGTTCGATTCCCGCCGGGTGGAGATATTTGGGTGTGTGTCCTCACGTGTAGCCCTGTTCACCTAGCAGTGAGTAGGTGCAGGATGTAAATCGAGGAGTTGTGACCTTGTTGTCCCGGTGTGTGGTGTGTGCCTGGTCTCAGGCCTATCCGAAGATCGGAAATAATGAGCTCTGAGCTCGTTCCGTAGGGTAACGTCTGGCTGTCTCGTCTGAGACTGCAGCAGATCAAACAGTGAAATTACACACACACACACACACACACACACACACACACACACACACACACACACACACACACACACACACGTCGCTGTTCTGCCATCACCCACCTGGCCCTTCTGAAGCCCTGTCGTCCCGTATATCCCATGAGAGGGACGCCCCATCACCCCCATCACCCCATTGTGTTGGTCCCTGAATTAGTCTCGGTAGTGGATTAGGTGTGATGCCTGGGCAGGGGTGAGGATAGAGGCAAGAGTAGGGATGTCGGTTAGGGGTGGGGGTGGGGGTGGAGGTGGGGGCGGGGGCGAGCGTTGTGATGTCAGCTGACGCATACACCCTACCCTTTCCCCTCCCTGAGTCACCTTACTGTTCCCCTCCCTTCCTTCCTTCCTTCCACCAGCACCATCACCACCGCCACCAGATGTTTACGTCACTTGATCCCTTTAAACGTCATCCCAAGCCCAGCTGCATTCCTCTCTCTCTCTCTCTCTCTCTCTCTCTCTCTCTCTCTCTCTCTCTCTCTCTCTCTCTCTCTCTCTCTCTCTCTCTCTCTCTCTCTCTCTCTCTCTCTCTCTCTCTCTCTCTCTCTCTCTCTCTCTCTCTCTCTCTCTCTCTCTCTCTCTCTCTCTCTCTCTCTCTCTCTCTCTCTCTCTCTCTCTCTCTCTCTCTCTCTCTCTCTCTCTCTCTCTCTCATGGAGTCCCTTTAACTTTTAGACTTCGGGTGTGTGATGTTGTAATGATCCTTCCCTATACACCCACCACCCTCCCTTTCCCCTCCTCCTGCATATCCTTCTCTCTCGTACTCGTACCCTCTCCTCCACACGGCTCATTTCCCTCCCTCTTTCCCTCTCTCCACTCCATCTCACTCCTCGCCCCTACCACCAATAGTCTCCGCCCCTCCATTTAGTAATTAAGGCAAATTTGGGTGTGAATGCAAAGTCCACCATATCGTAAATTTGTTAGTTGTCTCTTGTCCCTTCGTGTCATTGTGGAACTGTGACTTATGGGCTGCACTGTTCTCCCTCTCCCTCTCTCTTTCTTTCTCTTTTTCTTTGTTGCACTCTTTCCCCTGCTCCTGTCCCTTTTCTCTCTTCTTTCTCTTCTGCTCTTCACTCTCCCTCTTTCCTCTCGTCTAATTTCCTCTTCTCGTTTCGTGCTCCGTTTCCGTTTTTGTAGTAAGCTGCTCTCTCTCTCTCTCTCTCTCTCTCTCTCTCTCTCTCTCTCTCTCTCTCTCTCTCTCTCTCTCTCTCTCTCTCTCTCTCTCTCTCTCTCTCTCTCTCTCTCTCTCTCTCTCTCTCAGTATTTTCACCCATCGTACGCCGCAACGCCATCTACTTTTCTCTCCTCCCTGACCCTTGCATCCCCTCACTTCCCCTTACATTCCCTTCGCCCGCTCCTTTTATCCCTCTCTCCCCCACTCTCTTCCCTTTCACATACCCTCTCCCCTCGCCTCCCACAGTCTAGCCCGTGTCTGGCCCTAATAAATTGTTAGCCCGAGCCGACCCCTATCCCCTCTCCCTCCCATCTGTAGTACTAGACACAGCCGGGCGGCGCTGCTGTGGCTGGCAGTGCGGGTATCGGCTCTGTGTTTTATTGCTGCGTTGTAAAGAAGTTTCGTTTAACCTGTCGTGCCCCTCATATAGATCACCTTTGTTGCCAGTCCTTCCCTTCCTTCCTACCTTTGCTTCCTTGCCTGGCCTCCACAACGTTCTTTTCGCTCTCGCAGTTTTCGTTTTCATCCTTCCATGTCAGTTTCTCTTCTTTTCCTGTTCTCTTGTCTCAGCCGCCTCGCGTCCCACTCTGGGTGTCACTGTCACACCGCTCACCTTGTTAGTGCACTTTGATGTTAACATGTTGTTGTTGTTGTTGTTGTTTGTCTTGGTGATGGTGGTGTTGTGGTGCTCTCTTCATCCTCTTCTTCCTCTTTTACCGGCGTTTTAGTCTTCTTTGTGCTTTCACTTTATTTAATTGGTTTTGTTTGTTTGATAATAATCATTTGATTTTGTGTTCAGCATAAAGGTTTGGTAGTTTATTGTGATGTAGTACTGTGTGTGTGTGTGTGTGTGTGTGTGTGTGTGTGTGTGTGTGTGTGTGTGTGTGTGTGTGTGTGTGTGTGTGTGTGTATAATTCACCACCACGGTCGTCTGCTGGTCACCCAGCCACCCTTCCCCATTACGGAGCGAGCTCAGAGCTCATAGACCGATCTTCGGTCTGTGTGTAATTCACTGTTTGATCTGCTGCAGTCTCTGACGAGACAGCCAGACGTTACCCTACGGAACGAGCTCAGAGCTCATTATTTCCGATCTTCGAATAGGCCTGAGACCAGGCACACACCACACACCGGGACAACAAGGTCACAACTCCTCGATTTACATCCCGTACCTACTCACTGCTAGGTGAACAGGGGCTACACGTGAAAGGAGACACCCAAATATCTTCACCCGGCCGGGGAATCGAACCCCGGTCCTATGGCTTGTGAAGCCAGTGCTCTAACCACTGAACTACCGGGCCGTGTGTGTGTGTGTGTGTGTGTGTGTGTGTGTGTGTGTGTGTGTGTGTGTGTGCGTGCGTGCGTGCGTGCGTGCGTGCGTGCGTGCGTGCGTGCGTGTGCGCGTGCGCGCGCGTTGCCCTTCAGGGATGTTGGCAGTCAGTGGCAGCAGAAAATAAGGGATTGACAGTGGGAGGACGGGGATTACATGCCAGAAAGGTCCGCAAGTTTCCTTCTCTTTGGCCATTCTTCAGGCCTTGCCCCGTCAATTTGAGTTAGCTCGACAGACTAACTCTGCTGCATGCCATTCACCAGCAACCAATCATGTGCCTCTCCCTCCACACTACATTCAATCACGTACGTTTCCCTCCAAATGACCGCCAATCACATGCACTTTCCCGCCAACGACAACCAATCAAGTGGTTGAAAGAGGTGAAGGGTTTGGTCTTATCAGGTCTGGCAATGATGACTTGTTTGTGATGAGGTAAAGGAAAGGAGAAAGGGTGGTGAGTGATGAAGGAGGAGGAATTTTATCAGTGCGTAGGTAATGTTGTCCCATTTAGCTCATGTTATGCTGTGCTTGTGTGAGGATGAGTTGCATTTTGTTAGCCAGATTCGAAGTAATGGAGTGGAATAGGAAGGCTGGTGCATGACGCCAACACTTGGGAAACAGCGTGGGCGTGAGGATGTGCTGGTTGTGTGTAGGCGGTGGCACTTAAGCGCAACATACATATGGCTCTCGCCTCTTACACGTGCACTCCTTCCCGTCCACCCACTCCCTCCTTCCCTGCCCCACTGATCAAGTTCTCTGCCGTCACTGGGTGCTCCGCGGGTGGTCTTCCCTGCCCTGTCACGTAGCCCACTGACTTGAAGACGCACACCTGTACACACCTGCAGATCAATGACGCTTGGAAAGGAAGTGAAGTTGAATGGTAAACGGTATGCAGATGTCAGTGAAGGTGGCGGCTAGAACACAAAAAGTGGCAAGTAGCCATCAGTAGAGTTGTGGCGAGGGTGAGGGCACAGATCTAGCGGCGGTTCCCTCAGGTGTGTCTGAGACATAGCAGGTCAGTAGCATTCACAAAAACCTTAGTAAGGGGATTGATGGTGGTTTCCTCACATCGCCAGCCATAGATTTATCTTCTTGAACTTTGTTCCAAGAATATGATCCTCCAGGCGTCTACAGATTTGACGCTCCTCACGTCAGATAGCTCGTGGTCCCCATTGATCTTTCGCTACTCTAATCACTAAAGTATTCCCTTCTTGCACTCTAGTTGGACAAGAATATATAAGAAAAGAAAGAAAAAGCGTTTGATGGTGTTTTGATTTTAAGTATTTTTTATTATAATGTCCAGATTGATTAGTTAAAGCGGTGAGTGTGACTGCCAGCACAGAGCAGGTCAAAGCAGGTTGATCACGTCACGCTGATGAAGGCACTCGAAAGGCGTTAATCTCTTCTGGCCGGATGAATCTAATCCCAGATGATCTTTCCGTACCGATTCATCTGCGTCTCCGCCCAGTGCTTTGGCAGCATAATACCAGTACCCAAGATGTATTAGACTAAGAGGTAAACGCACTTCGGCATTATTGGAACCGCTGACGTCACCATGTGTATTGTTTACGTCTAGTGTTGTGGTGGTGTGTTCACGTGTGGCAGATTTTATCAGCAATTGTGTACTCTTCACGGGCTTTGTATTACGATATTAATAGTTAAATGGGTAAAGCAAGAGTGTGCGCTGTATTTGTATGTACACCTGGTAAGGACAGCAACCTAAGATACCATAAATTCCCATCTAATGATAACCTTGCTAGACAGTGGATCCATAAGTGTTTCCGTTCAGACCATATTAACATTAAGTATGCTGTGGTTTGTGAACGACACTTTAGTTCAGCCCAGATTGAACGAAATCTGAAGTACGAGCTTTTAAATTTGCCAGTTCCACGAACTGTGAGAAATTTAAAACAGGATGCAATTCCTGATCAGAATCTGCCATCACGAGGACACAGATGCCAGGGAATCGGCCATCCACCAGCATTTAAAGGTAAGAAACTGTGTATTTTGTAAGTGGTGGTGGTGTTTGTAGTAAATAAGTGGTGGTGGTGGTAATACTAGGTTCTAGTAAAGTAAGTGGTGGTGGTTCTAGTCTAATACATCTTGGTTCTAGTGAAGAATGTGGTATGGTAGTGGTTCTAGTAAAGTAAGTGGTATGTGCTATGCTTGTGAAACGATCACAGTAGATGCTGGTGAAGCTAATACTAAGTTGGAGGTGCAAATATTGTAAGTATGTGGTGGTAGTTTAAATCAAAACATATGGTAGAGGTGGTGGCATATCCCCATATTTTCTTGCAAATCACTAAGAAACGTAAAATACAGTTAGTGGCATTATATCTACTAAACTTAGTAACCAAGATGCTAAAAGATAACCACTCAAATAAAAGAAATATGCGGAACATCTATATTCCACAATTAAAATCTGTCCTAGTTGGTTGACATGCTGACGTCACGATTCTGGGTTTTAAAAGCCTCCCGCACTACGTCAATGATTTCAAGACTGAAGTGCGTTCACCTCCTAGTCTAATACATCTTGCCAGTACCTTTCGCGGCCAGACGTGAGCAATGCCCTGGGTCTGAGGGAGATGTCTTCGTGTACCTTCCATCACCCTGCACCTCGCTAGTCGGTCTGCCAAGCCTTATCACAACTTGAAAATGAATACAATTAACGTGTATGAACTTTCATTGAAAGGTGATCAACACAAGCCAGACTGTTCTACTTCAAAGCCAGCGGCCGCAAAACAAACGGCGAGAGGAAACTCGTCTGCCTACTGCGGCTGACTACTAATGTGTGTGTGTGTGTGTGTGTGTGTGTGTGTGTGTGTGTGTGTGTGTGAGAGAGTGAGAGAGAGGAGAGAGAGAGAGAGAGAGAGAGAGAGAGAGAGAGAGAGAGAGAGAGAGAGAGAGAGAGAGAGAGAGAGAGAGAATGAATCATCACGCTTTATTTCATGACGATAAATAAACCGCGCACACACACACACACACACACACACACACACACACACACACACACACACACACACACACACACACACACACACACACACACACACACACACACACAGCCTGGTGGGTGAATAACAGGCGGTATCGTGGTGTGGTGCAGTGGAGGGGAAGGGGTGGCAGAGGCAGAGGGTGGCAGGAGGCCCTCGTGTGCCAGGTGGACACAGTGCGGATGTTCTCCCTCTTATATCGATTGCTGCTGCCGCTGCTGCTGTTGCGTTTCCTAACCTTGGCAGCCATTTAGAGTAGTTGTCTCCTCTTGCCTCCTTTGCCGCCCACTCGCCATACTACACCTATCAGTGCTTCACTGTTACTGATAACCCAACTCTAGAGGGAGAGATTGGAGGCGAGATGCGAGCTAACGATGCTACGAGGTTAAGTTGACCCAGCAGTGGTGTGGCTCCTGGTTCTTATTACTGAAATGCTTCTAAGTTGTTAGTATGTCGTGGTTTGAATTCTGGCTGGTGCTAAAGGTCATGTAAAGTACTGCACATGTGTGAGAGAGAGAGAGAGAGAGAGAGAGAGAGAGAGAGAGAGAGAGAGAGAGAGAGAGAGAGAATTATTGATCATGTTATTGATTAGTTTTCTAAGCAATGTTACTGCTTTGTCACCCTCCCTCACACCCTTCACACACACACACGCACACACACACACACACACACACACACACACACACACACACACACACACACACACACACACACACACACACACACACACACACACACACACACACACACATTACGTATATAGTTCTCCTCGTAAGTGCTTGAGTAATGTTCTTTTTGTCTCTTCCTTTTGTTCCTTGAAGTGACTCATTATTCTCTCTCTCCTGCAGGTACGTACATGTCCTTCGGGGCGGCTTGGCACTCGGCTTGACGTGATGAAAGGCGGTATGTATGTGTGTGTATGTATCTCCCGTAAGTTCTTCTCACGATGCATTGTTGAGGGGAAGCAAACATGATAATTAGAACGAAACGAAGGAGGTGGACGTGAAGTTTGCTGTGATGATGTTCTGATTGCATTCTTATCAGTTAGTGTGTGTGTGTGTGTGTGTGTGTGTGTGTGTGTGTGTGTGTGTGTGTGTGTGTGTGTGTGTGTTTTCCGCCTTGTACTGCAGTGCTTATTTTTGTTTTTCGTTCTCTCTTTCCTCCCCATTCCCTCTTGTGGTGAAGGGAGGCGAGGCTGGAGGGTAGGACGCAGTTGAAGGGGCGTCATGGTGGAGAGAGCGAGGCGTGCGAAGGGGGTTGGGGGCGAGATAAGGGTATAGGAATACGTATGTACTGTATGTATGTATGTATGTATGTATGTGCAATACATGTAAGGCTGTTAAAGGGCTAGGGTATGGTCTGGAAGTGGGCGAATGAACCGCGGCAGTATATGATGTGTGTGTGTGTGTGTGTGTGTGTGTGTGTGTGTTCACTGTTTGATCTGCTGCAGTCTCTGACGAGACAGCCAGACGTTACCCTACGGAACGAGCTCAGAGCTCATTATTTCCGATCTTGGGATAGGTCTGAGACCAGGCACACACCACACACCGGGACAACAAGGTCACAACTCCTCGATTTACATCCCGTACCTACTCACTGCTAGGTGAACAGGGGCTACACGTGAAAGGAGACACACCCAAATATCTCCACCCGGCCGGGGAATCGAACCCCGGTCATCTGGCTTGTGTGTGTGTGTGTGTGTGTGTGTGCGTGTGCTCTCGCGCGCATCCGCCAAGGACGCCACGTCAGGATTATGTGTAGCGTTACTTAACCCCTATGGCGATGGTGGTAGCGGTGCTGCGTTGGCCCTCAGGTCGCGTAGCTTTCCTTCTGTTTGGGGCGGTGTGTGCTACTAAGTGATGACCGGTAAGGAATCCCTCGCGAGGAAGAGGTCATGGCGTCCTTACAGGTGATACAAATTTAAAACCTTGCCTGTCGCACAGAAATGTGAGGAGCAAATCAGTGCAGGATATGAACTTGTGTGACCTGTGGTGGTGGTGGTGGTGGTGGTTGGGTAGGGGGGAGGGTTCAGAGTACGGTCACATGTCTTGGGGCTGGGCGGGACAGATGCACATCAATAACATAGTGTACCAGGACGTGATTTGCATATGGGCAGTGTACGGGCAAGGTGAGCCAAGATGTCGGCACTTGCCGCCACAATGAGATGTTCTCACTGGCATCGTCTGCCATGCTAGAAATAACGCTTTACTGTCTACACTGTCTCTCTCTCTCTCTCTCTCTCTCTCTCTCTCTCTCTCTCTCTCTCTCTCTCTCTCTCTCTCTCTCTCTCTCTCTCTCTCTCTCTCTCTCTCTCTCTCTGTGTGTGTGTGTGTGTGTCAGTTTTTAGGGGCATAAACTTTAATACACTTCATTTTGTTTTATTTCCCGAGAGTTTTGTGTGTTGAATGCCTTCACATAGAAACATCGACGCACGTCTGGGCAATCTTTACTTTGATGTGAAATGTTATTCGTCTAATTTGGTCTTTGAAACCAAGAATGTTCAGTTCCAAACTAATAGTTGTATACAGTAGTCAGTCTCCTCTATAAGGAAATAGTGACGTCAGTCTATTTATGGAACGTAAACATGTATTCAAGTATTTGCTTTGCATTATCCATGTGGTGAAAGTTGATCGTTTACGACAATAATTCTGCAAGTCTACAAAAACTAAATATTTCTTTCTCTTTGAAGTTCATACGCCACGTGGGTGACGAGGAGGAACAATGTCGTAAGGAGCAGGTGCTGGTCAGCATCAGGCTTAGTTGAGGCCAGGCCACATCACTGAGGGAGGAAAGAGGCAATCATTCTGTGGAATTGCGATTTTTTTTTTTGCCGGTGTGTGTGTGTGTGTGTGTGTGTGTGTGTGTGTGTGTGTGTGTGTGTGTGTGTGTGTGTGTGTGTCGCGCCCGAGGGGTGGCACCGGGAACGTGTGTTGTGGCGGCAGCGTTCAGGCAAGAGTGAGGGAGGGCCAGTGACTGTGAGCCAGTCAGTGACGGGCCGACGCGCGAACAGTGAGGGTGTGCGTTCATGTGGCTCCGCGACGCGGTGTGTCAATGGCGGGAGGTGTTATCCCGCCCCAGTTTGCGTTGAGGTGAATTGTGGTGTCAGCGAAAGGATGAGTGTTACTGGAGTGTGGCATGAGGCAGGAGGACGTGGTGGTGTGGTGCCCGAGGTGAATGCGCGTGACAGGAACAGGAGTCCGCTGGCTCAGGCGATACTACATTGGCTCCCTGAAGAGAATGTCAAGTGGGTGCTAACTCTGCTTAGGACTAAGGAAACGTGGACAATGATCACAGGAGTGAGGGACGGCGTGACGGTAATGGGGCCGAATGGGAAGTGTTGGGTGGTGGGGACGAGTGTGAGGCGGTGGAGTGGGATGCGTCTGGTGCCTCGCTTACTCTTGTGTGTGTGTGTGTGTGTGTGTGAGAGAGAGAGAGAGAGAGAGAGAGAGAGAGAGAGAGAACACGGCTCTGTGGCGTGTTTTACAAATCTTAGTCATCCTGAGGGGCAGTCTCTAGCGAAAGCCTCCGTCAGGGCTCAAGTGACGCCAGTATCATCTTGCCTCGCGGTAGAGGGATCCAAGGCAGTGAGCGGTGCCCCCATCCTTGCCCCACAGGACTGACGTGGCAGCCGACAGGCGGAACTGTTCCTCTCGGGAACTTGATATGCGTTAGCTACCTTATCGCTCCAAGACCCGCTGTGAGGCACCCGTCCTTACCCTACCACACTGCGGTTTCGCTTCCCAAACCAAACTTCAGGACAACCTGAAGAAGAGGTCGTGTACATTGCGTAACCACGCCTCGGGTGTAGCCCAAGTGCGGTTGATCCCCGAGGCTGGAAAGTGAATGGTGGTAGTGGTGGTGGTGGCGGTGGTGGTGGTGGTGGTGGTGGTGGCGGCAGGACGCTGAGCGGGTGGTGGAAGGAAATAGTTTGTTATGGTAGCGTAGGGGTGACGGTGATGCCCACACCGCACCTCCTATACCTCTCACTCCCTGCTCTCACCATTACCTTCATTCTTCTCACTCATCACTGTAGTCACCATCTTTGTTTGAATTTGGTTGCCATGTAAAGGGCAACGCAATAAATGTTGCTGCTCACCTGGTAAATGACGAGAGATTTAGTGATATTTTACTCGTAGGTTTTTGTGTGAGGCACGTGACAGTTCCGATGAGATGGGACGGTGACGGTGACACACACACACACACACACACACACACACACACACACACACACACACACACACACACACACACACACACACCGCGTAGTGTGGTGGTTAGCACGCTCGACTCACACTCGAGAGGGTCCGGGTTCGAATCCCGGAGGCGGAGGCAAATGGGCAAGCCTCTTAATGTGTAGCCCCTGTTCACCTATCAGTAAATAGGTACGGGATGTAACTCGAGGGGTTGTGGCCTCGCTTTCCCGGTGTGTGGAGTGTGTTGTGGTCTCAGTCCTACCCGAAGATCGGTCTATGAGCTCTGAGCTCACTCCGTAATGGGGAAGACTGTCTGGGTGACCAGCACGCGACCGAAGTGAACACACACAGTGGTCTAAGAAGGTACTGGCAACCAACTTAGGAGCGTCGCTGTCAGTCATGAGAACTGGTGAAAGTATGAGGTGATGGTGGTGGTGCAGGAGGAGTTGGTACTAACCTGGCGCTTCACTACCATCCCGCTGAGAAGACCCTTGCCCCTCAGCCACGTGTATCCTGTAGGAAGTGCCTTCTCATCCTTCATATTAGCCACTGAGATGGCTCTGAGCCGGGCAAAGGCTGGGCCATCAATCCGAACCGTCCCTCTATTGTTCCCAGTGTGGCGGTCACAGGAGAGCCCTTGCTGTGTGTGTGTGTGTTTCACTGTTTGATCTGCTGCAGTCTCTGACGAGACAGCTAGACGTTACCCATACGGAACTAGCTCAGAGCTCATTATTTCCGATCTTCGGATAGGCCTGAGACCAGGCACACACCACACACCGGGACAACAAGGTCACAACTGTGACAACTGTGTGTGTGTGTGTGTGTGTGGTGGATGAACCTTCCCGCTGGTGCCTCGAGTGTCATAACATCCCTGCTGTGCCGTCCATGTTGTTAATAGTTTTTTTTACTCGGTCTGCAGTGCGTTGTTTGGGCATCACACTGCAGCACCCATGCCGGGCAACGCCCAGAAAGATTGGCTATCCTGATCCCTCTCAGCACATCGTCTCATGCGTGCAGTGCCTTGTGTCCAAGGCAACCCGCTGAGCTTTGCCGAGAGAGAGAGAGAGAGAGAGAGAGAGAGAGAGAGAGAGAGAGAGAGAGAGAGGGTCTGCCCGAGAGAGTAAGGAGGGCATTGCTTCACTGCGGTGACTCATGCGTCACGTGACCTTGGACAGAAACAATTGCTTTGAGAACCTTTTCTCCCGTCAAGCAATGCCCCTCAGAGTTACTCGTGTACCTTTCGTAGTCTGACGGTTTGTCTCGCCATTGCACAGGCCAACCTCGGATTTAACATTGTTCATACTCACACAAGAGTAATGATTAGCGGGCAGAGTTGCCAAGGTTAGCCATTTCTCATCGTGCCGTGTGCCAGTCTCGTCCTGCCTCCATGCTGGGACTGGTCTGTAGGCGCTGCCCTGACCACACCGACCAACAGCTCCACGAATGTTATTAGCTAGATAAATTGATAGGCAAACAGCAGAGAGAGAGAGAGAGAGAGAGAGAGAGAGAGAGAGAGAGAGAGAGAGAGAGAGAGAGAGAGAGACTGTTTTCTTGGTCCATGGAGATGTCAAGAGACGTAAGTGGTCATGTGGAGGAGAACGCTAAAGTAATTGTTGTGTAAAATGATTTTGTTTGTACTTTGCTGTTATTTGACATTACAAACATTACGAATGCCGATATTTAATGATAAAAGAAAGTTACTAGTGGTATATATCCATTATTATCATTCTCTCCCATTTCATTAAC
>NC_059291.1:21139653-21179653 GCF_017591435.1 Portunus trituberculatus
CAGTTACCACAGCTCACCCTACCAGTCGCCATACAAAGCAGGTAAGAAACTAATGTAGTACATACATATAAGCATTTACCTTTACTTTCACGCATTAAAAAGTAAAAGCAATGTAGAGTTGAGAGTGTTGCCGTCGTGGCTTCTTGTGACACGGTCGACTTGTCAGTCACCATCTGTGGAGGCTGAGTGTTTGCTGTATTGTTTGTGTTAATAGCATGAAACGTGTTGCTGCTGCCGTATTGTGAGCGGCGGAACGAAGTATGTCAGTGACGGGAAATGCAGAGAGGGACGGAAGCCACGATTACCTAATGTGATGGAGACGTGAGTTGCCTTGACCCAACAAGTGGGGACGTTCAGCCATCCTAGTGCACACCTTCCCTGTGGGTGAGGGAAGATTACCGCTGCAGTGTTAGGGAGTCTTTAGAGTAGTATTGATGTTCTGTAGGTGGCGCCGCATGAAACTGTGCAGGTAGCGACTGGTTTGGTGGGAAAGGAGATCGTGCATGTGCTGGTACCGTGACGGTCCACTTTTCCTGGTATTTGTGAGACGTCCGACGTGGGCTGACGCCCCTCATATAGGCTACACGAAAAAAAAAAAAAAAAAGAATAATAACAATAAAAAAAGAAAAATAAATAAATAGAATAAAAGGAACGCCGGATGGGAAAGTTTGTGAAATCCTTGAGGGCATTTATCTGGGAATGTGGTGATGTGGGTTTGATTGTGGTAATTGAAGGTGACATTGTAATTATGGAGCAAGGTTGTCTGTTGGGCTTTGTTGATGGTTAGCAAAGCGAGCCTGTCAACACAACGACGGTAATCTTGGACTGAACGCACGGTCCGCTCCTGGGCCTCATTGTGGTGGTGTGGTGGTGTTGCAGCATCCCTTATTTCACCACCTGGATGATCTTTAACCCAGTCTTTCTCAATTCGTATTTTCGCATAATTGGCTCTATTAAATTTCTAGGGTTGTTAATGACTGATCAGGGTCACCGCATCACCATCCTTGCAGCTCTTGGGGTCACACTCAGGCCTAGACAAGAAATGTGAAGATCTTGCAATACTGACACACACCCGCCGCCGCCGCAGCTGATAACAGAAATATTTCGACAGGTGTCTATCACTTGCTCCTGACCATCGACCACAGCGTTCCACGTGCGCCAGCCGCACCAGCTTTAGCATGCACGGTGGTAGGAACTGTGGCCCGCCGGCGCTGTTTCACAGGTTGTCATTAGTACTTCATCCTCTTATGGCTGTCTTGATAGTATATAATTATCTTCACGAGGAACCTTGGCCCATCAAGTAGTTATATTTGCTTGCGTCATATTTAAAGATTGACGAAGCAACCCGTGGCCTGGGCCATATATATATATATATATATATATATATATATATATATATATATATATATATATATATATATATATATATATATATAAGCATGATAATAGCTCTGTACATATGCCATGTGTCTCCATGCAGTCAATAAGTAAGGGAAGTCATCAGTCACTCGTATGTGTTGTCGAATTAGTTTTAAGTGGAAGAGTTCAAGGTAGTTGGCGATGACCTGCTCGCCAAGATGTGACCCTCTTAAAGCGCGGGCTCCCTTGCTGGCTCACGGGAAGGATACGTCGCTCAGTCAGGCAGGTGTCTGGCAGGTCCCACGAGTTGTATTTATAGTCTTGGTGCACGTGAGGAGCCCTTTATAAGACACCCGCGTGAAACACCTGACACGCAAAGCCAATAGTAATAGGGCGACGCCCGATGGGCATAGGAAAGTTAAATTCATGGACACTGCGGAGATTGGCGTAAGTGTGTGGTCCACGGCGGGGAGGGAATGTGCAGCTTCTCGCTGTGTGGGTATCGGGTGAAACAGATGGAATGTTTTACACACTGATCAGTCTCCATCGCTTCTCCGATGGTCGTTGCACTGAGGGAAGCGAACGTACGCCATTCTTCCCGCCGGCTCCCGCAGCGTCAGTAAGGAATACATTCCAGTTATTGTGATGGAAAATGGAGTGGCGGGTGTCGGGGATGGGAGGGAGGCCACATCCAGATGAGTGCCGTGACGGACTGTAGTGAATGGGATGCAGTGGCGTGGCGTTGTACACGAGAGAGGGACTACACCACGACCAACGTGTGTTGGAGACGGCTTGTGCTGCCGCCTTTAATACTGCAGCAGCGATTGTTCGTCGGCCTGCAGCACTCCTGTCCCCAGTAACCTCAGCCCCCCACCGCCCCCAACGCTTCCTCCGCTCCAAATCAACATCACACTCCATACCTGTGTCCTGCTACCCTTCTCCACACACCCGCCTCCCCACGTCCCATCCTTTGGTTGTGGAGCGCAGTCCACCTCGTGGTTGTCTGACAGCAACACCCGCCACTCCTGTATTGCCTGGACTGGAAGATTCCACGTGCCTTGCCTCAGGCCTCGCTCATTGCTGTCTTTGATTAGCTGTTTCCAGTTGTCTCAATAAGGTCTGCAGGAATAAGCATGAATATCCACATAAATGCTAAGGAATGCAAGGCGTCTGCCCTCCAACAGGAGGACAAAAACTACTACAATGACGCTCGGCTCTTCACTCTGCTCCTGACTTGCAACCTTATTAACAAAGAAGAGCCGCCGGTGTAATTAGTTGGGTGATCCTACGATCCTACGTCTGAAGGACGCGGGAAGAAGGCAGAAGAACACGAATATCAGCAACCATCACCAAACAGGATTACTGCCAAGGTGACTCGGACCTCACGTGGCAGGACGTGACACACACACACACACACACACACACACACACACACACACACACACACACACACACACACACACACACACACACACACACACACACACACACACACACACACACACACACACACACACACACACACACACACACACACACACACACACACACACACACACACACACACACACACACACACACACACACACACAGAAGATCGGTCTATGAGATCTGAGCCCGCTCCGTAATGGGGAAGACTGGGTGGGTGACCAGCGGGCGACCGAGGTGAATTACACACACACACACACACACACACACACACACACACACACACACACACACACACACACACACACACACAGAGAGAGAGAGAGAGAGAGAGAGAGAGAGAGAGAGAGAGAGATTGTGTGTGTGTGTGTGGGAGGTGGCGGGTATGCATGACGGGGCGGGGCGGGCGGGGCGGGAGCAGTGATAGTGGAAGTGGTAGGGGGTGGTGCTATTGATCTCATGGACTGCATTACTCGTATTTCCCTCCTCCTGTCATTGCCTTCCCTTCACTTACTCTCCTTGAACCAAGATTTTTCCCCTGAAGTCCTCTTACGTCTTGGTCTTTCCCCATTTATTTCCTTTTTCCACTTCTTTCCTTTAACTATTTATTGTTTTTCCTTCTGTCTCCATTTATTACTTAATCTACCCTTATTTCTATTGCCAACGTCTCTTCCCTTTTTATTTGTTCATTTTTTCCTAGCTCCATCTCCTTCCGTCCATTATTCTCTTCTTCCCTTCTTCGTGTTTTCCTTTCTCCCCCATTTCCCTCCACCTTGCCTCCTACTCACCATAGTTTTTAACCTGGCTGTCCTTCCTCCTCATTTTCACTCATTGCCCTCCTCCATCCTTCCTCCTTGCATCCCTTCAGTCTCTCAGCCAGCGGTGCACCTCAAGTGCCGGTCAGGTATTGAGGATTTCAAATTGAAATATGCACCGTCTCTCTCTCTCTCTCTCTCTCTCTCTCTCTCTCTCTCTCTCTCTCTCTCTCTCTCTCTCTCTCTCTCTCTCTCTCTCTCTCTCTCTCTCTCTCTCTCTCTCATATATTCATCAGTGGTCGATTGGTAAGAGAGAGAGAGAGAGAGAGAGAGAGAGAGAGAGAGAGAGAGAGAGAGAGAGAGAGAGAGATATTCCACCTCTTCCTCCTCCTCCTTTCTATATATATATATATATATATATATATATATATATATATATATATATATATATATATATATATATATTTATTTATTTATTTATTTATTTATTTATTTTTTTATTTTTTTTTATCTTTATTTATCTATCTTTTTTTCTTTATTTATTTATTTATTTATTTATTTATTTATTGATTTACTTCGCTTGAAGTATTCCTTTACCAGACAGCCCTCTCTCTCTCTCTCTCTCTCTCTCTCTCTCTCTCTCTCTCTCTCTCTCTCTCTCTCTCTCTCTCTCTCTCTCTCTCTCTCTCTCTCTCTCTCTCTCTCTCTCTCTCTCTCTCTCTCTCTCTCTCTCTCTCTCTCTCTCTCTCTCTCTCTCTCTCTCTCTCTCTCTCTCTCTCTCTCTCTCTCTCTCTCTCATACACTCATTCGTGTTCTCCCTCATTCGTGTATTGTTTGAGTAAGGAATTATGAATGTAATCATCCCCGTTCCCTCTCTTTATCTTTATTCTCCCCTTTCCACTTTTCATCCCTCATATTTTCCTCTACACTAACTATTCTGTCTATATTTCTCACCTTTTTCCTCCTCCTCTTCCACTTCTCCCTCTCCACCCTTCCCACCGCCACCTAACACGGCAATGAAGGCAAGGTGGAGATATCGTTGTAAGCTTGCCTAATCTTCACACGTGTCTGTGTTTATCGCCTGTCATCCCATTGTTTATATTGTTTCTTCCTCCCTTCCTCCATTCCTACCCCTATCGTGTCTACTATCCATTCACTCACCTTTACTTGTCTGTCTCGCCTCCTTGTCTCACTTTTCTTCCCTTTGAAACTCCCCTTTTTACTTTTTCTTATCTTTGTGTTGTCTAATTGTCACTGGTGGTTCTTAATGAGCTCACTTCTCTCTTGTTAGTCTTGTAGCTGAGAATAACGATTTGGTTTTCAATTAGACCTTCATGGTTTTTCGTTTTTGTTTGTGTTTCCCTATAGGCTTTCTCTGCTTTGTACCGTTCTTCCTGGCTCGTTCATGCTTATACATTTTTCTGTGTCTGTGGTTGTTGTAGAAACTCATTCTTGATTTCGTGTGTAAAGAATCTCTCTCTCTCTCTCTCTCTCTCTCTCTCTCTCTCTCTCTCTCTCTCTCTCTCTCTCTCTCTCTCTCTCTCTCTCTCTCTCTCTCTCTCTCTCTCTCTCTCATCCGCGTGAGGCTGCAAACTCTGTGCCCCTAGCGATGTCTTCAGGGTCGCCACGTGTTGGCCAATCGATAAAGAGCCATTCCTCTCTCTCTCTCTCTCTCTCTCTCTCTCTCTCTCTCTCTCTCTCTCTCTCTCTCTCTCTCTCTCTCTCTCTCTCTCTCTCTCTCTCTCTCTCTCTCTCTCTCTCTCTCTCTCTCTCTCTCTCTCTCTCTCTCTCTCTCTCTCTCTCTCTCTCTCTCTCTCTCAGGCCGCGTGACTCCAGCCTCTGTGTCTTGTGTGAGGAAGGCTCAGGAAATAAACTATTTGGTAACATGCACCTCTCTCTCTCTCTCTCTCTCTCTCTCTCTCTCTCTCTCTCTCTCTCTCTCTCTCTCTCTCTCTCTCTCTCTCTCTCTCTCTCTCTCTCTCTCTCTCTCTCTCTCTCTCTCTCTCTCTCTCTCTCTCTCTCTCTCTCTCTCTCTCTCTCTCTCTCTCTCTCTCTCTCTCTCTCTCTCTCTCTCTCTCTCTCTCTCTCTCTCTCCGGTGTGTCAGACAGGTCACGTGGCGCACCTGACTCGTGTATAATTATTGGTACACATTAATATTGGAAGTGTAAACACTGGAAGGCAAGTTAATGCTATGCTTGCTTGTTTTCCTTTCTCTTGGACTTGAACTGCAGGCAGAATATGTGAGCCTCTTTAAATCTAGATGAGAGAGAGAGAGAGAGAGAGAGAGAGAGAGAGAGAGAGAGAGAGAGAGAGAGAGAGAGAGAGAGAGAGAGAATATCAACAAATCTCAGAGCAAGATGACGCGGACATGAATTTTGCATGTTGAGATTTGTGGTTGTGAGAAGTGAATGCATACCTGGAGGAAAGGAAAGGAGGTGGAGATGGAGGGAGGAAGCGGAAGGGAAGGAGGGAAGGTAAGGGCAAAGAGGAGTTTTTGAGGGAGAAGGGAAAGAAAAGGGAAGAATCATAATGAATAGAAAAGTGTGTGTGTGTGTGTGTGTGTGTGTGTGTGTGTGTGTGTGTGTGTGTGTGTAATTCACCACGGTCGTCTGCTGGTTACCCAGCCATCTTCACCATTACGGAGCGAGCTCAGAGCTCATAGACCGATCTTCGGGTAGGACTGAGACCACAACACACTCCACACACCGGGAAAGCGAGGCCACAACCCCTCGAGTTACATCCCGTACCTATTTACTGCTAGGTGAACAGGGGCTACACATTAAGAGGCTTGCCCATTTGCCGCTTTCCGGGATGCGAACCCGAACCCTCTCGATTGTGAGTCAAGCGTGCTAACCACTACACTACGCGGTGTGTGTGTAATTCACTTCAGTTGCCTGCTGGTCACCCAGCCAGTCTTCCCCATTACGAAGCGAGCTCAGAGCTCATAGACCGATCTTCGGGTAGGACTGAGACCACAACACACTCCACACACCGGGAAAGCGAAAGTTACACCCCGTACCTATTTACTGCTAGGTGAACAGGGGTCACACATTAAGAGGCTTGCCCATTTGCTTCGCCGCCTCCGGGACTCGAACCCGGACCCTCTCGAGTGAGTCGAGCGTGCTAACCACTACACTACGCGGTGTGTGTGTGTGTGTGTGTGTGTGTGTGTGTGTGTGTGTGTGTGTGTGTGTGCCATCCATGGATTCTCGTGTATGTTAAGTGTTGGTGTTGAGATTCATTTCTCGTGCCTCGTGGCGTTCTCTGCGCTGCTAATCAGTTTGGCGGCGGGTGACAAGATTGGTACTGCGGTGCGGCCTTGTTGGTTCGATGTTGGGCGTCGAGTGATTTGTAAGACAGAAAGAAACACACGACGATATTGTTTCTCCTATTAACGCTTGCCATTATTGTATTGTGTCTTTTTAATTTATCACAACCGATTTTTTATTAATACTGTGATATATATATATATATATATATATATATATATATATATATATATATATATATATATATATATATATATATGTGTGTGTGTGTGTGTGTGTGTGTGTGTATTTGTTGTATTAGTTATGTTGGAGATTTAATTAACGGTCGTCATTCATCACTGCTGTTTTTTTGTTGAGCGATAGAATCATGAGTAGTAACAGCATAGGTAATGTTAGTCTGACTTGATAACGTCATGAATGTAAAACCGAATTGTGATGCAGCGTCGTGATATAATTAACCACAAAAGTTGACTCATAAAGATCAAATTTGACTCTAAGATTATACTTGTGCGACTGAGTGAACCTTCCGGGCACCAGCACACTGAGCACACCCACGTCAGGAACACCAGACTGGCGGTGCCGTGACCTCAGTGCATGGCGAGGACACCACTGATGGTGCGAGGAGGTTGGTGGGCGCCTGCTGTGAAGAACAAGACAAACGGGACGATAGCGGCGTGATGGAAGGAGAATAGATTAAGTTGAATTACCATTTCTGTATTATAAGGGTGAATCATCGGGTCCAGACACATGAAATGAAGACAGTTGTTATTAGATGCTTGAGCGAGGAATGTCCGCGAGTGAGCAACGTCTCGAGTGATGTTGTGTCTAGCATTGTGTATGAGACGTGGGATGTGGCGTGGAGTCTTGGGGCAGGGAGGGGAGAAGCATTGCTGACGCATGCACATGGCAGGGGCTTGGAGATGAGGAGCAGGCGAGACTGTTTGTATGACGGGCGCATGATGTTTGGACAGACGCCTCCAGTAACCTTGAAAACACCACGAGTAAAGGAGGCAGTGGGGGTAGCGGAGGCCAGACGTACCTTCACTCCTTCATTTCAGTAGCCGGGGACGTGGCTGCCAGGGGTGGTCGAGCCGGGTTTATAGGGCAAGGGATAAGGAAGGGGAGAGGTTGAAGGAGTAAGGACAGGCCAGGAGTAAAGGTGGCGGGACAAGGACAGGAGGATACACAGGAGGCGAGGCGAGGCGAGCCGAGGCGAGGTAGGAATAAAGAAGGAAAGGATACGGAGCAGAGACAAGGGAAGGGTTGAGATAACATGCAGGGCGAGGGGATGACTGTAGTTCTTAGGTACCAGGGCGCGGGGGAGTGGATGGAGCACGAGGATAATTGCATCCCGCCCTTGTTTATGACTATCAGCTGGTGTCATGCCTGGCCTGACCTTCAGTATGGCCAGCTCGACGCAGCCCCACCAGCAGTCATGAATGGAAAGTGGCCTGTAGAGTGTTTATCTTCAATATTAAATGACTGTGACGTCAGTATTAGTATTAGTATTAGTATTAGTGAGTGGAAGTGTGGCTATGTGGGGCGGGACAGTGTCAAGGTGAGTGCTTAGGATGATTGTACGGATTATTATGTAATAGTGTCTGGAGGGGAGCGATGGTAATGAGGCGTGTGATGAGTGTGGCGGAGGCGTGTGTGCGGAGCGTGGTGCCGGGGAGGAGGTGCAGCAGGTGAAGGAAGCTGCAGGAACACTTCATTCATTGCTGTCTGCGGCTTTTGCTGAGTTAATTGGGCTGTTTTAAGTTGTTATGTGATTATGCGTTTTTGTTGATAATGTCAAGATGATATATCTCCTCCTCCTCCTCCTCCTCCTCCTCCTCCTCCTCCTCCTCCTCCTCCTCCTCCTCCTCCTCCTCCTCCTCCTCCTCCTCCTCCTCCTCCTCCTCCTCCTCCTCCTCCTCCTCCTCCTCCTCCTCCTCCTCCTCCTCCTCCTCCTCCTCCTCCTCCTCCTCCTCTGCTTTCCTGTCCTGTCTCTCACACTGTGTATATTAGTATAGAATAGTTAACCAAGCAGCCTAGTAAGGACTCCAGGGTCTGTTGTTGCTTGGGCTTTCCTTTGTATTCCTTTGTATATATTTCTCCTCCTCCTCCTCCTCCTCCTCCTCCTCCTCCTCCTCCTCCTCCTCCTCCTCCTCCTCCTCCTCCTCCTCCTCCTCCAAGGCATTGAATGGAATGACGTTGGATTTGTAAACTTCTTGTGTTGTTTTGTAATCCACCACGAAGACAACTAATAAAAAAGATAAACACGCCGGTACTTCAGCGCTGTGCCCCATGAAGTGATCAGCATTTCTCAGTATTGTGCTCTGTTGCTGCCCCCTTGTCACACATAGCTAGTTTTGGGAGAGCAGCTGTGTTGCTTCAAAAATTATTTATTGGTGATTGGCGTGACAAGTGGTAGTGAGTGATGCCTCCTCCTCCTCCTCCTCCTCGTCGTCGTCGTCGTCGTCGTCGTCGTCGTCGTCGTCGTCGTCGTCATCTTCGTCGCTGAAGGCTAACCCCACGTCTTGAATGGCTTATGAGTATTTTATAGTTCAATTTTCACAGCGTGATTGAGGCAGGAATGTGTGTCACTGCATCCCTCACCCCCACCCCTACCTGGCACAGCAATCACCCTTCCCTTCCCCACTCCGAATGATCATCTTCCCTGTTTCATGGTTACACAGCAGCTTGATAACACTGGTGACATGGCGTGCCGTGCCTAACGTGCTGCAGCTCAGTGTGGCTCCGTGTGTAGCCTGTGTGACCTTATTTCCACGAGACTGACGTAATCTCTCCCGTAGCGATGTGGCTCCTGATGTGGTACGCTGCATTAATTCACATCCAGGTATCAGTGAGCACAGCATCATCTGGTCTTTGTGCTGTCTGCGGGCGGCGGGAGGTCAGACGTGGGTGACGAATGCAGCCGCACGCCTCGCGCTGCTAGGGTCGCGTGGCCCGGCAGGTGGCACTCCATCACCTCGCTCCCTGACGAAGGCCGATTAATTTTTGTGTGAATATTTGATGAAGAATGCAGAGCGGACGTCACTCTTCTCTCCTCTCCTTCACTTCCTCCCTTCATCTATGTGTGTGAGAGAGAGAGAGAGAGAGAGAGAGAGAGAGAGAGAGAGAGAGAGAGAGAGAGAGAGAGAGAGATGGAATAGAGTAGAATGGAATTGAATAGAATGAAGTTGGACAGTCATGGTCATCAAGCTACATTACGTCTCCCCCACCTCTCTCTCTCTCTCTCTCTCTCTCTCTCTCTCTCTCTCTCTCTCTCTCTCTCTCTCTCTCTCTCTCTCTCTCTCTCTCTCTCTCTCTCTCTCTCTCTCTCTCTCTCTCTCTCTCTCTCTCTCTCACACACACACACACACACACACACACACACACACACACACACACACACACACACACACACACACCGCATAGTGTAGTGGTTAGCACGCTCGATTCACAATTGAGAGGCCCAGGTTCGAGTCCCGGGAAGCGGCCAGGCAGATGGGCAAGCCTCTTAATGTGTGGCCCCTGTTTACCTAGCAGTAAATAGGTACGGGATGTAACTCGAGGGGTTGTGGTCTCGCTTTCCCGGTGTGTGTTGTGTGCGATGTGTTCTCAGTCCTACCCGAAGATCGGTTTATGAGCTCTGAGCTCGCTCCGTAATGGGGAAGACTGGCTGGGTGAGCAGCAGGCGACCGAGGTGAATTACACTGCTCCCTGCACTGCGCCTCGCTCCTGCCTGGCCTCACCTGTGCAGCGGTGTGAGATAACTTGCGTGCCAGACTCTTCTAGAAGCTGCCGGTAATATGTAGGGCGGCGGGAACATAGATGACGGACAAGGAAGGCGGAAGGACACTGCTTTATCCTTCCTCCTCCTCCTCCTCCTCCTCCTCCTTTATTCCTTCTGTGTTTCTTAAGGGGATGAATTTGAAAGGAAGAGAGAAGGAAACGAAGCTGAGAAACTAACACCAGAAACAACAGGTATAACTTTTGGTATTGCTGAAGGCTGCACCCGGGTCTCCTCCTCGTCGTCGTCTTATGAACGCAGTCCCGCGAAAATGAAGACCTGCCTAGTGACGTCGTAATGAGCAGCTGAGTTTCCTCATCAGATGCAAACACACAAAGAAACGAGGGTGAGCAGCTGGATTGTTTTGCGTGCAGGGATGAGAGAGGAAGTGTTGGAGAACTGGAAAACAAGAAAAGAAATATTTGTTGAGCAGAATTAATCATTGGAAGAGAAAGAAGAAAATAAGAGATGGAATAAGTGAACAGGGAGGTAAAATCAAAGGGTATGAACACACAGAGAACGGGGAGAAAATGTAAAGCAGAGGTATTTCTAGGAAGAGTAAAAGATGATGTGAAAGGCAGATGATTAGTGACACAGGAGAAGGAAGCAGAGAGTAAGAATAGTGGAACACAATAAAGGCCAGACAAAAATAGTCTTGAATAAAGAAAATGGAATGGGAGGAAGGTGAAGCGGTTAAAGGAGAAGGGTGAGGATATTTATAAAAGGTATTTGTAATTGCGGATATGTGGCAGTGGGTGGATTCCTGACGGAGGGACGGTGTGCACCAAAGGCGGGCGGGCGGGAGGGAGAGAGGGAATGACGAAGGGATGATGCACGAGCCCTTGTGCCTATAAGGTAAATTAATTATTCAATGTCCGCGCCTGGAAAGGTATTTCATTTTACAAGGAATACGTTCGTGCGTCACAGGGAAGACTTTACGAGGGTTGTGAAGGGAAAGGTGGATGGAGGGAAGAGCGTAAGATGCAAGGAAATATGGGAAGCCTAGGCAGGTGGTCCACGTAAATGCCGCACACCCTGTATAAAGCAGAAGAGTTTGGTAGACGTGTTTGAGGAAATGTAAGGGGAAGAAAAGGAATTAGTTCAAGTTCTGTGCGAGGGAAGGAAGCGTGACGTGAAGTGATGGTAGAAGACAACTGGGTGATCGATTATTGGCAAGGGTAACATGTCTTGAGGTGATCCCAGTGTGCTCACTGTTTACCTTTTTCCTTTGTTTTCCTCGTTCTTCACATTCTCTCTCTCTCTCTCTCTCTCTCTCTCTCTCTCTCTCTCTCTCTCTCTCTCTCTCTCTCTCTCTCTCTCTCTCTCTCTCTCTCTCTCTCTCTCTCTCTCTCTCTCTCTCTCTCTCTCTCTCTGTGTGTGTGTGAGAGAGAGAGAGAGAGAGAGAGAGAGAGAGAGAGAGAGAGAGAGAGAGAGAGAGAGAGAGAGAGAGAGAGATATCCAGTAAGTTATTAAAAAAAAACAGTACAGACTATTGTGTCAAATGTTCAATTTTGTATTGATTTCTTTAAGCAGATCCAGGTGTGTGTGTGTGTGTGTGTGTGTGTGTGTATGTGTGTGTGTGTCTTTTCTAACGCTTGTGTATTCTCTTTACAGGTATGTGTTGCCGTGTTCCAGGTGTGTTTGGTGAAGAGAGTGCAAGGATGTATGTGTAAGTGTTTCTCGCCGTGTGTTAGTGTAGTGTGTGGAGCAGCAGCAGGGGAGGCGGCTGGTGGAACTTTCGATATTTTTTGTGTTGTCAGTGTAGGCGTCCAGTGTTGGGTAGCGCTCTTATTCTTGTCACGTCATGGCGGGACGAGGACATGAGTTTGTTTCATTGTTGTAAAGACACGGACTTACGTAATGGACCTTGGAGTCGGCGCGACGTGGCGTGGTGGTGATGGTTCAGATCGAGGAAGAGGCAGAAGGAAGAGGGCAGATGAATATGACAACATCAGTAGTGGCAAAGGAGGAGAAGCAGGGGAAGGGAAATGAATATTAAGAGACATGGGTAGAAGGGGAAAGCTGCGTATAATTGAGTTTGATGAGGGCTGGAGAAGGGAGAAGAAGAGATAGAGGAGAGGTGGTAAGACAGGGTGAGGGAGTGTTGTAGTGATGGAGGGCACGGGTGGAGGCTAGACATGATGTACGAGTATATATAGGGATGGACGGAGGAAGGGCAGAGTGGAGGTGCTCCACGATCAGTACTCTTTCTCGAGTTACGCAGAGGATGTCTGTCCCGGAAAGCGGCGGATCCATCACTCCGTCGCGGTGCTGCTCTGAGAGAGAGGAGGAAGAGAGGCATCTCTCCACCGTCCTCCTTACGTTTCATTGTTTTTTGTCACAGTTTATTTCTGTTAGGATGTGTCCATCTTTTTTTTCTCCAATCCTCCTCTTGGTGTCTTTTTCCACATAAGCCATATTCGCCAGTCTGTGCTGCCCCGGTGCCACACGACACTCTCTGGGTCCTTACGAGGGTCAGTGGCACCATGTAGACGTTTTCTGTCACTTTATAGAGGCTAGTGAGACGTCGAAGGTAGTGACGAGTACTGGGGCAGGAGGAAGAGCTGTGAGGGGCAGGTCGTGAGTGAAGGGCGCTCTGCAAAATTCGTCCCACCTTTTTACCCCGATTCCCTTTTGCGGACATCCTGCCCCTTGTAAATAGGGGCCCAGAGGCTGCGGGTGACTCCCACTCCCGGGGGCAATCAGGGTGATATTACACCGTGGCCAGGAGAGTGGCTCTGGAAGTGGATTTGCCTCCCGGCGTGGTCCGCTGCAAGACTTGTTTAATTCTTCCATCAACGCGGAACTCCTGGATCACCCGAGTTTATTGTGTGTGTGTGTGTGTGTGTGTGTGTGTGTGTGTGTGTGTGTGTGTGTGTGTGTGTGTGTGAGAGAGAGAGAGAGAGAGAGAGAGAGAGAGAGAGAGAGAGAGAGAGAGAGAGAGAGAGAGAGAGAGAGAGAGAGACGATAGGTGGACAAATAATGCAAGGAGATATGTTCATTCATAAATAAGCGTGCACGGCAGGTGTCTCCAGGAAGGCAGTAATTGCTTGCATCCCCCCTGGCAAGGTGAACACAAACACTACAAGGACTCACCCAGTGGTAGCCTCGTGCCTTGCCTCTCCTTGCCTCGCCTCGCCTCGCCTCGCACCGCTACTACCAATGTAACCAATCTTTAAATTATACATGCAGCGAGCCCCTCCTTCGCCCCCACCCACCACAGGCAGTCCCCAGCCTGATCTTCGCCACACATCACTACCGAATCCAATGCCATACCACCTTCAGAAGTCCTCAGTGCACCTCTCTCACTCATCCCGCACGCTGCTGATCAGGAATGAGAGATAGTGGTGGTGGTGGTGGTGGTTGTGTTAAAGCAGGGGAGGTGTGCGGGTGGGAGGGGATGTCCTTCGTCGTGTCATTATCAGTAATTGTCGGCAGTAAATGAATGTTTATTAGTTCCATTAACATTTGTTTTTCTCACATGATAAGAAACGCTGTTGTTATTGTTTGTCGTGCTACTTCTTTTTTATTTATTTAATTTTCTTTTTTTGCTGTGACTTTTTTTTGTGATCATGTCTTGTTAAGTTGTTAGTAAGTTGTTAGTGTTTCCTGGCGCAACTCTTACGTAAGCAGTCTCTCTCTCTCTCTCTCTCTCTCTCTCTCTCTCTCTCTCTCTCTCTCTCTCTCTCGAATCATGTCTCAGTCGCTCACTTTCCTCCTTTCACAACTTACCTTTCTCTCTCCTTCCTTCTGCCCCCTACTACAAAAGAGAGAAATCTGTAGGCCTACCAGAGAGAGAGAGAGAGAGAGAGAGAGAGAGAGAGAGATGCTGAGTAAGAGGAAGGAGTGAGGGAGAAACACATGGTCGCCACCCATTCTCCCCTCCCCATTCTCCCTAACTCCTCTCTCTCTCTCTCTCTCTCTCTCTCTCTCTCTCTCTCTCTCTCTCTCTCTCTCTCTCTCTCTCTCTCTCTCTCTCTCTCCAACAACCTCATTTGCATACGACATATTCCATTCTTGGTTAATTGCGAGCCGGCCGTCACGGAGGAGAAAGTATCGCCGTGTGCTGTTTGTGCTGTTTGTGTGTTAGTGTTCTGTGATTTTCTTTCTCTGGCGCCTCCTCTTGTGTCTTTTCCTGTATATTTATTCCATGTGTGTTTTTTTTTTTTCTTTTTTTTTTCAACTTATTTTAATTTTTCTATTGTTTATTTTATTTATTTATTTGTTTGTTTATTTATTTGTAACTGTACGGATGTTATATGTCATGGATTTGGTGGTTGTTTAGGGAGGTGGTGGTGGTGGTGGTGGTGGTGGTGGTGGTGGTGGTGGTGGTGGTGGTGGTGGTGGCGGTGGTGGTGGTGGCGGTGGTGGTGGTGGTGGTGGTGGTGGGAGTATCTGGCTGGTTGCCCTTGTTTTTTTTTTTGTGTGTAATTATCATGGGTGTTTTCTGTTTTTTTTTTTTTCCCATTTCTGATCTTGTAGGTACACACACACACACACACACACACACACACACACACACACACACACACACACACACACACACACACACACACACACACACACACACACACACGGTAGGTCAGTGGTTAGAGCGCTGGCTTCACAAGCCAGAGGACCGGAGTTCGATTCCCTGGCCGGGTGGAGATATTTGGGTGTGTCTCCTTTGACGTGTAGCCCCTGTTCACCTAGCAGTGAGTAGGTACGGGATGTAAATCGAGGAGTTGCGACCTTGTTGTCCCGGTGTGTGGTGTGTGCCTGGTCTCAGGCCTATCCGAAGATCGGAAATAATGAGCTCTGAGCTCGTTCCGTAGGGTAACGTCTGGCTGTCTCGTCAGAGACCGCTGTAGATCAAACAGTGAAATACACACACACCTCGGGGACCAGCAGACGACCGAGGTGAACTACACACACACACACACACACACACACACACACACACACACACACACACACACACACACACACACACACACACACACACCTGAGCCAAAGGATGTGTCGTTCGGTGGGTGAAAGGTCTCAGAGTGGCCAGCAGCCCGGGCTATCGTGAGGTCTAAGGTTCCTCGGCAAAGGTATACGCAGGTGGTCACGATTCCAACACTTGATCCTGAAGATTGTAATGAAATACGTCACTGACACATCAGGTAGTTTTGGTAGTACCGCCCCTTCCCGTCGTCTTCGTCTTGCGCCGTTTCCTTCCATATTCTTCTGTTGTTTTATCTGTTGTTTGCCGGTGGATGCTCTTTGGGCGTGATCCTCGCATTTCCGGTTGTGTTTGTCAGTGAGGGGCGTGTACGTGGCGCGACGTGAATTCCCACAGCAGGTGGTGATCAGCGGCGGGCGGGGTCCCTTAGGTTGCTCCTCGTTAGGACTTTTTCATCACCATGAAGAATCGTGACATAGTAAGACTCACATTGGTTGGCGGAGAGTCGAAGACTTGTGTTGCTACGGGCACGTTGTACAACCAAACTAGCTAGGCCATTGCTTCACCTTCGTCGCCTGCAGGTGAGGGTGGGGCCTTTTGTGACGTGGCTTGGTAGGGCCCTCGCCATCTTTGGCTGGCGGCACCCGGGGCGAGGCAGGACCCAGTTTTCAGACTGTTTTGCCCTGCACACCCTTGCTCTTATCGCTAATCTTGTGGGTGGAGGCGCAAAGTGTGTCACATCGGAGCACGAGATGGACTACTTCCGCCCTACACGCGCACGGACATTCCCGAGGGGAGGGTGTTCCGGGAGGAGTTTTGCATCGAATATTTTTGCCGTTGTCTCCCCCTTGCGCTAGTGGTTAGACGCCCCTGAACTATAGTCACCACGCAGAGTCGGTGACCACATAAGTCAGCTATGCTAGATGATGCGAAATTCATCTCCATTACATTTTTTTCCCTTCAATGTTCTAAGACTCGAGCTCCTCAGCTTCTGATGTCCCTTTTCCTGAAACAGTCTAGTCAGTATATAAATCACCCTACTTGGCAAAGTGGCGCATTGCGTGATGGCGTGATGGGTTCGTGTAGCCGAACGATGCATACCTCCAAAACTGTCCCAGGGAAGTGAGATCTTGATGGTAGCGCGTGGTGCCTTAGAACCAGCGGGTCTGCTAGGCTGGCGGAGAAGAGCTCATTTCTATGTGCAAGTGAGGGCGGCAGATTGCTGTTATCTGGTAATGGCACCCGTCCTGTGACTCCTTATTAGAGCCACGTGCACATCACGTGTATAATTTTCTTGTACATCTTGTCGCGGGACAATTATCAAGGTGCGAGCTCGGTAGTGGGCGTAGTGTTCATCCAGCGGGACCTGTTCACCTCCCTCGGAGCCACACCTTGGATATTAACTTATTTTCTTGTAAATATTTTCTAAGCCTTTCTACCTGGATGGCGCGATTTGCTTCTGCAGGTCTAATCTCCGGTGTCGCGGGTGCCACAGCAGGAGGGAGGCAAGGCAGTGAGGCGTGGCGGTGCTTTACTTTTCTTACTCTCCCTTCATGAAGAGTAATGATGGCAGCCGCGATTAAGAGGCGACCTTGCGTCCTTTCTTGGCCATTACCTCCAGAAACCTGGCGGTGCTTAGCGAACTGCGCCCCCTCACCATCTCCTCCGTGATCCTCTTCCTCCTCCTGTCCTTCGTCCTTTCTTACCCTTGCCTCCCCTAACCTTCCTACCTGGCCCAGATTTACCCGAAGACTTTTTTTTGTCCCCCATTATAAAACAAAATGTCTTATTCCCCTCTCTGCTGCTGCTGCTGCTGCTGCTGCTGCTGCTGCTGCTGCTGCTGGCGCCCTCCGTCTGTCTAATAATACAACCTCCCGTCCCAACCTGCCCTCCCTCCCACCATTCCATAGATCCCACACCCACTATACCAGCCATTTTACCGCCCCTCCTATCCACCCGTCCTGTACCACCCCTCACTCATCTATACACCTGCAATGCTAACCTCACATTTTCAACCCTAAGCCCTGTCAACCTTTCTTGCCACTACCACCCTCATACCTCCCCACTCCTCACCCATCATACCAGCCCCACTTCTATACCTCTCCCTCCCATCATCTGCTCTCCCCCACCATCCCTCATCCGAACTATAATCAGAGTTAATTAGAGTAGGCACTGATTAGCCAGAACAGTTTTTTTTCCACACCCAGAAGACAAAAGTTACAGTTAGCCCATTATTAATCGGCATATTTCACCAGCATTGTTGGGTGGGCTTATAGTGCCTGAGGGAGGTGGAGGTGGAGGTAAAGGTGGAAGGGTGGAGTTTGAGATGGAGGTAGTGACCCTTATCGCTCCTCCTCAACAGCCACTCAAAGAGCTGCCACTTTTTTTTTCCTCTCCCGGTAAGCAGTTTTATGAGGCTCCTGCTGTTTTGTTTCCTTTCTCCATTTAGTTTTTCATGAACATTTTTGTTGTAAACCCTGAATTAAAAAAAAATTAATGGGAGTGAATACCTTAACCTTTATATTTTTTTCAAATTTTTTTTTACCTGACAAGCACATTTTTGAGGTTTCTACACTTTTCCCTTCCCCTCATTTTGCTTCACTAGTCTTCTCTTAACTCAAATTGATTCACCCGAAAAATATTTACTTCCATACACTTCATATTTTCTCCCTGACAAGCAGTTTCTTGAGGCCCCAACTTGCTCTCCTTCGCTAATTTCACTGTCTAGTCTTCACTGCAACTTTTGTTGCTTCTTATTGCATAATCCAACATGCTCACCTTCTTGAATGCTCGATTTCTTTCTTTGACAAGAAGATTCATGAGGTCTGGGCAATATTTTTCGTCTTACATTGCCTTTCGCGTAATATTAATACGTGTTTTCTTGAATTTTTCCTGGGCAATCAGCTTCATGAATTGCCTGCGCTTTCTTTCTTTCTCATTTTAGTGTTTCATATATTGCAACATTTCCTCATTCAATTATCTTTCCGATGCCATTCTTCCTAAGCATTGTTTCCAGCTCATTTTCTTCCCCAGCAGAGTTCCGTGAATCTACTGCTGTTCTTTCCTATTCCAATTTCTCGCGCTGCATTACTTGTTCGATGCTATTCCTTTCCTCATTCCGTGCTTTCTCTTATGAATTTCTCAGCAACCACTAGCCCCTGGAAAAAAAAAAAAAAACTGTGAGGACCTCGCTATATTCTGTTCAATTAAGCATTTTTTCTTTCTTACTTTACATCTCCATTCCAGTTCATCTTTACAACTTTCTCCCCCTTCTGATTGTTGACTGTTTCCTCACCTCCCCTCGTGCCCATTCCCATCACGTCTTCACCATCCTCACCTTCACCCCTTCACTTCTCGCACTCCTCACCCCTACAGTTTATATTAGGCACCTGGGGCACTGACACCCTGTACTTTGGCACCCTCAGCGACTGGTAACGGTGAGCGTGGAGTATACCCGGGGAAAGAAAGAAAGAGAAAAAAAGGCGTTGAAATTATACAGAGAAGTGAAATTCAAGTGGCGCGGTGCTAATAACAAAAAAAAGTAAGAAAAAATAGCGATTGTTGAGAATATAATAATTGTGGCCGTGTGTCCGGGAGAAGGTGCACTTCCGGCGACTAATGGAAGGTTGTGTTCGAGTCCTGAAGGCCGAGGTTTTTCTTTTTATTTTTTATCATTGTTTTTTGTCGTTGTCTTTATTAGAATCCAACAGCACACGCCCACCCTCGGAGGTCAAGACATGCAACAGTGGCGTGGTGGGACAATCTCTCTCTCTCTCTGTCTCTCTCTCTCTCTCTCTCTCTCTCTCTCTCTCTCTCTCTCTCTCTCTCTCTCTCTCTCTCTCTCTCTCTCTCTCTCTCTCTCTGGTATATATATAAACAGGCAAAGATAACGTTCACTGATACTGCAACTCTCGATTTAAAAGTGAAGCCTTGACGACACGCACGCACGCACGCACGCACGCACGCACACACACATTGTTGATTCGTTTAGTGTGTCGTGAATTGTCTAGACGCTTTGTAGTGGTGGCGGTGGTGGAGGAGGAAAAGCAGACGAGGAAGAAGAGGAGGAAGTGGAAGAGATGAAGGAGTGGTTAGAAAACAAGTAATGGTGTACCAGAAAGAACAAACACCATCACTACCTTCATCTCTTACAACATCCCCACCAGTTATACAATGCTCCCCCACCCACTTCTCCCCTCATATCTACACCCAACTCCACTGCTACCCCTCCTTCTCCCTCCCTGCCCCATGGAACAATAAACTGCCGCCGGGTACACCTGCTTTTCACCTGCCCTGTTTGAGGTGCCCCCAGGTGAGAAATTTACACCCAACATGGAGCGTGGAAGGAGGCTAGATGGAAGACGCTGCGTGGATTTGGTGTTTGCACTGGCCTGGTGGTGGTGGTGGTGGTGGTCTTAGGCGTTACGTTTGACTGATGTTGGAGTTACTGATTGATTGATTGGTCTGTTAATTAAGTTAGTGACCGGCTACCTGACTTGACTTCTTCAGTTACTTGTTTGTTACTTGTTTACTGATTTGCTTAGAGAGAGAGAGAGAGAGAGAGAGAGAGAGAGAGAGAGAGAGAGAGAGAGAGAGAGAGAGAGAGAGAGAGAGAGAGAGTACAGGTAGTCCGTGGGTGGGTGGGCGTAGGATATCATTTCGCCACTCAGCATTAAGAAAAAAAAAAAAATGGCAGTAGTGGGAGACGGAACAGAGGGAGGGAGGGAGGGAGGGAGGGAGGTTGGTTTTATTGCACCTTGAGGAGTTGCTTCCGGCGGTTTAGATTGAGTAACAAAAGACCACAGTAGTCATAATAATCAGCATCCTGAACGCTACCTAACTTCCCCGGCTTGAGGAAAAGAGACCTGATGCACCTGAGTGGTTTCCTGTCCTGAGTGGAGGTTGCTGCAGGGCTCCGTGGAGGGTACAGAGGCGTGGCTGTGCTGGTGGTGGTGAGGTCTTGCTGGATGGTGCATGGAGGTGTTTAATGGAAAATTCCTTTGTGTATCACGAGCTCATCTGGTCATCCTTCCACAACGGCATGCAGCAGTTGATAGCACTATGAACAATACTTGGAGACGTTATAAGTATCTACAAAAAAGAAGGGGATAGATAGAATTAATTTGCCGTTTCTACCCAGTTTAAAGATTACATGTGACCATTGAAGAAGAAATGTCTCATAGTGGTTATACTATAGTGATAAGAGAGATATACGAAATAACAAAGAAAGGGTGAGGATAATTGATAGTAACCTTGAAATACGTATGGGAGAATTGGAGTAGGTTTGGAAGATGGAAAGGCATTTTAGGCGATAAAGACGTTTGGAGTGTGATGAGATTTAAAGGGTAGTGTAACAAGTAGATGAGAAAGATGGAGAATACTTGAGAAACACAGATATCTGGAGACCCTCTTGTCTGTCACATGCTTATCTATCAATATGTTTGATAACAACAGTAAAATACACTGGGAGAGAGAATTGTTTAGAAACTGTTATGGATTGTAGTTTCGCTTTGGTGTTTGTTTAGGTAAGATTACGTTATCGTTGGGTATCATTAGGGAAGGCTGAGTGAGGAATGGCAGGGCGTTGCCACAGGATAGTGAAGGTGTGTTTGTTTGGCAGATGGCGTGTGGAGGCCTTGAGTGGCATTATGGGAGCAGGTGGGGGGTTAACGTTATTACACCAGCGTCATGCCTTCACCGTCTCTCCCCAACAACTTCCCCCCCGCTCCCCCCAGCGCACACTCCTCAAGTCTTAAATTGTGTTGACATGTAAGACTGAGATTAAGTTCCCTCACGCCCACAGCACTTCCCCCCACCCCATCTACCCACACCCACTCTCATGCCCCGTCTCTTCCCTCCCTCGTTATCATCGCCACTGCGTCACACACCTCGCGGCCCCCTCACTTTGGAGCTATTTACGTAACAGTGGCCATAGATTTTTTTTTTTTTTTTTTTTCATATGCCATAGTTATTTTCTGTGATAGTATCGCAGTCATGTGTGGTGTAGTGAGACCCGGTAGTCCAGTAAGGAGCCACAGACACGCTAATGTTTGGAATCCCCCGGAATACAAAGTGGAAGAAGGAAATAGATAAAATTACTCCTTTATTCCCAAACTCATTGCAAAATTTGACCAGCTCGTACATCCTTCCATCCTTACATGTCGTCCATCCATCCTATTTTACCTTTACCTCTACTTCACCCGTCGTCTCACCATTTCACCGGCATTGTGTCCTCCTCTCCTGCTGGCCGTCTCTTCTCACCTTGTTATTGTTCTCAGCAGTCGTGTGACGGTGGTGATGGTGGTGGAGGTAGTAGTGATGGTGATGATAGAGGGAATATGAGTAGGCTTGGAGTGGTGGTGTGGTGGTGTGGTGGTGTTGAGGAGAGCATGAAGAGAATTAAGTAGAAGAAAAGGGTGGCTGAAACAGATGAGGAAGGAAGGACCGAAGAGGAGAGAGAGGAAGACGACGAGAGGGGGCAGTAATAGAAGCCAGGGAAGGAAGCTGAGGACTCTGACGGATAGGAAGAGAGGGACGAGGCGTGACAAAAGGAAGGTGGAGGAAGAGGAGGAGGAGAACGACGATGACAATTATAGTGACAATGACGACGATGGGTTGGAGGGAGTGTCGCGGCAGCAAGAGACAGGTGAGTGAGTGGCTAAGATAGGCGGCGGAGTGGAGTGGGGTGGGGAGAGGAAGCGAAATATTTTGTTGTGACGTGATTTACTTCCTCCCAGCGCCTTCGCGGAGGAGGAGGAGGAGGAGGTAAAAAAAAAAAAATGCTACCTTCTTTTTCCTCTCATCCTTTTTTGTTCGTAACTTTCTGGCGTAGCTCCCAGGAAGGGCAATTATTTCCATTTTTTACCTCCCTCCCTATATTTTCATATTTTCCTTGTATTTCTATTCCGTGACGCTATCCTGTTGAGGGGTTGACCTTGAGACGAGCGAGTGAGAGAAGGCTTGATGAGAGTAAAGGTGTGTTGCCAGAGCAGCGGGAAAGAGAGAGAGGTGAGAGCGCGAGGGTAAATATTGGAAGCGAAGGCTGGAGTTGGAGAGGTAGTGAGAGGGCAGGAGATGAAGGGTCTCCAGTGTGGGGTGGAGGGGGAATCGGAGAGGGGAGAGAAAAGGAGGAACTAAGGTACAGGAAGTTGGTTTGAGAGTTGGAGGAGAGATTGAACGAAGGAGGAAGAGTAGGAAGTAGAGGAAAGAATGTTTAGGGGGAGGAAGGGAGGAGCTTAGGAGAAAAACGGGAGGAAAAGTGTAGGAAGTGTGGGAGAGAAGGAAAGAGGAGGAGGAGGAGGAGGAGGAGGAGGAGGAGGAGGAGGAGGAGGAGGAGGAGGAGGAGGAGAGTTGTTTTGGAGTATATTTACCATTTATTTTCACTCATTTCCTCCTCCTCCTCCTCCTCCTCCTCCTCCTCCTCCTCCTCCTCCTCCTCCTCCTCCTCCTCCTCCTCCTCCTCCTCTTCCTCTTCCTCTCCTCCTCTTCCTCCTCTTCCTCTCCTTCCTCTTTCCTCCTCCTCCTCCTCCTCCTCCTCCTCCTCCTCCTCCTCCTCTCTCCTCTCTCTCTCTCTCTCTCTCTCTCTCTCTCTCTCTCTCTCTCTCTCTCTCTCTCTCTCTCTCTCTCTCTCTCTGTCTCTGGCGCTTTGTTTACCTCTGCTGAACCTGCTCCTCGGTTTTCTTGACTGTGAGGCTTAATTATCAACCTCCAGCGTGTCAGCACAGCACAAAAGGCAAATAAGAACCGTAAGAGCGTATTGGCACAGTTTGAATGGTGAAGGGTTTGGGACTCTGTCATATTTTGCCTGTGAAATCACGAAGTTCTAGGCAAAACCCCCTTGACAATTTTTTCTGGGTTTGCGCATGCGCACTGAGTACCGAAGTGACGTCATTGTTACCAAGGTAACGACGAGACCACCCTGACAACCCGCACTCTGCACTTCATACTAAGCCTATATACGCAGTTGCCTGGTGCTATTTATTTTTCTCTACTACACGGTCAAGTTATACCATGTCTGCTGAAACCTCCCACTTCAAACTATGCAGGCGCAACATGACATATCGTCGCACCGAACTAAACCTTCCCTACAATTACCAACGAGGGAGTTTTTAAACTCACTTCAAAAGCCTGAACTACAAAAACGTTGCCGGGAACTTGGACTAACCAAGATATGGGTTAAGAAGGAGGATCTCATCGACATGATAATAGCCAACACACCAACCCCCAGCCAGAAGAATGACGAGATACCACCACCACTACCGCCACCAACATCGCCACCACCACCACCACGTCCACCTCATCCAGATGCCACTATCCCATGCCCCGCTCCTGAAGGGGCACACCTCCCCACATCAACTCATGCCGCGCCCTCTTCAGCTACCCCTCTTGACGCGACCCCTGCGGTCTTACCTCACCCTGATGTCCCTCCAGCTTCACCTCTAAACACGGCTCCTCCAGCCTCACCCCACCGTGATACAACTACAGCTCAACCTATGACTTCCCACAACTCTAGTCCTCAAGCAATCAGCCGTGACACTGAAGTAGTTTCTGGCCACAAAGCTGTAATAGATGTTCACAAACTGGCCCTCGACATTGAGAATATAAAATCAAAATTAAGTACCAAGGACTTGGAGATCGAGCTACTAAATGAGGAAGTAAAAATAGCATATGGGACTATCGAGACACTCCAGCAACGCATCAACGATATGGAACAGAGGTTCAACTCTAACAACAGGAAGCAGCCCCAAGTAACGAACAGCGATCCTTCCCCTCATCACTGTCTGCTCCTGGGGGACACTAACTTACGCAGAGTTCTACAGAGACTGAGCGACACCTGCTCTGTAAGGACCATTGACGGCGCAAATGTTGACCTGCTCAGAAGCTGGATCGCTGAAAAGCTTAACAGACCTCCTACCGAGTGTGTGATTTATTGCGGTGTCAACGACATTCTCGAGAAGGTACCAAGTGAAAATATTTTAGACAACCTGGGTTCGTTGTTAAGTGACTTAAAAGTGAAAAACTGCAATATGAAGATATACGTATGTCAGGTAGTTCCCCGCAGTGTTACCAGAATTTAAAGCCCAAATTGTAGCCTACAATGAACATTTGCTCAAATGGGGTGAATCGAACGGCATTAAAGTGATCGAAACTCCAGCACATTTCAGGCTCGGTACCGGGGATCTAGATGACATGTGTTTTGAAGGTGACGACAATAGTCCAGTGTTAAACAGATTAGGTGTCATTAGATTGCTAGATACAATTAAAGCACAGTGTCCTGAATTCCAGTTATGTAGCAACTGGAATACAATCAAGAAAGCTCCGAGTAACGAACACTTTTATAATACTAATACGGGTTCACAACCCCCCCCCTCGCCAGCCAAACCCCACACAATACGGCATCCCCACCATACAGGCCGACCTCCGGTGCTGCTCCACGCTTCCCTACCGTCCTCGCTTCTCGTGGTGCCCCGCCGCCTCACCGCCCTGACAGCTCGGAGCATCATACTACTGCTACATGGCCACGCACTGACGCCTCGTGGGCCCATGTCGCACGCAGGGGTCTCTACTCACCAGGCTCGGAGCACCATATTTCTGCTACAAGGCCACGCACTGACTCCTCGAGGCCCCATGTCGCACGCAGGGGTCTCTACTCACCAGGCTCGGAGCACCATACTTCTGCTCATGTCGCACGCAGAGGTTACTACTCACCTGGCGAGGACCCGACCAACCAGCTACCACAACACTCCCACTATAGAACACCTCGCTCACCATACCAACGTGGGTGTTATAACTGTGGTGAATATAACCATCATCAGGAAAAATGTCGATTTGATCATCGGTTGCGGTGTGCAATATGTTACCAACTTGGACATAAGGAAAAACTATGTAAATATTATGGTCAATAGGGGGTTGGCGAAGAAGACACTGCCGCATTTTTCACTAATGGTTATAAAAGGGATAAGGTTAAGGTAGATCACATTAATGCACAAAGTTTATTAGCCAGCAAGGAAGAAGTGAATCTACTCATTAACGACAGAGAGACAGACATATTATGTATCAGTGAAACTTGGTTAAGTCCTGAAATTCGTGACGAACATATTGCTATTCCAAATTATGTTTCATATCGGTGTGATGCAGGAAGAGGAGGCGGTGTATGTATATATGTCAGAGATGTATTTAAGGTTACGCCTGTAAAGTTAACATTGAAAGGCCGAAAGGTGTGGAAGACGTTTGGTTGGCGGTACAGAGTAACAAGTTACCCACTGTGATAATCGGTTGCCTTTATCGCCATCCTAAATCTGTTTCCGACACATTTAATTACATTGAAGATGTTTTAGATTTTATTAATTTTAAGAATAAGCCATTTTTTCTTTTAGGTGATTTTAATGATGATCTTTTATCAAGTAAAAGCAAACTCAAACAAATTCTTTTAAATGCAAAGCTAGTCTCTTTAATCTCTAAGCCAACCAGGATCACAGTCACCTCTGCAACACTGCTAGACAATATAATTACCAATCAACCGGACATAGTACTGGATTCTGATACAGTCCCCAGTCCTGTAGCTGATCAATCTCAGTAATTGTAAACCTGAAGAAGCCTAAGCGCCTGCCTATAATCAAAACGTTCCGTGAATTGAGATTTTACACCGGATGTCTTGTGTGGTCACTTGCTACAAGATATGCCTTCCTTGAACAGTATTTTCAGAACAGACAATGTTGACACGCAAGTCAATATTTTTACAGCTATTTTTAACAAATGTCTAAATATCTGTGCACCTCTTGTTACAAAAATGGTTAAAAGACCATTCGCACCCTGGATGGATGATGATTTACGGTCTCTTATTCATGAGAAAAATAAAATACATTTGTCCTTGAAACATGATCGTAACAATCTCGAAATTCGTGGTGAATATAAAGAATTGAAGAAACTGGTACGAAGTTCACTTCATAAAACTAAATCTGAATACTATAATAAAGAACTTGGAAACAACAGAGGTAATACTGCTGCAATGTGGAAAATTATAAAGGAATTAGCCCCAGTCTCCAAAAGTAAGGGTCCTGTAGCTATGAGGGAGGATAAAGAAGAGTTAACGTCTATGGCCAACAATTTTAACAGTTTTTTTGCAAATGTTGGGAAAATAACTTTCAATGAATGTCAAAGGAATGTTCCAAGAAATTCTGATTATAGTATTCCTACTTCCGATACCAGTACGTACCCCCTGTCTTTCGACCTCAGCCTGTAGATAGTGACACGATTATCTTAATCATTAAACATATGAGAAATAGTGACTCGCACGGCTGTGATGGCATATCTTTGCGGTTTTTGAGAGATTCTCTGACAGTTCTCATACCTTACCTAACCTGTATCATAAATACCTCTATTGTAACAGGAACCTTTCCGTTACTCTGGAAGCAAGCAATAGTGGTTCCAGTCTATAAGTCAGGTGATGCAAATGAGCCCCAAAACTACCGACCTATATCTATCTTGCCCGTTATATCTAAAATTTTAGAAAAGGTTATTGCATCTCAGCTAACTAAACATCTCGAAACCAATAATTTATTAAGTAAATCTCAACATGGGTTTCGAAGCCATCTATCGACTGAAACGGCGCTCATGACAGTTGCTAATAAACTGTTCGACAATATTGACAAACGTAAAATATCTCTTGTCACTTTATGCGACCTGTCTAAAGCTTTCGATAGTGTCAGCTATAAAATTCTAATAGATAAACTGCATAAGTTGAAAATTGACAATTTTGGTTTGATAGTTATTTAAACAAAAGATCACAGTGTGTACGAATGGGAAAGACTCTCTCTGATAAATTAGAAATTACATACGGTGTCCCTCAGGGATCTGTGCTTGGCCCAATCTTGTTTTTAATATATGTTAACGACTTAACACATTTTATTTCTGACTGTATAGTAGTACAATATGCTGATGACACCCAGTTTATTCACACTGGTAGTATTGACAATATTGATGACCTAATGTACCGAAGTGCTACTACCTTTAAAATTGCTAAAGATTATTTTAACGTAAATGGCCTATTGCTTAATACTAAGAAAACGCAGTGCATGTTTGTAGGCAGCAGATCATATATTTCAAAGATACCTCCAAACACTTTTTTAAAGGTCGATGGAAGTAAGATAGCCCCTAAAGATATGATAAATAATCTTGGAGTAAATTTTGACAAGTACTTGACGTTTGATAAACATATAAATAACATTACCAGAAAGAGCTTCGGTACGTTAGTCTATCTAAATAGGATTAAAGACTACCTGAGTTCTGATGCAAGAACAATTGCTATAAACTCCCTTGTATTAAGCTCAGTGAATTATGGTATGAAAATATGGGGATCTACTAACGCAACTCAGCTACAACGAGTACAGAAAGTACAAAACTTTGCTGCTAAAGTTGCACTGAATGGAGGGACTAGGCGTGACCACGTCACTCCTTTCCTGAAAAAGCTTGGATGGCTAAGAATTGAATATAAATATAAATATGAATTATGTGTAATGACTTATAACATTTTGAATGAGAGAATTCCGCACCATATTCTTCCCCTACCAAAACTCAGTGATCTACGGCTTCTTCCTACCAGACAACAGAATCAACTGTATATCCCTCACACTAACACACACACTGGGGCTCGCTCAGCACTGGTGGCCGCGCCACGCCTGTGGAATAGCCTTCCCGCTTGTCTCAGGAATGCCGCCACCGCTTCTTCTTTTAAACGACAGTTGCTACGCCACTTTTAGTGCAACAGTTTAGTACTCCATAACTATTGTACAAATTAAGTGTTTTTCTTGTTTTACTATGTTTTTAATTTATTTTGATTATTTGTAGACTTAGTGTTTTATTTTTCTTATATAATTTTACTCATTGTCGTTTTAAGACATTAGTTTTACCGTTCTAAAGATTTTAGTGCAGATAGTATAGTCTATCTACTTTTTATGTATTTGTGATTTTTCCTATATAGAACAATCTTAATTAAATATTGTTTACATGTTGCCTGATCCAATGTTTCTATGCTGTAAACACCATGTAAGGAATAACCATTGTATTTTATAATGGAATAAATATTCTGACTCTGATTCTGACTCTGACTCTCTCTCTCTCTCTCTCTCTCTACCATGATGGCATTTTTTACGATCCGTTTTTATTTTTTCTATTTATATTTTATTCCCTCCCTTTGTTCTACCACTCCTCACCTCTCGTGCGCCATTCTGCCTCTCTTCTTTTTCTCTTTTCATGTTTTCCTTCTTTGCTTTGTATAGCTTTTTCATATTTTTTGTTATTTTTAGTTCGTCTGTTTTTTTCCCCCTCCTTTCTTTTTTTTGCCGTCTTCCTTTTATTGTTTTTTATTGACGTGCTTCCTTTCTTCTTACCCTTCCTTCCTTCCTTCCTTCCTTCCTTCCTTCCTTCCTTCCTTCCTTCCTTCCTTCCTTCCTTCCTTCCTTCAAAAATCTCATCTCCATTCTTTTGTCATTATTAGCATTATTCTCATCGTACATTTTCCCCTTTTATACACAATTTTCCCTCTTTCCTTTTCCTCCTTCCCCCCCCCTCCCCCTCCCTCCCCTCCCCCTTCCCCTCTTCCTCTCTCCTTGTTGACGTGAGCTCTAAGACAGGAAGGCATAATTTTAACGGGTCTTTTCCCCTCACTAGTCAGGGGAGAGACTTCCTACCTAGGCGTACTGCTCCCCTCACCCCTCACCTGCCTAGCTCCTCTATCACTCTCTCCCCCTCTTCCTCCTTTCCTGTCTCCCATTCCTGCCTCCGTCCCTTCCTGTTTCGTCGTTCGTTGGTTTATTTTTTCCACTTCTCTTTTTCGGTTCTCATTCCTTCTTTTCCTTCCTTCTCTTTTTCTTTCCTCCTCCGTCTTCGCCTTTTCCTTCTTCTTCTTTTTCTTCTCCTTCTTCTTTTTCTTCTCCTCCTTCTCCTTCTCCTTCTCCTTCTCCTTCTCCTTCTCCTCCTCCTCCTCCTCCTCCTCCTCCTCCTCCTCCTCCTCCTCCTCCTCCTCCTCCTTCCTTTCCCATTCCTTTTAATTTTTCTTTTCCTTTAGTTTTCGTTTTTGTTCTTATTTTTGTTTTTGTTTTTGTTTTTGTTATTATTGTTGTTGTTGTTGTTGGCTTCAAGTTACGAGCGGTGTTCCTCAGGGTTCAGTTTTGGGTCCGTCACTTTTTTTTTTTTTTTTTCTTTTTATGTACGTAAATGATTTAGATTGCGGCATCGTATCAGAAATATCCAAATTCGCCGACGACACTAAACTAGGTTGTAAAGTACTCACAAGAGACGACTGTGATGTCATCCAGCGGGATGTAGACAACCTTAGTAACTGGAGCGATAAATGGTTTTTAAATTTTAATGGAGATAAGTGCAAAGTAATGCACATCGGCCAAAACAATGTGAAATATAATTACAAATTACATCGACGAAACTTAATCAAAGTCACTGAAGAGAAGGACCTGGGAGTACTCATAACAAGTGACCTGAAATGTGTTACGCAGTGTTTGGCCGCGAGTCGTAAAGCAAACACTGTCTTGGGATTTATTGCGCGTAATTTTTTTTATTGTAAAACACCTGAAGTCATAACGCGTCTATATATGTTATTAGTGAGACCGCATTTGGAATACGCGGTCCAGTTCTGGTCTCCATGCTATCAAAAAGACATTAAAAAATTGGAGAGCGTGCAAAGACGAGCAACGAAACTTATCCCAGGAATACGTGGTCTGTCTTATGAAGAACGTGTCAGCAGATTAGATATGTTTTCCCTCAGAGATCGTCGCATCCGAGGTGATCTCATCCGAACGTACAAAATACTTAAAGAATGTAGACCAAGACCGATTAAGAAAATCTTTTCGAGCTTTCGCAATCAGTAACAAGAAATAACGGCTTGAAACTTAAAGAACAGCGATTTAATACTGATTTGCGAAGAAACTTTTTAACATAAGAATAGTTGAACGTTGGAACAAGCTGCCAGCGTCCGACGTCCAAGTTAACACGATAGCTACGTTCAAAAGCAAATTAGACAAGTTTTGTAGAGAAAATGATTTCCGATATTTTTTTCTCAGCGATAATAGTAGTTACACGAGATCTTTTTTTTTTTTTTTTCATTGATAGTAGTAGTTATATTAGATATATTTTTCTTAGCTATAGTAGTAGTTAAATTAATATTCCTTTTTTTTCCATCTCCCCTGTATAAATATCCCCGATTGTCCTCGGCAATCGTGGTGTATTTGTCGTTTTATTTCTTGCCGGGTAACGGCGAAGGGAATGGTGGGTGGGGAGGAGCTTCATCTGTTATATCCTTGCCTCCAGCTAAGTATGTAGCTTCTGTAGATGTAGTATAATAAACGAGAGGTCTCGTCATAGGTCGCAAGGCCTGCTGTCACTCGTCTTTCCTCCTCCTCCTCCTCCTCCTCCTCCTCCTCCTCCTCCTCCTCCTCCTCCTCCTCCTCCTCCTCCTCTTAAAGTTTAAAATAAATCTCTAGAATCTTCTTTCCCCTCTTCATATATTTTCCTCACCTTCTAGTGTCGTTATCTTTCCTCCTCCTCCTTTTTCTTTTCTCATCGTCAAGTATTTCTGTCAGTATTTTTTTTTCTTTCTCACGCCTGCCTTTCATTTGTCTCCACTTTCATTTTCTCTGTCTTGAGATTTCTGATTATTCTCCCAAACATTTACCACACCTGCTCTCTCTCTCTCTCTCTCTCTCTCTCTCTCTCTCTCTCTCTCTCTCTCTCTCTCTCTCTCTCTCTCTCTCTCTCTCTCTCTCTCTCTCTCTCTCTCTCTCTCTCTCTCTCTCTCTCTCTCTCTCTCTCTCTCGTGTGTGTGTGTGTGTGTGTGTGTGTGTGTGTGTGTGTGTGTGTGTGTGTGTGTGTGTGTGTGTGTGTGTGTGTCAGCGTTAGATGACCTTTCCATTTACAACATGGAAGAATGAGTCAATTGTTATGAATACTTTCGTTTCCTCGAGCATCTAATACCTTCACCTCAACTAATTCTCTTCCCTCTCTCTCTCTCTCTCTCTCTCTCTCTCTCTCTCTCTCTCTCTCTCTCTCTCTCTCTCTCTCTCTCTCTCTCTCTCTCTCTCTCTCTCTCTCTCTCTCTCTCTCTCTCTCTCTCTCTCTCTCTCTGTTTTCCCCGCTTAAAAAGTTTCTCGACAGTATAGTTTCCCACTTTCTCACTTATGTCAAGAGACGTAAGGGAGAAGCTTAAGAGTCATGGTGAAAGGTGAAGGGCGAGGAGGGAGTGACGAGAGTATGAGATAGAGAGGAGAGGCGGAGAGGAAACATGGGCAGGGCAGGGCAGGAGCACGGTGACGTCAAGGTGATGTGTAGAAAGTTATCAGTTTGAGGACGTTAATTGATACCTTCCTTCAGCTTGAGAGACGTGACGACATGTGCCTTCCCTGCGTCTCTTGGTGTTCCTCGCTTCCTCTGTTCCTCTCGTTTCCTTTCCTTCTTTCCTTCACGTCTCTCCTCCTCCTGGCTTCTTTTGACACTATGTAGGTTGGGAAGTGCCTCAGTGGTCTGGCAGTGTTGAGAGAGAGAGAGAGAGAGAGAGAGAGAGAGAGAGAGAGAGAGAGAGAGAGAGAGAGAGAGTTGAAAGTTTAGGGACATTGTGTGAATGACTGTAGCGGGTCAGGTGTATGAGTCAGTCGGTGCAGGTGGAGATGGTTAGAGGGAAGGAGTCAGCTTCCAGGTAAAAACAAGGTGGAGCTGAATAGGCGCGTAATGCCAGTGGGGTCATACATTGTGGATTGGTGTGAGCAGAGGGTGATGGGAAGTTGTCAGTACATGTGAGATTACTACCACCGTGCTGGACTGAATAGATAAGTGCCAGGTAGATACTGTAGTACAACACCGCCTCTCCCCCACCCACCATCAACGCCAAGAACAGGTCTATTATAACGAGGGAAGAAGGTGTGTCAGGTAAGGCTATTTCGTTTGGCCTCACCTGGACACGTGCCCCGTCCCTCCACTCCCCACCTCATCCCTCCTCCTCTTCCTCTATTCTCCCTCACAAGATTCACTTGAGAAAGTAGTGAGCGCCACCGAACAGGTCACTGGTGGCAGGTCAGGGTGCCGCGAGAAGGAGCAGGAGGAAAGGGGAAGGGAAGAGGAGGAGGCGGGGAGGGAAGTGGACATGATAGGATACGACACGCACCTAGACAGTAACCTGTTCCCTCTTTCATTGCATCCGGTCCTCCTCCTCCTCCTCCTCCTCCTCCTCCTCCTCCTCCTCCTCCTCCTCCTCCTCCTCCTCCTCCTCCTCCTCCTCCTCCTCCTCCTCCTCCTCCTCCTCCTCCTCCTCCTCCTCCTCCTCCTCCTCCTCCTCCTCCTCCTCTATTCTCTAATTATGATGACAGAGCTTCATCCGACATAATTTATCTTGACTTCAGGAAAGCTTTTGACACAGTCCCACACAAACGTCTCTTAATTAAACTGAAAGCCCACGGGATGGGAGAGCAGTTGTGTGGATGGATTGATAGTTGGCTAACTAATAGAAAGCAAAGAGTTGTTATTAATGGAGAAGCTTCCGACTGGCTTCAAGTTACGAGTGGTGTTCCCCAGGGTTCAGTTTTGGGTCCATTGCTCTTTTTGATATACATAAATGATTTAGACTGCGGCATCGTATCAAAAATATCAAAATTCGCCGATGACACTAAACTAGGTAGCAAAGTACGCACAAGAGACGATTGTGATGCCATCCAGCGGGATTTAGACAACCTTAGTAGTTGGAGCGAAAATGGCTATTAAATTTTAATGCAGATAAGTGCAAAGTAATGCACATCGGCCTAAACAATGTGAAAAATAATTACAAATTACATGGACGTAACTTAATTAAAGTCACTGAAGAAAAGGACCTGGGAGTACTCATAACAAATGACTTAAAATGTGCTGCACAGTGTTCGGCCGCTAGTCGTAAAGCTAACACTGTTTTAGGATTTATCGCGCGTAATTTTGATTATAAAACACCTGAAGTCATAACGCGTCTCTATACATCATTAGTGAGACCACATTTGGAATATGCGGTTCAGTTCTGGTCTCCATGTTATCAAAAGACATTAATAAATTAGAGAGCGTTCAAAGACGAGCAACGAAACTAATCCCCGGAATACGTGGCCTGTCATATGAAGAACGTCTCAAAAGACTAGACATGTTCTCCCTCAGAGATCGTCGCATCCGAGGTGACCTCATTCAAACGTTTAAAATACTTAAAAATATAGATAAGATCGATTATGAAAATCTTTTTGAGCTTTCGCAATCAGTAACGAGAAATAACGGCTTGAAGCTTAAAGGACAGCGATTTAATACTGATTTGCGAAGAAACTTTTTTAACGTAAGAATAGTTGAACACTGGAACAAGCTGCCAGCGTCCGTCGTCCAAGTTAACACGGTAGCTACGTTCAAAAGTAAATTAGACAAGTTTTATAAAGAAAATGGTTTCCGATAATTTTTTTTTTTTTTTTTTTTCTTTTAGCGATAGTAGTAGTTACACTAGATACCTCTTTGTCTTAGCGATAGTAGTAGTTCCATTAGTACTCTCTTTTTTCCCATCTTTCCTGTGTAAATTTCCCCGATTGTCCTTCTCAGCAGTCGGGGTGTATTTTTCGTCTTATTTCTTGCCGGGTGACGCCGGAGGATTGGTGGGTGGGAGGAGCTTCATCTGTTCTATCCTTACCTCCTACTAAGTATGTAGCTTCTGTACGTGTAGTTTAGTAAACGAGTGACCTCGTTATAGGTCGCAAGGCCTCCTGTCACTCGTCTTTCCTATGTATTCCTATGTATTCCTCCTCCTCCTCCTCCTCCTCCTCCTCCTCCTCCTCCTCCTCCTCCTCCTCCTCCTCCTCCTCCTCCTCCTCCTCCTCCTCCTCCTCCTCCTCCTCCTCCTCCTCCTCCTCCTCCTCGATCATTCCACTACGAGAAGGAATAATAGATTTAAAATTACACACAAACGCTTCGAAACCCACGAGGCAAAGCACTTTTTCTTTAATAGAATTGTTAACATTTGGAATAAGCTTCCTTCAGAAATAGTAAACAGTACTTCCATTGCATCATTCAAAAACAAAATTGATAAATAACCCCCAACAAGCTCTCTTCTTGTCCGAATAATTAAACATTATATTAGTATGACAATTATTGTGTGTAACTTTCTTATAGATAGATATGTAGAGTTCACCGTAGGCTGAATAATAGAATCTCTTTCATCCTTTCCTGTGAAAATTCCATGTCAGTTTTTCCACACTGCATGGTACTTTTCCAAACTATTTTCCATGCCAGCGAAAGCTGGAGAGAGTGGTGGGTGGGGAGGAACCTTCTCCTGTACTGTCCTGTCTCTCTTATCTGTAGTCAGTTAGCAGTAGTTACCAAACACCCTCGAAAGGACCAAGAGGTTTGTTGCTGTTTGACTTTCCTTTGTATTCCTTTGTATTCTCCTCCTCCTCCTCCTCCTCCTCCTCCAAGCCTAAACACCCTCCCCACAAACACTAGTAGTCAGTAGTCAGACGTAGACTACATATTTTCTTTTCACGCTTTACTAAAATTCCACGTTGTTTTTTAATATCACATGGTTTCGGCTTTTTTCCTGCCAGCCTCGGCTGCCTCCTCCTCCTCCTCCTCCTCCTCCTCCTCCTCCTCCTCCTCCTCCTCCTCCTCCTCCTCCTCCTCCTCCTCCTCCTCCTCCTCCTCCTCCTCCTCCTCCAATTACTGGTCTTTTATGTAACATATCTTTTCTTTTCATTATAAAACTTTTCCATCGTTCCTCATTCTTATCTGCATCCTCCTTCCCTCTCTCTCTTTCTTCTCCCTTCCCTCCTCTCCTCTCCTTTCCTCTTTCTCCTTCCCTTCTCCTTTCTCCTTCCCTCTCACTGTTTATCGCGTGCATTCCTAATTCCACATTTCTTTTGTTCCAGGTAAGCGAGTGGTCCAGGGCAGCTGACAGACAGGCAGGCAGGTTAGGTTGCTGAAGGTAAAGAAGGTAAGGTATCCCCGCAATGAAGGGTCGGGTGCCTGTTGGTCTCTTCGTCACTCCCCTACGGCCTGCAGAAGTCCGTAACTCGCATAGGGACACGAACGAGTCAACTTTCATCGCTGAGGTTTACAGGCTTCTTATGCTTAACCTGTAAATATGATAGAGGGACGTTCTGTGCGGTGTAGGTTTGGGGCCTCGCACTGGATACTCTCTCATCTTTGTGCCGCGCTGGGAAACGGGTCGGGACGGGGCGGGGCGTAAGCGCGGTGGGGCAGGGTGGGGTGAGGTGGGGCGGGGCGTGGCATATACTAACACCTTCACTAGGTGTCGAAAGCAGCTGCCGTGGACGAGTTTTCAAATGTCAGCGTCAACTTCCTGTGTAACTTAGGCATTTTATTACGGGGTTTTAATTGGCCTTGTTGTTGCTGTGGTGGTGGTGGTGGTGGTGAGGAGGAGGAGGAGGAGCTTTCGCCTTTACCATCTCTTTAGATGAGAATAATCTGTTACAAACCGCCTCTGAAAGGGATAACATGGTGTCTACCACTTTGTTTCCTTTATAATCATGGCAGTGGAGGGAGCACAGGCGCGGGGGGCCAAGGGACGTGCTCTTAGAGTGGAGTTGAACAAGGCAGAGAGTGTGCCGGACTTGAGTGGTTGCGGGGTGGAGGTAAAGGAGGTTAATTAATTTTGCTTGCTCAGGTGTTATGTATTGGTGGAGTCAGGGGCTGTGATGAGTGGTGTGTGTGTGTGTGTGTGTGTGTGTGTGTGTGTGTGTGTGTGTGTGTGTGTGTGTGTGTGTTTCACTGTTTGATCTGCTGCAGTCTCTGACGAGATAGCCAGACGTTACCCTACGGAACGAGCTCAGAGCTCATTATTTCCGATCTTCGGATAGGCCTGAGACCAGGCACACACCACACACCGGGACAACAAGGTCACAACTCCTCGATTTACATCCCGTACCTACTCACTGCTAGGTGAACAGGGGCTACACGTGAAAGGAGACACACCCAAATATCTCTACCCGGCCGGGGAATCGAACCCCGGTCCTCTGGCTTGTGAAGCCAGCGCTCTAACCACTGAGCTACCGGACTGTGTGTGTGTGGGGGAGGAGTTGAGGGGAGATATGTGAGTGAGTAGGTGTTTATTTCAGAATAGAAAGGGAAAAATTGTCTTCGTATTTGTTTCAGAGAAGAAAATAACAAACAAAATAAAATCGGATGATGTCGAATTTAAAAGAAAAAAAAATATTGGCACTTAGATCGAAAGATAAATGCAATTTGACTTATTTACTGAGAGAGAGAGAGAGAGAGAGAGAGAGAGAGAGAGAGAGAGAGAGAGAGAGAGAGAGAGAGAGAGAGTAATGGAAGGTAAGTGGACGGCCATGTTACAGAGAAGACGGGAAGGAAGGAAGGAAGGAAGGAAGGAAGGGGGGCTGAGAGTGGGCGAGGAGACGGGAAAGAAGGAGGGTATTTGCTTGCACATTTTGTTGGTCTTAGCGCTTCAGACTGAGTGAGGCAAAACTACACTGAAAAGCTTCTTAAGGTGAATCTCTCTCTCTCTCTCTCTCTCTCTCTCTCTCTCTCTCTCTCTCTCTCTCTCTCTCTCTCTCTCTCTCTCTCTCTCTCTCTCTCTCTCTCTCTCAGCTCTAATGGAAACTCCATTACGAATATTCTTGCTTGGAAAATTGTCGCCGAAGATTCCCATTGTGATGAATTTCCTCCGGCCTAAATTAACCCACTCGTCCTATCCCTATTTGCAATGTGGGGAATTATTTTCTTGGAAATCTACGTATATAAATTTTTTTTTTCTGCATCCCTCACTATAATAATGTCCTTATTTTTTTTAATGCAGGAGGGAAACCATCCAAGGACAACAAAAGAGAGAGAGAGAGAGAGAGAGAGAGAGAGAGAGAGAGAGAGAGAGAGAGAGAGAGAGAGAGAGACTTTTAATGCTGGTTCCCTTAAAGAAAGTAAAGGATTAGCCAAAATTCATAAACAAATAAAAGAAGTCAAGTCGTAGGAAGACGGAAATATAGAGGCAGGCAGGGAGTTCCAGAGTTTACCAGAGTAAGGCATAAATGATTGAGAGTGCTGGTTAACTCTTGCATTAGGGAGTTGGACAGTATAGGGGTGAGAGGAAGAAGAAAGCCTCCTTTTCTGTACCTTTTCCTCCTGTCTCCGTTTCCCTGACCCTGCACTCCTTTACTCCTTCCCTTCTCATGTCGCCCCCATCGCCATCACTACCCGTCCTGATTTTATTGTGAGTCACCCATGATAGTGATGCTTTTTATCTGATAATAGGAAGTGTCATCACCTGTAAGTACCTCGTCCCCCTCCTCAGATGACCTACTCGTCCCGCTGTGTGCTGGGAGAATAGGGAGCTGCGGCCATCATATGTTGAGGGAAGGGAAACCAAGTTGGGGCAGGGGAAAGACAAGTGTACAGGAGTCAAGAGTAAGGTAGATGTTGCACGATCCTCCTCCTCTCCTTCCCGTCCTCTTCTTGCTAAACATAAAGTGAACATGGAGTGTTGAGGATGTACTTTTTTATTTTTATTTTTATTTTTATTTTTTTTTTTTCATATAACGGGAGTGCAGATGAAGAAGTTTAGTTTTTTTTTTTTTTTTTTTTTTTTGGCCATTGGCGTCCCCACTCTCTCTCTCTCTCTCTCTCTCTCTCTCTCTCTCTCTCTCTCTCTCTCTCTCTCTCTCTCTCTCTCTCTCTCTCTCTCTCTCTCTCTCTCTCTCTCTCTCTCTCTCTCTCTCTCTCATAAACAAACAGGCTGGTCTTCTTTCTCTCTCTCTCTCCCTCTCTATTGCTCCAGGTGCGTCGCTCCGATAAACAGGCGGCCATAAGCGGTGTCCCTTGATAAAGGCTGCGCCACCCAGGAGACGTGGGGTGAAGCTGTGTAGTTTTAGTAATTCACACTGGCTGGGTCTTATTTATGTATTTGTGTTAGATATTTGTATGTTTTGCTTGTGACCTGGGTTGATTTTATTTATATACTTGGGCTATGTATCTGTATGCTTTCCTTACTACAATCTCCTCCCACATATACTGCCTCGTCCCTGCTCCTCCCACGCCTTCAGGAGAGAGTGAGAGAAAGAAAAATAGTCAGAAAATATACCTTGACTGGCTTCTGCTTCTGCCTTGCTAGTGTTACTCCATGACCTCCCGCATCCCTGCCATGTCCCACGCTGGTATTGCTGACGTCATGCTTTGTATTGGAGTGTAGGCTATGCAGGATTACGAAACAACAGCAATAACAGTCTCCACTTCAGGAATTATTACTGTTTGTTAGTGCTAGCAGCACGGGGAGAGTTAAGGCATCACTGACGTCAAGGAATCCTCAATTTATTAGTATGCATGGTCATTAAAGATGAGGTTAGAGCTGTAGGATCAAGTGTGTGTGTGTGTGTGTGTGTGTGTGTGTGTGTGTGTGTGTTTTGTGTGCGTGCGTGTGTGCGCGCGCGTGAGCGTGCGGGTGAAGGAGCCGTTTCTTTAAGATTTTAATTGGCGGCGTTTAGCTAGTATTTATAGTCGATCAATCCTTTTTATCACATGTTCATTTATTTTAACGTGTGCAAGTATTTGTATCTGTCATGGATAACACCACTGGGAGGAATGGTGGTGAGGGGGAGGGTGCCAGGATCGAGGACCGGACTGTGTGACGCGACCAGCCTGCATAGGATGCATCATTGAGTTTACCAGTGTTTTAAAGGAGCAAGCACATGGGCAAAAGTTTCGGGGGATGACTTAGGGACGCTCACAAGAGACTACTTGGGGTTTGTGGTGACTAATGCATGGGCAGGACAGGGCTGTGGAACGTTTTTACAGCTGATCCCTTGCTTCTCTAATTACCCTATTATGATCCATTGTTTTGTTCGTGGTATTTCTTGCATTTGCAACTTGTACTTCGTGGAAAATGTAAAATGAAGAGGGAGAAAAGAAGAGAAGGGAAGTAGAGAAGAAAATGGAAGTAGAGAAGGAAGAGAAGGGAAGGGAAAAAGGAAGTAAAGAAAGGCGAGAAGAAGAAAGGATGGGATGGGAGAGATAAGGAAAAATAAAAGGGGGAGGAGATATGGAAAAATGGGAGAGAAGCCAAGGGAAGAGAGAGAGAGAGAGAGAGAGAGAGAGAGAGAGAGAGAGAGAGAGAGAGAGAGAGAGAGAGAGAGAGAGAGAGAGAGATACATCGAAGTGGACAATAATTCCGTGTTTAAAACGTAAAATGTAATGTAAAGTGATGATGTGGGCGGCTCGGGGTTGCAGCGTGCTTGTGTTGCCATGGTGAGGGAGGGGTCGGAGCGGGGCTGGTCAGGGCAGGGCGGGGCGTGTTCGTGTGTCATCATGTGCTGACGTTTCCTCTCCTCAATAACTCCTCTCCAGCATCCTCCTTAGCTTTGAAGGAGCAGGTGCCTGGCAGAGGATGGTGGTAGTGATGTCTCAGTAGCCATGTCTATGTCTATCGGGCATTTGGTGAGTGGCGGGCGGCTTACATACATTGTCAGC
>NC_059291.1:21184653-21199653 GCF_017591435.1 Portunus trituberculatus
CTTTAATCGCATAGTCAATATATGGAATGGTCTGCCATCAAATGTTGTCAACTCAGGTACTATCGAAACGTTCAAAGTTCGCCTCGATAAATACTTTGAATGTAATCCCCGGTTGTCGCTATTCATTTCCGAATAATTTGCGCTTTTTCTTTTATCTCCCGGGCCTCTGATCGTGAATTAAATTGCCCGTTAGTTTAAATTACTTCCTCCTCCTCCTCCTCCCAGGTTAGTGTGATCGGCAGTGAGTCACCATGTGGAAGGCGGTGTCAGGTGTGAGTATAGGTGGTGTCGCTGCGATCTTGATGGTGTGCTGGGTAGGTCAGTGTGTTGTGGGGTGGGTGGGGGTACAGGACTGAAGAGGGGACGTTCACTTCAGTAGACGTTAAGGGTGAAGGTGAAGCTTTGATAGTATTTTGAATCTCTCTCTCTCTCTCTCTCTCTCTCTCTCTCTCTCTCTCTCTCTCTCTCTCTCTCTCTCTCTCTCTCTCTCTCTCTCTCTCTCTCTCTCTCTCTCTGTCCTCCTCCTCCTCCTTATTCTCAGTTTTCTTGTTGTTGTTATTTAGTCTTGGCATTTTGTTTTGATTTAGTTTTCCCTTTTTTGTTTTTCTTTTTTTCTTTTTCGTTTTTTTTGTCATTATGTTGTTGTTGTTGTTGTTGTTGTTGTTGTTGTTGTTGTTGTTGTTGTTGTTGTTGTTATCCTCTTTTCTCCTTCCCTTTGCTAAGTTCTGCTTTTTTTTCCTTCTTTGCTTCTTACCTTTCTTTTTTTCCCCTACATTGTTGAAACACACACACACACACACACACACACACACACACACACACACACACACACACACACACACACACACACACACACACACACACACACACACACACGTATGAACTCTCACTTCACTTTCCGTACTTCAACCTTTCCTGGCCTTTCTTTCTTCATATATTCTTCTCGCACCTTGCCGCCCACCCACGCCTCTAGAAGACAAGGAACCAATGAGATAAACACACAACAGAGTTTTTGTTTAACCGGGGAAAGGCAACAGCAGGAAGGGCAATTTTTTTTTTTTTTATTTATTTATTTTTATTTATTTATTTATTTATTTTTTTTTTTTTTTTGGGGTGTGTGAGAAAAATAGGAGGAGAAGGAGGAAGAGAGGTAGGTAGGGGTTGACGTAAGACAAGGAGTGTATCAAGTGTCAACAGGATCGCTACTGCTACTGCCACCCTCATTTCTGATAGTGTTGGTGTCAGGTCCTGAGTCGCCCCCCGCACCTTTGTCACCACCTGCTTCACCGCGCTGCCCGCCGTGCCCGATATCCGGATATCCGCCACTCTTGCCTCTTGCCTCTTGGTCTCACTTCTCAGAGTTATGTCAAACACTTAGTTTTAAACAGAGACAAATAGGTAAATATATATATATATATATATATATATATATATATATATATATATATATATATATATATATATATATATATATATATATATATATATATATATATATATATATATATATATATATATATATATATATATATATATATATATATATATATTTAGAAATTGAAAGATTGAGAGATAGATTGAGATAAATAGATAGATTGAGAGAGATAAGAGATAGATAAAAAGATCGATAGATAGATAGAGATATGGAGAGAGAGAGAGAGAGAGAGAGAGAGAGAGAGAGAGAGAGAGAGAGAGAGAGAGAGAGAGAAAGTGGGTATGTCAGTTTAAGATTAACACCCTAAGACTAAATAGGCAGCAAAAATACCTGTGGCGGACCTTGGAAGTGTTGGCTCTACTGTAGGTGACACTGGGTATACTATGCTGTGGGGCGGCGTGTCTGCTATCTTTGCTTCTGTGGTGAACTTACGCCCTAACACCCCACCAGAGGCTTGGCAAGGAGAGAGGGGAGGGAGGGAGGGAATATCATGTATGGAGTGAGTGTACTTTGTGGCGAGCCGAATGCTGATTAACGAGTCGCCCATACACTCCTCCTTGCTGTGTTCCACCTCTTCGAGGTGCTTAGGTCAACACCAGGTTACTCTCTTACATAGCTTTCTTCCTGCTTCCTTTCTTCATTTCATTTTTTTTTTTTTATCTGCCATTGGGAGTATCTCTGTGCACATTACTTCTTACAACTGTATCTTTCATTCGTTTCCCTCTTGTGGACGTTTCCTCAGTGTTTTTTTTTTTTTTTCCTCCCGATTCCTCTCCTCAATATCTGACCGTTTCCCTGCTCTTTCTTTCCTTTGTTTCTTACTTACATCTGTGCCATCATGCCATCCCCTTGAGATTTTCCTTCCCTTGTCAACCATACTACCCTTCCTCACTTGTCTCTTTTAGGTTTCTCTCCTCCACCCTTTCCATGTGGCCATCAATCCCTTCCCCCTACTATGCCCACAGTTCTAGTCCCCGTCTGATGGTTCTGATGCATATGTTACCGTCCCCCCCGCTCATTCCTCACCCAATTAGTCTGACCCGAAGCTGGGGAGTGAGCAGCCGAGTAACGCGTTTATGGTCTAGTGAAAATCGCGAGGTTGTGGGGACGGCGTGTCAGGTGTGTGGCTTTTTGCGTAAAGTTGGGGAAGCGTCACCCTGAGGCCACCTCCTTCTTGTCTCCGGTGTGTGTGTGTGTGTGTGTGTGTGTGTGTGTGTGTGTGTGTGAGAGAGAGAGAGAGAGAGAGAGAGAGAGAGAGAGAGAGAGAGAGAGAGAGAGAGAGAGAGTGTAGCAATCTATAGAATCAAAGAAAAATTGAAAATTTGTCAGCATTTCTGTAATGTTAGCCCAGCATACCGACAGAGCCACCTGGTGGTGACCTGCTCACCGCAGGTTCCTATGCGGGCTGGAACACAAACACGGGGAGACAGGTAAAGTGAAGGAGTGAATCACTCTCGTATGATATCCTGTCAGGGTCTTCAGCTTATTCATCTTGTATGGGTGTTGGGTAAAAAAAAGTGGTTAACTAAACTGCATCTACCTGGAAGAGGTGAGTTGTCTGCGGGACGTGGAGCAAGAGTGTCTTTTCCTGGGGGCGGTGCAGGAGTAGCGAGTGATGATGTGAGGAGGGGTAGGGTCAAGGGCCGGCCAAGACCGGTTCAAGCCTGCAGGATAAGATTGACACGCCACGACGACGGCCAGGTGGCGGAGACGGCTTAGTGAAGGGCGTGACCAGCCTGCTGTGCCCTCTATACTGTGTACCTAACATACTTACTCACACTCACTTTCAGAGAGAGAGAGAGAGAGAGAGAGAGAGAGAGAGAGAGAGAGAGAGAGAGAGAGAGAGAGGGAGAGAGAGTGAAAAGAGAGTGGTGAATGGGAATGGGAGAGAGAGAGTGAGTGAGTGAGTGAGTGAGTGAGTGAGTGAGTGAGTGAGTGAGTGAGTGAGTGAGTGAGTGAGTGAGTGAGTGAGTGAGTGAGTGAGTGAGTGAGTGAGTGAGTGAGTGAGTGTGTGTGTGTGTGTGTGTGTGTGTGTGTGTGTGTGTGTGTGTGTGTGTGTGTGTGTGTGTGTGTGTGTGTGTGTGTGTGTGTGTAATTCACCTCGGTCGCCTGCTGGTCACCCAGCCAGTCTTCCCCATTGCGGAGCGAGATCAGAGCTCATAGACCGATCTTCGGGTAGGACTGAGATCACATCAACACACAACACACACCGGGAAAGCGAGGCTACAACCGCTCGAGTTACATCCCGTACCTATTTACTGCTAGGTGAACAGGGGCCACACATTAAGAGGCTTGTCCATTTGCCTCGCCTCTTCCCGGGACTCGAACCCGGCCCTCTCGATTGTGAGTCGAGCGTGCTAACCACTACACTACGCGGTGTGCGTGCGTGCGTGCGTGTGTGTGTGTGTGCACACACACACACACACACACACACACACACACACACACACACACACACACACACACACACACACACACACACACACACACACACACACACACACACGAACATTTAATGACTCATGCATGTTTGATAGAAAAGTGGAAAAGAAAAAAGATAATTGTATACACGATAGAGGATATTGTTCCCTTGTGACAGGTGCATCGTGGCAGGGTTATGGCTACTCTGAGCAGGACACGCTAGCCCAGGGGCAGGTACGTACGTACAGTGGCACGAGGCGCCTCCCATACAGGGGATGGAAAAGGACTGGCACTACTTGTCAGATCACCTCGGGCCAGCATACCTAAAGAGAAACGACATCTTGGGAGTGTATCTCTGCGACAAAAGAGAGAAAAAAAAAGTTGAACTGTGCAATTGATAGTACACATTTTTTTTTTTTTCCATTTACCAACGCCACTAATTATTCCGTTGATCCCAATTGGGTTTGCGTGATGCAAGAGCTGGCGGTGCGTGTAGCCGCCGGCGAAGTGGCCAGAACGAACTAATTCTATATCGAAGGGATTTGAACGTTTTTGTTCCATTGTGCAGGTGATCACGAGCGTGACACTTCCTGTGATGCTGTCTTGAGTCCGCTCCCACACCTCACACACGCCCGCACTTTGTATGCCTGTGGTGGATGTGGACCAGCTTTTTTTTTTTACGCTGGTGCAATCCGACCTTGGACCGATTCCTATGGGTTTTAAAGAGACAGGAGGAGATGGATGCAGTGGTTGGCATGTGCGTCCAAGAAGCGAAGTGTTGGGCCTCACTTTTTTCTGTAAATAAAGGCGAACCTGGCTTTGAAGGCGGTGGTGGCCTTGCCTGGGAAGTGACGAAACCCGCTGTTCTACTAATGGGGAAGATAACAGTTACGTAACTTGACCGATAGTGTTTTGTTTATGTGTGCGTGTGTGTAGGTGGGTGGGAGGTTAGATGGTTGTGTAAGTTGATGGGTGTGTTTGTGTTTGTTTGAACACAGTTTCAAAATGGACACGAACAGTCTTAGTAATGGTGTAACTGTCTTTGTTCTGGTTGGTAGTTTTCTTTCTCTGAATGTTTTTCCTGTTTCTTTTTAAAGCTGTGAACGATGAAAGGCCGCCTTACAACACTACTTCCCCTTTGGGCGGCTGCTGAGGCATCGCTCTTGTAACATAATTATAAAGTCTTATAAAAACTGTTCCAGCTTCACATTCAGATCCCTAACGGTCAAGTGTCAACAGGAGCATGTGTGGGGAGGCGGAGATAAGGGAGGTGAGGGAGGCTAAGGTGCCGCTAGTTGTTGGTGGGGGTGAAGAAGTTTGCGTGTGGTGAGTCACTGGGTAGCTGGTGGCGGGCAAGATCAGGTTGTGGGTAGTGTTGCGCAGGGCGGCCAGCAGCGCAACGCTGCCACGGTGGCCGACCCCCGACCCCCTTGGTTCCCGGGCCTAGACCACACATCACACAAGGGCGGGATCCTAGGGACGCTGATAGGCTATCGGTCTGAACACAGCACCCTGCCTTAATTATTGCCTCACTTATCGATAAGACTGTTTCGGTAGCTCCTCCGCACGCGGGTCAGGCGTGTATGTGTATGTGGATGGGGAGGGACAAGGAAGCCGTGTGTTGCCCCTCACTCACACAGAAGAGAGGTACGCGGCTAACCCTGTCATCCGCTCAACTTCGACATTAGAGATCGGTGTGGTATCACTGTGATACCCTGTAGGCATCCAAACAACTCTCAGTGAAACACCGGGCTGAGAACAGGAGGCAGTTAGCTCTGTTGCAACCTGTACAGCGCTTGTGCGGCCCCTTTACCTTTGCTGCTACACCTTGACGCCCGCCACACCTGCTGGGGCACACCTGTTACAGGCAACAAATTCCTCGCGGGAATGCTGATAGTACTTTATTATTCATCCCTTCTGTAACATCCTAAGACATCTCACTAATCTATCGTAAAGAACCATCCTTAATCCTTATGTGTTTACCATGAGTCATACAAAGGAGAGTGAGGGTTGGCGTATGAATGGAGGAAGAGGAGGAGGAGTGTATCAGAGAGCGCGAGGTAGTGAGGTGGGCACTGTGGTGAAACATAACCTCCTTAAGTTGCCTACTCCTAGACCTGTCTCATGAGAATGAACACGTGTACTGATATCAAGTTGTTTCTGACCTTGACCGCGGGACGTTTCACGACACACACACACACACACACACACACACACACACACACACACACACACACACACACACACACACACACACACACACACACACACACACACACACACCCCTCTCTCTCTCTCTCTCTCTCTCTCTCTCTCTCTCTCTCTCTCTCTCTCTCTCTCTCTCTCTCTCTCTCTCTCTCTCTCTCTCTCTCTCTCTCTCTCTCTCTCTCTCTCTCTCTCTCTCTCTCTCTCTCTCTCTCTCTACCCACTCCCGGAGCATAGTGTTCACTGGCAGGCCCTTCACCGAGGCGTGCCACTCACCTACTCTCAAGGCTGACGGCGTGAATGGTTGAGACACGTGAGGGAGGAAGGCGGGTCAAAGTGAGGAATGGGCCACCTCTGACCTGCTACAGGGGAGCCGGATTGGCGCACCACCACCACCACCACCACCACCACTACTACTACTACTACTACTACTACTACTACTACTACTACTACTACTACTACTACTACTACTACTACTACTACTACTTGCTATGACCTTACGTCGCTAGATTCTCAGGATGCCTTTCACGTTCCTTTTTGTGCGTCCCTCGATCGTATTGGAGGGACCATTAACGTGACTAATAGTCGGCACAGAGAGAGAGAGAGAGAGAGAGAGAGAGAGAGAGAGAGAGAGAGAGAGAGAGAGAGAGAGAGAGAGCGGATTTTTTTTCTCTCTCTCTCTCTCTCTCTCCCTTTGTGGACAGTGAGACAGAGAGAGAGAGAGAGAGAGAGAGAGAGAGAGAGAGAGAGAGAGAGAGAGAGAGAGAGAGAGAGAGAGAGAGAGAGAGAGAGAGAGAGAGCGCATTTTTCTCTCTCTCTCTCTCTCTCTCTCTCTCTCTCTCTCTCTCTCTCTCTCTCTCTCTCTCTCTCTCTCTCTCTCTCTCTCTTTGTGGACATGTTGGGAGAGCCGGGAGGAGCTAGTCATGTGGGGAGCAAACGGACTGTCTTCTCCTGGGTGACATTTCTGTCCCGAGTAAGTCTGCAGTTAAGGTGCGGTAATGGTGTGGTGGCGGGGGTGGGGCGAGTGGCTAGGGCGCTGGGCTCTTGCAGGACCGTCAGGGGAGAAGTGGGATGAACGAGGGACGGCAGCTGTGTGGAGAGGTCCTCATAGTGTGGCGGTGGAGCAGGGTTAGGTGGTGGTGGTGGTGATGGTTGTGGTGGCTGCGGCAGAAGAGAAGGGAATAGGTGAAGGAGATGATAAAGGCGGAGACGATGGTGAAGAAGGGTAATATTGTACAGGGCAGACAAGTGTGTGTGTGTGTGTGTGTGTGTGTGTGTGTGTGTGTGTGTGTGTGTGTGTGTGTGTGTTCTACCATACACCCACGGTGTCAGGGTATTCAGAAAGACTCAAGCAGAGGTAGCTGTAGCTGGAGGAGGAGTAAGAATGGTACTGTGCAGCCTTTGGGGGACTGGAGGCAGTCTGTACTCGAGGCTTCCACCTTTGAGTAGAGGCAACCCAACCCTATTAAAGGTGGTAATTATTCTAAGTTATGTCTAACAATATCCTCCTCCTCCTCCTCCTCCTCCTTCACAGATAGAGACATTTAACCTTGCGTGTTAGCCGCTTACTGCTGCCGGTCTGGGAGGGCGGAGGTGGTGGAGGCGATGGAGTGCTGCCTCGCCGCGCTGCCATTCATTAGTATACTGTTTTTAGTGACGTTGCAAAAGTGACTAAAATAACACACACACACACACACACACACACACACACACACACACACACACACACACACACACACACACACACACACACACACACACACACACACACACACACACACACACACACACTGTACGCGCTCGTCGTCATCTACGCACACACCACGTGACAGTTATCCGTAGGCAGCATGATTGATACAGAAATATTGGTGACGCGGAAAACATTCCTTTAGGACTAAATATATATATATGTATATATATATATATATATATATATATATATATATATATATATATATATATATATATATATATATATAGAGAGAGAGAGAGAGAGAGAGAGAGAGAGAGAGAGAGAGAGAGTTTTAATTTGCTCTTTCAATAATGTCTGAATCAAAATGTAACTAATTAATGCAATACAAGAATCACGTCCTGATGCTGTTTTTTTCTTTGTCGTGATGTATTTGGTGATGACAGTGACAGCGGCAGTGGTATCGGTAGTTGTGGCAATACTGGTGGTGGTGGTGGTGGTGATGGCGGCAACAGTAGCTTAGGACACGTGCACTACGGTGAAGACTAGTAATTGCGGTTGATTTTGAAATGGGCAGGTGTGGTGGAAGTCTGTATGTGTGGACGACTTGTGGCTTTAAGAGAGGACAGGTGTGCTGGAGACCTGGTTAGGAAAGGCAGGTGTGGTTGATCAATATGGGCCGTCGTGGAGGTTTTATTACAATTAGTGGTGGCTGTGGGGATGGCTTTAGTGTATGTGTAGTGACGTGATAAGGAAACAAGACCACGTATGTAAACAGATGGTGGTTATGGTTGGATGGATGGATGGAGATAGATTGACTGATTGGCGCTGCATCAGAATCATATGGCACAAAGAGGCAGGTGTAGGTTGTGTGTGTGTGTATGTGTACATGATATTAGGTGGCAATTGATAGGATACGATTACTTGAGATGTGTGGTTTAGGCTGAGGTGCGTCTGTGGTGGTGAGGAGGAGTTAGTAGTAAGTAGTATTAATGAGCAGTGCCGAGTGTCCTGTGTCCGTGGCGGTGCTGACGTGGGTGGGAAGGGTCATGGCAGGGTGTGTAGTTAACGGGTTGGTACATAATAGTGTGTGTGTGTGTGTGTGTGTGTGTGTGTGTGTGTGTGTGTGTGTGTGTGTGTGTGTGTGTGTGTGTGTGTGTGTGTGATGGTTATGTACTCGTACGCGTATATTTCAATCAGCTGAGGTCATTGGTGGATTGTGTCTGTCGCCCTGCTGGCTTGGAGTGGTACGGATGGCAAGACTGGTACAACCGCCACCCCAAAATGAATAGATAAGATGAAGTAGATAGATAAATAAATAAAGAAAAGTAATAATATGATAAAGCGTCTTAACTTGTTCAATAAAATATGAATGACTGAGAAGAAAACAACAACAAAAAAGAGTGATTCCTTTCTAGAATATGTTAATGCTTACGAGTACTACGAAGTACATGAAGGCACAGATCGGAAAGGATAAGCACAGAAAGAATTGTGTATGTAGTGTCTTGCCGGAGAAGTGGAAGTAGGCGTCGTTGCGTTCACAGAATTGGACATTATGTGGTGGACAGTGGAAGGAATCGTCCCCATCAGGTATAATGGCGGTGAGTGTCCCTGTGTCCAGCCCACCGACCGCCGACACTTTAAGGCCGACCATCATTGTACTTGCGACCGCTCCAATTTTTACAGTTGCTCGCTTTTGTGTAGTAAGAGAACGGGGCCAGCTAACAGTGTGTTGCGAGGTTACGTTATGGACAGCATTACTGTTAGGTTACCGATATACACTGCTTAAATCTCGCCATCACTATTGGAAACATTAAGAGAGATTGAAAAGTCGCTGTATCAACCTGGATAGCAGTGCATGGTGAACGAAAGATGACAAAACACAAGTTCATACACATAATTAGCGTATTCTTGATTGTAGTGTCGCCTAACTCTATTATTTACGGGCTGTCATGGAGGTTATTGGAATTTTCAGGAGCGGTTTTGCATCATCAGTAGAAAACACACACACACACACACACACACACACACACACACACACACACACACACACACACACACACACACACACACACACACACACACACACACACACACACACACACAAGGATCTGTGTTATCATGTGTCGCCTTTTCTGTATAGTTCTGAAGAGAATTTAAAGCGATTCAAGACACAAGGCTGAGGACTGAATGGGATTAGAACTCTTGCTCCTGTGATTATCAAGGATTTCACCACTGAGACACGTGTTGAAATAGTGAGTGGCGTGACTGTCCTCCTCCTCCTCCTCCTCCTCCTCCTCCTCCTCCTCCTCCTCCTCCTCCTCCTCCTCCTCCTCCTCCTCCTCCTCCTCCTCCTCCTCCTCCTCCTCCTCCTCCTCCTCCTCCTCCTCCTCCTCCTCCTCCTCCTCCTCCTCCTCCTCCTCCTCCTCCTCCTCCTCCTCCTCCTCCTCCTCCTCCTCCTCCTCCTCCTCCTCCTCCTCCTCCTCCTCCTCCTCCTCCTCCTCCTCCTCCTCCTCCTCCTCCTCCTCCTCCTCCTCCTCCTCCTCCTCCTCCTCCTCCTCCTCCTCCTCCTCCTCCTCCTCCTCCTCCTCCTCCTCCTCCTCCTCCTCCTCCTCCTCCTCCTCCTCCTCCTCCTCCTCCTCCTCCTCCTCCTCCTCCTCCTCCTCCTCCTCCTCCTCCTCCTCCTCCTCCTCCTCCTCCTCCTCCTCCTCCTCCTCCTCCTCCTCCTCCTCCTCCTCCTCCTCCTCCTCCTCCTCCTCCTCCTCCTCCTCCTCCTCCTCCTCCTCCTCCTCCTCCTCCTCCTCCTCCTCCTCCTCCTCCTCCTCCTCCTCCTCCTCCTCCTCCTCCTCCTCCTCCTCCTCCTCCTCCTCCTCCTCCTCCTCCTCCTCCTCCTCCTCCTCCTCCTCCTCCTCCTCCTCCTCCTCCTCCTCCTCCTCCTCCTCCTCCTCCTCCTCCTCCTCCTCCTCCTCCTCCTCCTCCTCCTCCTCCTCCTCCTCCTCCTCCTCCTCCTCCTCCTCCTCCTCCTCCTCCTCCTCCTCCTCCTCCTCCTCCTCCTCCTCCTCCTCCTCCTCCTCCTCCTCCTCCTCCTCCTCCTCCTCCTCGTGCCTTCATACCAGTCAGAAATGGAGCGAGGCGAGACACGCGACGCACTCACCTCCCCCTAACGACTTACAATCGCTTCTCTATTCTCAGTGAACAGGTGGAAGAAACACAGGAGACCAGACTTGTGGGGGATTCCATCATCCGAGGCCAACTAGAAGAATTCTGTGGACGTGTGCCATCTCGTAGACGACGCTACTGCCTTCCAGGAGCCACACTCCGTGACATCACGGACTGTGTTGAGGACGTGACTAAGGACGCCACTAATGATACACTTTATGTCATCCACGCAGGTACAAATGACTGCAGTGGGAGCAGCCAGGATGGGAGATTAATTCATGATAAAGTTTGTCTCCACAGATCAAAAACGTGCAGGTGGCAGAAGGAACTTCAGCGTCGTAAGTTCATCTTCAGATTCAGGCAAGATCAGAGCTTGCTATTTCAATGCCCGTAGTTTACGAAATAAATTTAATGAGCTCCAAGCTCTTATACATCAAGAAAACTATGACATCATCGGCATCACAGAAACTTGGATTAATACAACACACAGAGATTACCTCGCAGAATACTCACTTGATGGCTATAACATTTTTAGTAGCGAAAGATCTCACCGTACAGGGGGCGGTGTAATGTTTTACGTTAAAAGTAATCTTCGTGCTCGTGTGATGCCAACTTCAACCATTGCAAACATAGATGTCAATTTCATTCATATAGAAAATAAATCCCGAAGAATATCATTAGGTCTCGTCTATCGTCCTCCAGCCCAGTCACCCGCCACAGACGAACAATTGTATGAACAAATCGCGGACATTTGCTGCGTAAACAATTGCATAATTATGGGAGATTTTAACCTTCCAGTCACAAGGTGGGGCGAACCACTGACAGCTCACGCTGGCCAGCAGCTGTATAATAGCATGCTTGAAAGCTCCCTCCACCAACACATCAAGCATCCGACAAGAGGAAACAATATCCTTGATATCGTTCTAACAAATGATGAGAATACTATTGAAAATGTGGAAATTGGACCAGAATTCAGTTCCAGCGATCATCGCACCTTAAAATTCACCATAAATTTTGACAAAGGAAAAGTGAATGAAAGTAAAGAAAAAGTGCCAGACTATCGGCGTGCAAACTACACAAGACTCCGTATGCAGCTTGCATCCATTGACTGGAATATACTGCTGGAAACACCAGATGTAGATAAGACATGGGAGGTGTTTGCTGAAAAGATAAATGATACAGCTAAGATGTGTATACCACTAAGAAACAGAAGGAAAATACTAAACACCAAACCGAAATGGTGGAATAATGAAATTAAAAGCTGTCTTCTAGCAAAGAAAGAAGCATACAACAAATACAAATTAACACAGCATAATAATGATAAATTAGAGCATGACAGATTGCGTAGAAAAGCAAAAAAGTTGATAAAAAGCAGCAAAAAATCTGTAGAAGCTCAGATCGCAAACTCCTGTAAAACCAACCCAAAGGAATTTCACAGTTATGTAAAATCCAAAAGAGTCTTAGCCTCAACAATTGGTCCACTCATAACAGAAAACGGAAACCAAATAGATAACGAAGTTGAAATGGCAAACGTCCTAAATAGATTCTTCTCAACAGTCTTCACGACTGAAGATGTCCAAAATAGTCTGCCCATGCCAGAGCCTCAGGCACAAGGCAAAACACTGCCTGACTTCATAGTTACAGAAAATGAAATCCTCACAGTCATGAACAGCATGAACGTAAACAAAACGCCTGGACCAGACAAGATATCACCCAGGCTTCTCAAAGAAGCGAAAAATGAGCTCGTGAAACCACTCACGATTATATTCAATAAAACTTTACAAGCAGGAAAGTCCCCAGGAGTGGAAGCTAGCAAATGTCACGCCCATTTTCAAGAAAGGAAATAAATCACTCCCAGCTAATTACAGACCAATCAGCCTTACTTCAGTAGTGTGCAAGCTGATGGAAACGATAATCAGAGATAAGATTGTCAAATTTTTAGAAGAAAATAAGATCATGAAGGATTCACAACATGGTTTCAGAAACAAGAGATCCTGCTTAACAAACCTACTAGACTTCTTTTATGAAGTTTTTAACTCGTATGACGAGACAAAAGCAGTGGATGTTATTTATCTTGATTTCCAGAAAGCTTTCGACACTGTCCCTCACAAGAGGCTAATCAGCAAAGTAAAAGCTCACGGCATAGCTGGAAATACCCTGAAATGGCTGGAAGACTGGCTCTCTGACAGAAAGCAACGAGTTGTTATAAATGGAAAAGAATCAGAGTGGCACAATGTGAAAAGTGGTGTTCCTCAAGGCTCTGTATTAGGACCAGTTCTTTTCATTGTTTATATTAATGATATTGATGAAGGAATCACTTGTAAAATAAGCAAATTCGCGGACGACACCAAAATAATGAGCAAAGTTACATCAACGTCACAATGGCAAGAACTACAGTGTGACTTAAATAAACTGACACGCTGGGCAGAAAAATGGCAAATGAAATTCAATATAGAAAAGTGTAAAGTCTTACACATTGGAAGTAACAATGTACAAGCAAAATACGTAATGAGTAATGTACCTCTGGAAAGTGCTGAGAATGAAAAAGATCTTGGTGTTGTGGTGTCTAAAGATCTCAAGCCGAGCAAACACTGCACAGAAGCAGTAAAGAATGCAAATAAATTAGTTGGGTTCATTGGAAGAACCTTTGAATTTAAATCAGAAAAAGTTATCCTTACTTTATATAACTCATTGGTGCGTCCTCAGCTTGAATACTGTGTGCAGTTCTGGTCACCATATTACAGAAAAGACATTGAAAAACTGGAAAGGATCCAGCGTAGAGTGACCAAGATGATTCCGAGATTGAGAAACAAGCCGTATGAGGAACGACTGGAAGCATTAAATTTATTCAGCTTAACAAAGCGCAGGATAAGAGGAGACCTAATCGAAGTTTTCAAAATTTTTCAGGGATACAACAACCTTGATGTCAATAAATATTTTACTATTGATCATTCCACCATAACAAGGAATAATGGATTTAAAATTACACCAAAACGCTTTAAAACCCACGAGGCAAAGCACTTTTTCTTTAATAGAATAGTTAACATTTGGAATAAGCTTCCTTCTGAAATAGTAAACAGTACTTCCATTGCATCATTCAAAAACAAAATTGATAAATATTTAAAGAATAACCCCAACAAGCTCTCTTCTTGTCTGAATAATTAAACATGATACTATATTAACTTTCTTATAGATAGATATGTAGAGTTCACCGTAGGGTGAATAATAGAATCTCCTTTCATCCTTTCCTGTGAAAATTCCATGTCAGTTTTTCCATACTGCATGGTACTTTTCCAAGCTATTTTCCATGCCAGCGAAAGCTGGAGGGAGTGGTGGGTGGGGAGGAGCCTTCTCCTGTACTGTCCTGTCTCTCTTATCTGTAGCCAGTTAGAAGTAGTTACCAAACAGCCTCGAAAGGACCAACAGGTCTGTTGCTGTTTGGCTATTCCTATGTTTACCTACCGACTATGTATCTTGCTTGCTTGCTTTATTCCTTTGTATTCCTCCTCTACTCCTAGCAATCTCATTCTCACTCTCTCTCTCTCTCTCTCTCTCTCTCTCTCTCTCTCTCTCTCTCTCTCTCTCTCTCTCTCTCTCTCTCTCTCTCTCTCTCTCTCTCAAAACCGTGATTCTGAAATAAGTTCGTGGATTCTGATGTGTAAAGAAACATTAACCACTGTACTTGTACACCATGTCCATTCAGTCCCCACGTGCCTAAAATTCAATCACGTGCCTAATATTCAATCACGCGCCTGCCTCCTTCCCTAACCAATCCAACCTGCCAATGTATCAATCCCATAAGGTGTGTCCATGGCGAGCGTTACCACCTACCTAATAGTACTGTACACGGTTGTTGTTCAATTGTCGGTTTGTTGACCACTTTACACACTTCCGGACTGGAGGTTCTTGTTTCCCGCGGCGAGAAGAACGTTATGTTCTCCGCCTCCTCCTCCTCCTCCTCCTCCTCAAGGCCTCAGTCATCCGCTGGTGTTTTCGTTCCCAGGTGGTGGTTCAGTGGTGCGTTCCCGTTATAAACTGGCACGCAATTCGGAGGCTACCTGGTTGTGAGTGACCGTGTGTGTATGTTGTG
>NC_059291.1:21202153-21249959 GCF_017591435.1 Portunus trituberculatus
AATCAATCAAGAGGGGGGTCATACACTTAGGGGAACGTCGCCTCGCCTACCCCATGGCGCCACTCCAGGCGATCATGCCTCGCAAGTCTCCATACAGGCTCCCTTCCTGTGTCAAATAACTCCCAGCAAGAGGTATCGACTTGCTGCAGCATGAATTCTGTGGACGTCCCTTTGGTGTCTTCCATGCTGGGTTATCCCTTTTGGAGACAACCCGATATGCAGGATTGGCTTCTGGGTAGCGTGCTACATGCCCATATAGTCGCAGTTGGTGTTGATGGATCAGTCTCATGGAGTAATCACTGATTTAACACAAAGTCATACCAGCAGTACCCCATGATCCTGCGAAGGCGTTTAGTACCAAAGACATAAATTCGCCTCCTCAGATCGGTGTTCAGTGTTCATGTTTCACAACCATAGAGTAAAAGAAGAATCACCAGCAACTCGAAGATCCGAATTTTCGTCCATCTGCAAAGGTACCGACAACGCCAAATACTCGAGTTGAGCGAGACCGTAACGCCGTGGGCCAGGCCAATCCCTTGTAGAACATCTTGGCTTGACCCACCATTGTTACACACTACACTATCACAATATGTGAAGTTTTCCGAGATCCGAATGCCCTCACCACATGCATGGACTGACTGTACTGTTTCATCCCGTAAACCTCCAAACACCTGAAACTTGGTCTTGGGCCAGGAAACCTGGAGTCCCAGGGGCTTTGTTTCCTCATGCAGTTCCTCTAGAACCATTACCAGAACCTCCAGTCACTCAGCAAAGATTACTGCATCATCGGCAAAAACAACATCTGTAATCTTAGTATTGCCGACAGATGCTCCACAGTGACTTTGGTCTACAACTCTGCCTAGTACCCAGTCCATGCAAGTGTTGAAAAGTGATGGAGCAAGCACGCATCCCTGCCTCACTCTCGTATTCACAGGAAAGAAGCTAGACATGCCCCCTCCACATTTCACAGCACTCACAGGCCCGGAGTAGACAAATAGACAAATAATCCTTGCAGGAATCCCATGGAGCCACAGAAGATCCCAAAGTGTCTTTCGATGCACTGAATCAAATGCCTTCTTGAGATCAACATAGGCTGCAAGCATCCCTTGTTGAAGCTCACATCGGCGCTCCACCAGTAGACGAAGCACTAGGATCTGGTCAGTTTTTTACTTACCAGGCATGAACCCAGACTGTTCAGATCTCTGGTGTTTCAGCAGGTGACTGCAGATACGCATCAGCAACAAATGGGCAAAGACCTTGCCTGGTACGCTGAGCAGTGTTATACCGTGGTAGACGTTGCAGTCCTGACAGTCCCCTTTCCACTTCCAGATAGGGATAACCAATTCCTTTTTCCAGTCAGGGGGAATGGTACCTGAATGCCATACAGCAGTCAAGACAGAATGCAACTCACAGATCATGGCCTCACCCTCTGCTTTGAGCAGTTCTGCACTAATGTTATAAATGCCAGTTACCTTTCCACCCCTCAACTTTGCTACAGCCTCTTTGACATCATCAATGGAGGGTGCAGTTTCGTCAATGGGTGGATCAACATGCAGCATCTGTAACCCTGCAGTTTGAAGCTGTCCACTTGGAGGATCCACCTTGAATGGCTGCTCAAAGTACTCGGCCCAATGAGCCATCTGCCCATCTACGTCCGATACTAGGTGACCATCTGCTGTTCGGATAGCACTTGCATAAGATGTAGCATTTAAATGACACTTTTTATTCTCAGCGAGACTCCTGACATACCTCTACAGCACTCCAAACCAATTGGAGACTGTTATTGCATACTCCTGGTCACATATGAAGTCCTTCTGTTTCTCAAGATGAAACACAGTGTGATCACATCTTGGAGGCTTTCAGGACTTCACATGAAGCTTGAGTGTAACAACAATAAGCCTTTGATTATTTGCAAATAATTCGGCACTCCATAAAACCCTGCAGTTCTTGAGGATCCTTCAACAAGTACTAACAAAGATATGGTTGATCTCCTTCGCTACCCCTCTGGCATTGCTGTATCAAGTTCAGTGGTGCAGCGCTGGTCTCTGATACCAAGAACCTACAATTCTCAACCTTCTAGATCTGCAAGATTCAGAAGGAAAGAGCTGTTGTTGTTTCTGGTACCAGAGCCATGAGGACCAATACATAACTCGTAGTTGGCTCTCTCAGTGCTAGTGACAACATTAAAGTCGCCCAAGACAATAAGTGCATCACGACAGGGACACTGGTCCAGTACAGAGCTTAGTTTGGCATAGAACATCTCCTCTTCAGTTTCACACACCTCGGTAGGAGTGTATACTGCAACAACAGACATGAAGTCTAGACTATGCTTCAACCTTAGTCCCATTATACACTCATCAACTGGAGTAACCTCTACAACGAAGAGCTGCAGTCTGCTGGAGACGCCTATGGCTAACCCCTTGAATGGTGACTGTTACTTGTGCCAGACCAATAGTAAGTAAAAACCCTTGCTACTAGTCTTGCCGCTGCCAGGCCTCCTTGTCTTAGAGTCCCACCAAATCCACCCTCAGGCTATTGAGCTCATCCTATAGATGAGCAATTGTTGATCTTCTGAGAGGGTCAGGACGTTCCAGGAGCCCACACGTAGAACCCTCCGAAGGTTTATCCCAGGAATGGCCCGACGGACAGGCTTCACATCTGCCACCCCATTTGCACGCCCCAAAGTTATAAATAGGGGGAGGGGATCCTCTCGTCCCTCTCAGGACACAGGGATCTCATAGGCTTTCCCCTGCATCCGTCATTAAAGAAAGAGAGAAAAAAAAATGGTAAACAAGCACAAAAGTGTGAAAAGTAGTGTATTTTACAGTTTTCAAGTTTTAACCAGTACTTTATGCATCCATTTTATTTTTTTGCTTATTCCCCATGAATTTGTTGAGAGGCAAGAGTTGTGGTGTATTGTTCATATTGACGATATGCAACATGCCTGATGAGCTCAGCTAATAATTCACACTTGCCACGCTGTGCTTGTGTGTGTGCTATTATTAGTTTGATATTCGAGTGGGTGCCAAAGAGGAATATGTATGGTAATGCGGGACCTACTGGAGAGGTGATTACCTAGCTGTTGGCTAGTCTATTGCATCATGCAACAACCCAGCTTGCTGCTTTGCCTTGTCCTGTCCTCCACCCAGATGGAAAGTGGAAGTGGTCCGTCCCAGATAATGACACAGGGCGCCATGCATGCTCCTCTTCCCTCTGACTATTTCATGCCTACAGTAAAAGTACTTTGTAATGATGTTTTCCTTGCCCTCGCTGGCCTAAACCCTTGGAAGGCTTATGGACCTGATGGGGTCTCTCTTATTGTTCTCAAACACTGTACTTCCGTGCTTGCACCTTGCCTGGCCAAACTCTTTCAACTATGTCTTGCGGAAAGTTTACCTACTTTCAGCCTGCTCCTAAAAAGGGTGACCGCTCTAATCCCTCAAACTACCATCCTATAGCCTTAATCTCTTGCTTGTCTAAAGTTTTTTAATCTATCTTTAATAGGAAGATTCTTAAACATCTGTCACTTCACAATCTTCTATCTGATTGCCAGTATGGTTTCCGTCAAGGTCGCTCTACTGATGATCTTTTGGTTTTCCTTACTGTGTCTTGGTCATCCTTTTTTTTTTTTTTAGAGATTTTGGTGAAACTTTTAGTGTCATGTTAGACATATGAAAAGGTTTTGATAGTATCTGGCACAAAGCTTTAATTTCCTAACTGCCCTCCTACATTTTCTATCCTTCTCTCTGCAACTTTATCTCAAGTTTCCTTTCTGACCGTTCTATTGCAGCCGTGGTAGATGGCCACTGTTCTCCTAAACCTATTAATAGTGGTGTTCTTTAGAGTTCTGTCGTGTCACCCACTCTCTTTCTATTATTCATTAATGATCTTAACCCAACTTCTTGCCTTATCCACTCCTATGCTGATGATACCACCCTACATCTTTCCACGTCCTTTCAGAGACTACAGATCATCCAGAGATACCACAGAACGCCTGACTTTTGATCTTTCTAAGATTTCTGATTGGAACAGAGAAAACTTAGTAGTTTTCAATGCCTCAAAAACTCAATTCCTCCACCTATCACCTCAACACAATCTTCCAGACAACTATCCCCTTTTTCTTCAATAACACTCAACTGTCTCCCTCTTCTACACTGAATATCCTCGGTCTGTTCTTTACTCATAAGCTTAACTGGAAACTTAACATCTCATATCTTGCTAAAACAGTTTTGATGAGGTTAGATGTTGTGAGGCATCTCCGCCAGTTTTTCTCGCCTTTCCGACTGCTACCTTTGTACAAGGGCCTTATCTTCTGATGTGTGGGGGGTTTTCACTCACACAATTTTACTAGATAGGGTGGAATCAAAAGCTTTTCGTCTCATCAATTCCCCTTCTCTGACAGTCTTCAGCCTCTTTTTCACCACCGAAATGTTGCATCTCTTTCTATCTTTTATCGCTATTTTCATGCTAACTGTTCTACTGATCTTGCTAACTGCATGCCTCCCCTGGTGGTAGCTAGTAACATGTTGTATCTATCCGTCTTTGCTGTGGGTGCTGTATGATTTCATGCTTCTAATCGTTACTTTTTTTTTATAGAGAGAGAGAGAGAGAGAGAGAGAGAGAGAGAGAGAGAGAGAGAGAGAGAGAGAGATATATATATATATATATATATATATATATATATATATATATATATATATATATATATATATCTATATCTATATCTATCTATCTATCTATCTATCTATCTATCTATCTATCTATCTATATATATATATATATATATATATATATATATATATATATATATATATATATATATATATATGTATTATATGCTAATAATCTTCCGCTAAGATCTTAGTGGTGAAAAGACGTAAGGGTCAGGTGGTAACAGGTTCTCTCGGAAGTACACTTGTCTCACCCAGAGGGCGAGTGCTCAAAAACCGTACAGACAGCGGGGAACCACCGCGACGGATGAAAAAGAAGAAAAAAATGAAGGTGGGTGGCGCGTGTTGAGCTGAGAGAAAATTATTGTGAAGTTAAGCCACGATGTTGCTTTCAACGCTTTGTTGCGTTGCTGGCCAGGCTGTCATCCACATATGCCGGGTGCGCGGCAGCCTTGCTGACACTGAAGAGGCAGTGGTGCGCGTGATAAGCTGAGAGCTGTTGAGGCTTGTGATGCTGTAAGCTGAGCCGGGCACCCGAGCATTGCTGCACCACGCTGCCTCCCTCGTCTGTCCTCCGTGGCGTGGCGTAGCGTGCGTGTATCCTGGGACATTGATCATACCAGGAACAAGTAGAATGGCAGTGTGCCGTAGTCGCTATCACCAGGGTGTGGCAGCCTCAGGAACCGGCTTGTGAGGGTGAGCCGTGGCCGCGTTTCCTGCTAGTGTAAAGTGACTCCCCGAAGCCCCTACATCCCAGGCTAGTGGCACCGATCCCTTCCTTTAGCCGCTGTTATTCCTCCCTCCTTCGTTCCCCATTATCCTTTGTGGAATCAAGAACCGATTTGGCATAAAATAATTGCCATAAATTGAGCAAGTTAAAAAGAAATCTGCTTAAAAAGATAGAGATAATTTGCTAAAATGGTAGAAATTGGCATCAACACTTCATTAATTAACGTCCCGTTGACGTCCAGGTGATGGCTCACACTCTACCATAAGTCTGCCATCGCGTGGCATGTCTTATATTCCTCGTTAGTTCTGCTCTTGTCGTGGCCCAGTGATGCTATTTGAAGCAGGCCTCAAGCGAATATTCTACATAATAGTTCAAAAATCCACTAGACTTGTTATAATCTACAATGTTGAAGAATACAACTGACATACATGAAGCACTGAGGCGTGTAGTGCTGCCTTCGTGAAGCAGTAAAGGGTGAGACAGAGGTGATGGGCTGCAACGGAAAGCTTCGCCCTGAACGCCACGCTAGGCTATGATAGAGAGGAGTGATTGATTGGATTTTGGCGCCGCAAGACCGAGGGAGGGAGGGAGGGGTGGTGCAGTGCCGGGACAGGAGCTAGGATGCCGCGAGGTGATCGTCATCCTAGCCGATCACCTCGCGGTCACCCTCCAGGACATGATCACTTAGCTGAACCGTCTCACCCTGCAAGACGACACCTAAAACCACACAAACGTCGCTCGCCAGTGCCAGTCTTCGCTCTTCTGTATCATTCATCCCTCATCCGGGCCTACAGTCCAGTATACCAGATTTATACCAGACTTTGGTTCCTGGTTGCTGTATCGTTTTAGGGCAGAAAATTGACGAACAGTCATCATCATCATCATCTTTATTATTATTTTTATTGTTATTATTGTCGTCGTCGTCGTCGTCGTCGTCGTCGTCGTCGTCGTCGTCGTCGTCGTCGTCGTCGTCACCACCACCACCACCACCACCACCACCACCACCACCACCACCACCACCACCACCACCACCATCACTACTACTGCTGCTGCTGCTGCTGCTGCTTTTTTTTTTTTTAATGGCCTATAGCACCTGTAGGTATACTTGAAGAGTATGTATGGGAAGCGCAGTGCAGCTTCCACCCATTAGTGACATAGGCAATTTTATTTATAGTGGTACCCATATTAGGGCTCAAATCGCCACCCAAGCGCATCTTTGGTGTAACCACCTAGAACTTGGGCATCATGGTGACTTGTAGGTATCTTTAAACTACTCGACAAATGGCAAAGTTTCTAGTTGGGACATGGTGGGATTCGAACCTACGCGTGAACATGCCCGATTTCACGCTCACCACTTTATCCACTACGCCACCACCACCACTTCCTCCTCCTCCTCCTCCTCCTCCTCCTCCTCCTCCTCCTCCTCCTCCTCCTCCTCCTCCTCCTCCTCCTCCTCCTCCTCCTCCTCCTCCTCCTCCTACTACTACTACTACTACTACTACTACTACTACTACTTCTACTACTTCTACTGCTACTACTACTTATACATAGATCTTTAGTAGTGCGTTGAATGAATAGCGAAAGAGCAGGTTTGAGACAGTATTAATTATTGTGATGAGGTGGAGGTGATGACGAGGTTGAGGGTGAATGCAAGTGTGAAGTGGGCTAGTGATGCCCTGACTCGACTCCCCTCCACCCCATCCACCCGACCACCACTTTTTTAAGATGTCAAAATGCTTCTTTCCTTTCCCTGTTCCTCTTAGTGTCGCGTAGGACTTCGCTTCTCATATTTTTTTCGTTTCTTTTCTTTTCTTTATTTCTTTTCTTTTATTTATTTATTTATTTATTTATTTATTTATTTATTTATTGAGAGAGAGAGAGAGAGAGAGAGAGAGAGAGAGAGAGAGAGAGAGAGAGAATGACGATTCCTGTAATCCTCATCCCCTGTGAATAGCACCTATTTTAAGCGTCCCCGTCTCCCTCCTTTGTGTCCTGCCACGCGGTGCACTCCTCTCCCTGCTGGACTTTCCTTGGGAAACCTGAAGACAACTCCCAGCTGAACGAAGTGAACAAATGATATACAGTACATCAGCGTCAATGTCTAGGCATCGTTACAGCCCCCGAGTGTTCCCTCCATCAGCTGTGTGCCTTAAGGGGGTATCACACTGGCCTATGATACGAAGAACGAGGAATATCCGCTCCTGATGGCTGGAACTTTCCCGAGATTAGCGGAACAAAGTTGGGATGGCTTCATATCCATTCCGGTTCTCTGTATGCTATCCCGATAAAGAAATAAACATAAGATATGTAATAAAACCCTATTATTTAAACAAAAAAGAACGTGCCTAAATTTTTCGTATCGGAGTGTTAAATAGTATTTCATCAGTCTAGAACTCTAGAAAGATGAAATATATGAATATCATGTCGATAGTTTGGGCTCATGGCAACCATCTCCGACTCCAAAGTTGTTGTCGCGCACCTCTCGTTTCTTCTCTAGTTTCTTTTTCTTCCTTTTCTTCAATAAGAGGAAGTGCAAATGCAATTCCAGCACGAAACACAGCTTGAGATATAAGCAGCATGGTTTTGTTCTGGTTTGTTTTTTAATTAGGCTTGGTCTTGGTTGCTGGGCCGTTTGCCTAGCATAGCAAGAACGCGGCTAGCTTGTGTGCAATAATGTTCGTGGTTTCGCACCAAGAACCATGGCCCGTGTTCCGCGTATTATATGCTAGTATGTTACCTCCTTTAGGTGTCATTCCTGTAAGACGGATGGTGTCAGTACACCTTCCGTTGTATGGGGTGGGGTGCAGTGATGCTTGGTGCGGGTAGTGATGGTGGCCTGCAGTCAGGTAATTCACTGCCGGCAATAAGTATGCCGAGAGAGAGAGAGAGAGAGAGAGAGAGAGAGAGAGAGATTTTTTCATTTGAGGGCACAAGCACAGCCTTGCACCACCAGGCCAGCACACACAATCGGCATGGCGGGAGGTGGCGTTTCATTCCAGCACCTTTGATATAAAACTTCGTTTCCTTCTTCCCCCATTGCTCTGCACGTAAAACTATGAGAAAGCGTGGGCGTGTTCTTGAGTTGCTAGTGTGTGAGGAATGGTCAATAAGAAGCGGCACTGAAGAATCTAGACTGCCGGCCGCTGCTGCTCACCTCCCCTGTATATAGACTTAAGAATCTGCTGCGGATTATGATTGTTCCCTACCACCACTTACAAATTCCTGTACAGGAACCATGTTGGTTGAAATTCTTTTCCTCCAGTATTAGGGCTTTAGGGGCAAATATTATAGTATGCTCTTTAATTATGTCAAAGCTGACACGATGTGAGCCTCGTCTGACTTCATCCTGCTAGCGTGTACGTATATCGGCCGAGCATGTGTGTGATACCATAGTGTAGGCCGTGCACTGTGGTGTAATATGATGCGCTCTATTGTCCGTACACAAGACTGCATTGCAAATTCAATTATCTAAATAATAGAGTAAAACGAGAAATGTGAAGATACAAATTGTGTTTTTAAGTGAGCCAGTTAGTATATGTCATTCCTTCTCTACTTTTATGGTAATTCCACCCAGTATGAAGTGACTGGCGTATGTTGCATGTTGTGTAATATTTGACATTGTTTAGCGTAAGACGTAGGTATGTAAATGCTGTTATAATTTATAATGACTGTAATCGGTATTATGTATACTGGTTTCATGCGTATGAGGTACTTATAATAATTCTATAGGATGTTGTTGCGTGTTGTTACTGCTGTATTTTATGATAATTTCAGTCCGTACTAAAAGAACTGTGTGTGTGTGTGTGTGTGTGTGTGTGTGTGTGTGTGTGTGTGTGTGTGTGTGTGTGTGTGTGTGTGTGTGTCCATTAATTTTGTACTTTATGATAATTGATTATTTTCCCCCTCTTTCCAGGAAAAGGCGATGATGACGTGGATAGAGCAAGTGTGAGTATACTCAGTCTGTCCTGGGACGCGTGTAGGCGTGCGTGCAGCAAAGTGAAGGCATCACTTGGTTTATGACTGTTCTATCCCTCAGTACTGTATGTTCTGGTTCACGTAGATGGAAATTGCAGTCCCTGTGTAGCAAATCTCTCTCTCTCTCTCTCTCTCTCTCTCTCTCTCTCTCTCTCTCTCTCTCTCTCTCTCTCTCTCTCTCTCTCTCTCTCTCTCTCTCTCTCTCTCTCTCTCTCTCTCTCTCTCAGTTTTCACCTTAGTGGAATTTTCTTCCTTCCTGTTTGTGTATATGTGTATGTATTTGTTTGTATAATGTTACTTTCTTTGTTTTTCTTCCTGGCTCGACACACACACACACACACACACACACACACACACACACACACACACACACACACACACACACACACACACACACACACACACACACACACACACACACACACACACACACACACACACACACACACACACACACACACACACACACACACACACACACACACACACACACAGGGGATTGAGAGTTGATTTTAATGGCGCTTTAAACTATTTGTACTCGTGATGTTTTATCGTCAAATGACTATATTTCTCACTTTAGAAAATTTAAACAGACTTTGACAGGAAAAATGTTTTCTTGAATCTATTTGGACCCATAGCACGATTTGAAACATGAAATATTGAAATTAAATAACACCACCACTTTTCTGGTTCCAGCAACTCCGTCTTCCTTGTGCAGACTGAGAGGCGGTGTTTAATTTATGGGGTAGGCATGAGCCTACTTTTGACGTTTTTATTTCTCGTGACTCGTACATTTTTTTATTATCAAGTTAACATTAAGTAGGTACAATTGATATCAAGTCATTTTGCGATCAGCTGTTTTGAGCTACTTGAGGTTACTCTTACATATCATGATCATTGATCACTAAGGGCCCACGTGTTCAGTACAGTTGCATGTCTGTATTATGTTACACTTAGTTTATTATTAATGAAATCCTTATCGCTCATAACGACACCGCTGGAGATTTAATACAATAGTTTTTTTTTTTTCGTATGTAACAACTCACTCACGAAACTATAAACTCAAATGTTAATTTTTCTCACTTATTCTGCAGAACAATAACAGTCGTAGTACTCTTGGCATTCTGATAACATTATTTTCTTCATATAACTGTTTGTGTTAAATACTTTAAAGTAATTCAATTCAGACGTTGAGTTATCTTGAATTAACACTACCTTCTACACACACACACACACACACACACACCTGCGAGGGGCGGCGCTGGCTATACCTCACCTTCTTGAGCCCAAGTATGAGCCTCCACCCCTACATCACCTCCCTTGTGTGTTACCCTCTTCACCTCCATTCCTCCTTTCTTTGTTCTCTAACCTCCACACTCCATCCTACGTACACGTGTACCTTTCTTGACTTTTTTATTCTTTTCATCCACATTTTCTCCCGCTTTGACTTGCGAACCTGTGTCTTTCCTTCCAGCCTCTCTAATGTGTGTCTCGTATTTGTGTCCTCAGCCTTGGTAGTAGGTTGTAGATTATCCTGCCTGTGTACGTGTAATGTTTGTTAGTTTATTATGTATATTTGTATTGTATTTGTATAGGTGATGTGCACTTCCCTTAATCTATTTCAGTGTTCATGCAAGACCTAAAGAATTTTGTGTTCATGTATACGTGGGCACGTTCTGTTGAATCACTGTCTCCTGTGCGAGTGTCTGTATGTATGTACTGTATGTGTGGGTTCACGTTCTTTTTATCCGAGTTTTAATGCACTTGAACATTTTTTCCATGCATAATGTTTTGATACTTCACCCATACTATCCCGCCCCTCTTTTGTGTATATGTGCATATGCGTGTGCGTGCATTGCGATGTAGGTGTGCGTGTTCGCTGCGTGCGTGCGTGCGTGGAGTACAGCAGAGGTGTGGCAGGGCTCGCATGTCATTCCGTGTAGCCATTTGTGGACTGCTCATCATGTGGGTTTTGGTACCCGAGTACGCACACCTGGTCTGTTTTGATGATCTTATACCAGCGCCTGTGTTCGGCGCTCACAGACCTACCCACTGCCTTCCTGAGATGCGAGCAGGGCAGACTGTGTGTTTGCTGATGTATTTTATCTCGAGGTTAGAAGGTTACGCAACAACAACAACAACAACAACAACAACAACAACAACAACCACCACTACCACCACACTTCTGACCTCTATTTACACATAGGGTTGCCACCTCCACCTCCTAAAAATACGGAATGCATTATCTGAGGTTGGAACAGTGATGGCGGGTAGAAAGTCAATCATATTGACAAGGCTTGAAGATAAGCTCTTCCATAAGTACCCTGTATTAGGAGGAATTCAAGGATATCTTGACTAAATGTGAGGATATATTGCAAAATACATTCATCAGTCAAGTTATCAGTAATATATTTTTGAAACTACATGTGTCTGTATAAATTCTAAAGAATGAGACACTGAAAAATATATTTCCCTTAATTAAAGAAAAAAAAAGAAAAAGAAAACTCGTTTGAAGAAAACAGTAGCTACCTGGAATATGAATGGATCATAAATATAACCATTACTTATACATTTTCCAAGTGTACAGATCCTGCAGACGTAGCCATGTTCAGTACCAGGTACCTAACAGGGATGAGACACAGGCATGGCACAGCACAGCAGCAGTGTTCTCCGCCCCTCTCATTTCTAGACTAACAGTAACAGCCGTTGGTGATGGACCGTGGAGGCGGAGCGAGATATTAGTCATATTACGTGCACTGTTCACGTAACGCATGGGCGGTACGACAAACCCCTAACAAATTTCATATATTTTTGTGAACTAGTTATGTATTTATTTCAATATTTGGTCATGATGACATTAATTTATTTCATTTGCTTGACTATTCATACAGGCAAATACGGAACAAATGGCGTTCCGTATTGGTTCAATACGGAACGGTTCCATATTTTAAGGGACAGGTAGCAACCCTATTTGCACAACATGCATGTTTGGTGATTATTAGGTGAAAGAGGTTGTTTAGTTGTTGAATTTGATTTCAGGATGCTTTCATGATGAGACTTCTGTAGTGTCTGTCTGTTTGTATGTCTGTCTTGGTTATGATGTCATTCAACATCACTAGAACTAGGTTGAGTGGGTATAGTGGATCTTTTTATTGTTGGTGATGAAAGGGCGTGGCACCAGTGATGAGGACATGGGAACTGTGAGGACATTTGAAATGCATGGATGTTGTTAGAAAAGTATTGTGAATGTGAACAAAAGAGGGAAAGTTGTCTTGTGTAGTGGGCACAAGAAGCAAAGAGCTTGTGGGGGAACTTAAAGAATGGGGTAAAGGAATATCATGAGCACTCCAGGAAGGTAGCTTACTGATTTCACCTCCCACAGCAGCGGTCTTTGCCACGTCGCATCCTAGCGTTGCGGAGAAAGGTAATTCATGAGTGACCTAAGTGTGTTAATTCACTAATTCTATGTGTGTGTGTGTGTGTGTGTGTGTGTGTGTGTGTGTGTGTGTGTGTGTGTGTGTGTAACATCCAAGTTTCAGAAATTTCAGCCCATTAGGATGGGCTGATGATCAGTACCTGATTTTAGTTAATGCAAGCCAAGAGATCATAGAATATCTCGGCTCTTAGATTGTACTAATTATGTTCCATGGAATGATGTATGAATATCTAACTTTGGCTTTCATGTGTGTTGGTTGAATGTAGTATTTTCATAACTGTCTTCTTCTTTTGCTGGAAAATTAGGTGCATGTATAGTGGTTGTTGAACTGCGCAGTGAGTGGTAGTGGTGCAGATGGTGTATAAAGCAGTGCTGGTTTTAGAGGCATAATCTTAGTTGATGCTACCTTGTTCTGCATTCCTTACATTGTGTTAAAAAATATTAGATGCCAGTGAGCAGGTGTATTTACCTAGTTGTATTGTATAGGGTTCGAGTGGGTCTCATAGTGTCCTGTCTCCATGTCATCCAATTTTTCATTAAAGTTATGCTCATTATGTGCTGTAAAAACTTCATCACTCAATGCATTCCACTTTTCCATTGTTCTATGTGGAATACTGTATTTTCCATTATCCTTCACACACTGCCTTATCCTAATCTTCTTTACATGTCCTCTTGTCCTTCTAGCTTCTTCTGTCACCAGTACCGGGTCTTCTTTGTCTATCTTTTCAATGCCTTTTACTACTTTATACATTGTTATTAGATCTCCATGTTCTCTTCTATCTTGCAAGGTTGGCAGTCCCATTTCCTTCACTCTTTTTTCATATGTTAGATCCTTTAATTCCGGCACCATCTTTGTAGCTATCTTCTGAATCCATTCTAATTGTCTTATATCTTTTTAGAGCTCAGTATCCACACCGCTGCTGCATATTCCAGCTTAGGACGTAACATGCTTATAATTATTTCTTTTCATCATCTTTGTCCATGAATTTAAATGCCACTCTTATATTAGTTAACATTGTATATACTAATCCAAATATCTTACTTATGTGTTTTTTTGGGGTTCAGGTTTTCCTCTATAATCTTTTTCTTCCTCTTTAGTCTTCATTATTTGTTCCTCTCTCATCAAATAGTTCCATACCTGTCTTCTCTTACTGTTTCCTACTTCCATTACGTGACATTTCTTGGGATTGAACTCTAATTTCCACTTCTTACTCCACTAGTAGATTTTGTTTATATCTTCCTGCAACAGCAAATAGTCCTCTTGGGTTTTGATTACTCTTACCAGCTTTGCATCATCAGCAAACAAATTAATATAACTCTTTACCCATTGTGAATGTCGTTTACATATATTTGGAACATAATGGGGGCTAACACTAATCCTTGTGGCACTCCACTTGTTACTTTACCCCAAATCAAGATGACTATGTATCTCTGATCACAGTTCTTATCTCCCTGTTCTTCAAATAATTCCTTATCCAGTCTAACAAAGTTCCTTGCAGTCCTCCTATGCTCCTTAGTTTAAAAAGTAGTCTCCCGTGGAGAACTTTATCAAAAGCCTTTTTTATGTCCAGGTATAGGCTACTGTGTCCAGCCATCCATCTCTGCTTTTCAGTCCTTCTATTACTCTTGAGTAGAAATTTAGTAAGATCGACACACATGACCGTCCTGTCCTTAATCCAAATTGTCTGTTCGATATAACTTATTCTTCTTTCAGATGTTTAACCCATTTTCTTTGATAACTATTTCACATAACTTCCCCTTAACACTTGTAAGTGACACCGGTCTGTAATTTAATGGCACAGTTGCCTTTCTTCCTTTTAATATCAGTATTATGTTGGCTCTCTTCCATTCTAGTGGAATTATCCCTTCATTTAATGAAATTGTAATCATTTCCCAAATTGGATCTAACAGCAGCTCTTTACATTCTTTTAGCACCCAGCTTGATACACCATCAAGTGCCATTGCTTCTCTGACATCCAAATTATCTAATAATCTTCTAATATCCACTTTCTACACTCTGATTTCCTGTAATCCTCTGCAATGCAATATCTTATTTGGTTTGCAAAATCCTCTTCTTCAGAGAACACAGTTTTGAAGCTCTCATTCATTATTTCACTCATTTCCTTTGCTGTTTGGTATATCCTCCCTCCTTTGATTAATTTTTCTGTTGTTTCTTTATTCTTCATCTTACCATTCATAAATTTGTAGAAAAGCTTGGGTTCATCTTTGCTCAGTGAGACCACAGAAGAGGGGGAGGCATGCAGTTAGCAAGTTTAGTAGAGCAATTAGCATGAAAATAATGATAAAAGAAAGAAAAAGATGCAACATTTGAGCTGTAAGAAAGGGGCTGGAGACAGTCAGAGGAGGGGATGATAAGACAGAAGCTTTTGATTCTGCCCTATCTAATAAAACTGTGTGAGTAGAACCCCCCCCCAAACATGTAAATAGTACTCCATACTAGGACGAATATGGACCTTGAACAGAGTTAACAGTTGGAGGGGTGAGGAAAACTGGTAGAGACATCGCAGAATGCTTAACTTCATAGAAGCTGTTTTAGCAAGATATGAGATATGAAGTTTCCAGTTTAGATTATGAGTAAAGAACAGAATGAGGATATTCAGTGTAGAAGAAGGAGACATTTCAGTGTCATTGAAGAAGAGAGGATAGTTGTCTCAAAGGTTGTGTTGAGTTGATAGATGGAGGAATTGAGTTTTTGAGCCATTGAAAACTGCTAAGTTTTTTCTGTCCCAATCAGAAATCTTAGAGACCTCAGAAGTCAGGTGTTTTGTGGCGTCTCTGCATGATCTATTGACTTACTGAAGGGTTAGTCGTCTGTGAAAGGACATGGAATGATATAGGGTGGTTGTATCGTCAGCGTAGGAGTGGATAGGGCAAGAAGTTTGGTTAAGAAGGTCATTAATGAATAACAGAAAGAGAGTGGGTGACAGGACAGAATCCTGAGGAACACCACTATTAATAAATTTAGGAGAAGAACAGGGGCTGTCTACCACGGCTGTAATAGAATAGTCGGAAAGGAAACTTGAGATAAAGTTGCAGAGAGAAGGATAGAAACTGTAGGAGGGCAGTTTTGAAGTCAGACTCTATCAAAAGCTTTTGATATGTCTAATGCGACAGCAAAAGTTTCACCGAAATCTCTTAAAAGAGGATGACCAATCTGGATGACCAGTAAGGACCAGAGGATTCAGTAAGGAACACCAGAAGATCACCAGTAGAGCAACCTTGGCAGAAGCCATACTGTTGATCAAATAGAAGATTGAGAAGTGACAGATGTTTAAAAATCTTCCCATTGAGGGTAGATTAAAAAAAATATCTAGACAAGCAAGAGATTAAAGCTATATGATGGTGATTTGAGGGATTAGAATGTTCACCTTTTTTAGGAACAGGCTTAATGTAGGCAAACTTCCAGCAAGAAGGTAAAGTAGAAGTCGATAGACATAGTTGAAAGAGTTTGGCCAGACATGGTGCAAGCACAGAAGCACAGTTTTTGAGAACAATAGGAGGGACCCCATCAGATCCATAAGCCTTCTGAGAGTTTAAGTTAGTGAGGACAGGGAAATAGTCAGAGGAAGGAGGAGAGGGAGGGACAAGCCCAGAATCATCCAAGGTGGAGTTGTTAGCAAAGGTTTAAGAGAAGAGTTCAGCTTTAGAGACAGAAGAGATGGCAGTGCTGCCATCAGGATGAAATAAAGGAGGGAAAGATGAAGAAGTAAAGTTATTTGAGATGTTTTTGGCCAGATGCCAGAAGTCACGAGGGGAGTTTGAGTTTAAAAGATTTTGACATTTCCTGTTTTTGAAGGAGTGTTTGGCAAGTTCATGAACAGACTTGGCATGATTTTGGGCAGAAATATAGAGTGCATGTGATTCAGGAAGGCTTAAGTACCTTTTGTGGGCAACCTTTCTATCATGTATAGCACAAGAACAGGGTGTCTTAAACCAAGGTTTAGAAGGTTTAGGTTGAGAAAAAGATTGAGGAATGTACACCTTCTTGTCAGACACTATCACCTCTGTTATGCAATCAGCACACAGGGATGGATCTCTGATTCGGAAACAGTATTCATTCCAGGGAATATCAACATAATAACTCCTGAGTTCCTCGTTAGATTTGAGAACATCGGCTTGAGAGCAAGTTAAGTTGTTGCGCACATAGACGCAACATCCAGCTTTAGAATGAAAATGAGGTGAGGGAAAGTAGGAGGTGGTACTACACCACAAATCAACTCTTTCTTTCAAGGGAGCAATATATAAGTCATACTTAATGGCAATTCACATAGAATGACACCAGTTTGGAAGAATTTGCCCAAGAGACCATACAGCATGCATTGCATGAAGCAAAACAAGATGATCAATCGGTGATCTTGGTCTTGACACAGGCAAGCTTCACTGTATTCTTTACAGTGTGATGCCATTACTCATTGAGGTAAGACAAACTTTCATGCAATTAAAATTGCAAATATCTTTTTAACATTATTATTTTGCATACATGTAAAGAAAGATACAGTAAACCCCCACATTTGGTGAATCTCAGCTTGGCGAAATTCACTTCTGGTGGTAGGGTGGCCACGGACTACTGAGTGCACACTTGGTGATTTGAATTCAAACTTGGCAGCCGCATGGTGAACCATGCGGCTTCCTGGTGACATCAGACCTCTCTCTAAACCAAGGATTCTATCTATAAGGATATACGGGTTCAATGAGCTGGCTGGAGGAATTGTTTAGGGAGTCTAGCTTCTAATAGATGGCACTCAGGTCGCAGGTAGTAAGGAGTTGAGGGATGGGGGGTTCATCAGTGGGGAAGGATGAGCGCCGTTACAAGATTCAAACAGTCAGTCAGTCACAGGAAGGAGCGCAAGCCACAGCAGCCATCACCTGCCTCCGCCTGGGCCACACCACGCTCAGTGCTCACTTGAACCGCCTACATCTGTCTCCTGACCACTTCTGCCCTTGGTGTAGGACTACCCCTGAGGCCATGGAACATTTCCTGCTCCAATGCCACGCTTCCACTCTCACCACACTGCGGTACACTCATGGCTCTCCACTCTGGCCATCACAACACTCGACCTACCCACCCTCCTGGCAGCTTCTGGTGTCCACCCGTCCCAGCAACCTGCTGTCCTTTGCCTTACTTGTGCCTTCTTGAGGAAGACCGGCCAGCTACCATGCCTGTGATACCCACACAGGACTACCCCAGGGCTCATAAGGATCCAAAAGTTAAAACCACGAAGATCAATAGATCCTTATGAGCCCTGGGGTAGTCCTGTGTGGGTATTGCAGACATGGTAGCTGGCCAGTCTTCCTCAAGAAAGCACAAGTAAGGCGAAGGATAGCAGGTTACCAGGAGGGGTGGACGCCTGAGGCTGCCAGGAGGGTGGGCATGTCCAGTGTTATGATGGCCAAGGCGGAGAGCCAGGAGCATAGTGCAATATGTTGAGAGTTGAAGCGTGGGCATTGAAGCAAGAAATGTTCGATGGTCTACTCCAAGGGCAGAAGAGGTCAGGAGACAGATGTAGGTGGTGCAACTGAGCACCGAGTATGGTGTGGCCCAGGCAGAGGTGGGCAGAAAAAAATATATATATATATATATATATATATATATATATATATATATATATATATATATATATATATATATATATATATAAACATGTTTTATTTGCCTTATGAATTCATAACCATGAGAGAATGCAGAGAAAAATAGGGTGTGAGGAGGAAACATGGGAGAAATCTTCTTGAGTCACCCCTGAAAACGTTTTCTGTGAAAGTGCTCGCTTCTAACAGATGGCAGCACCATCGCTGTCCTCCAAACTTTAACCCACACCACAACTTCCTCCTTGTATATTTCTTGCTCTAAAGCTATCAACGCAGTGTGAGAGTCCCCTTCAGCCATTTTGTTTGTGCTAACCTCTGTTCTACTAGCGTGGAAACGAATTCTAGCGATTTACCACCAACATGGCCTCTACCAGTACAACAGATGGTACAGGTGGTGGTAAGGACAATGGTGGTGGCGGCAAGGAAGAAAGTGGGCAAGGGAAATGGGTGGAAAAATGGGAATTACAGCCTTTATATCATGTCTTATTAGCTTTATTTATTGTTTATTGGTCTATTTTGTACATGTGTTCTTATATGTGAAGGCAAAAGATTTTATTTTAGTTCGAAAGATGGTATTTTAGTGGTAAAAGAGGGACTTTGGCAATGACCAAAGACTGATTGAGGTATTTTTTAGGCAGTTTATATGGTATAAGGAACTCGTGCTTAGCAAAATTCACATTTGGCGGTAGTTTCACCAGACTGATTAATTCGCCAAGTGCAGGGGATTACTGTACTATAAAAAGAAAAATTATGATTATTAGCTCTAGCCTCTCAATCACTGCAGACTCCATAGGTTTGTATCTCACAAAAGGATTGGTATGTAAGCTACTTGCAGATATTAAGTTTTCAAATGGAAAATATTGGGATTTAATAATGATCTAAATGCAAGTAAGAGTCTTCAAATGTTAGGTGAAATCATTCACTTCATATTAAGAGCTTGAATCTGCTCATTTATCTTTTTCTTTTTCATTTCAATGTCTGCCAAAACTGGGTGTGTCTTGTTCTTGTGAGCGCATGCAGCTCATGAGCCATCAAATACGGTATACTGTATATGTATTTTTTTTCTCTTTTTCCTCGTATCATTCTTGTTATTTCCATTCCCTCACCTTACCACATAGTTACAACAAATGCATAGGTAGGTGTTATCAGGATAAATCATTGCAATAATCAATTGTTATTAAGGTCATTTGTTATCCTATATACTTAACCCTCTGCTGTTGTGCCTTTCGACATCGTGTTTTATTACTATCATGCATACTTAAAAAGCTGCACATATGTCTATATCTTGGCATGAAATTACTGCTATCACTCACCTGTCATTCAAAAACTCCTGGTTTATGATGTCACGTGATAGTTGAGTTTCTCTCTTTGCTTTTATTGAGAAAGTTCTTCACATATTTCCCTAATCTATCCATCCACCTTAGCTCCTAACTGTCCACAATGGGGTACTGTTTTTGAAGGCAGATACAATGCACCTGATTCCCAAAATTTTGGCAAAAAAAAAGATAAATAAATAAATAATAAAAAAAAAATAAATAAATATAATCACCCTGCCTCTAATATGCAAAGTTGAGACCTACCTCCCTGATACTCACTAACCTATATTACTAGCAGTACTACCTACCCTAACTGCATGCATCATTATTTTATTGCTGGTATTACTATCATTACCAGTATTATAACTAGAAATGAATTATTGTAAAAATGAAAGCAATAGCAATTAAACCTCTGAAGCTATTACGCATGTTTATAAATATCAGTTGACTGGCACCCTGACTTGATGTCATCTGGCAGTGAGGAATAACAATAAATTCATGATCACAACTAAACACAACACCTTCACCATTATGGCAGCAGGAGGAAAAGATTGAGCTACACAATCTCCTACAAACTACAAGTGGTAGATTCTGTTAAGGAGCACGACAGCTGTCACCAGATGTGTATATTTTTTCTGTAGGTTGTGGACTAAAAGCCCTTGCTGCTGCTCTTTTGCCATGCTCCATGATATAATCTACCACTTGTAGTTTATAGGAGATGGTATAGCTCAATATATTTTGAAAAACTCTTGCATCCATAACGGAGAGGGTGTTGATATGTTTTGTTGTGATCGAATGGGATTGGATATAGAATCAGTGAATAGCTATTACAATGGCACCACTGATGTTTTCTCACTTTTATTTTTGCAGCTTTATTTATTTTCTTTTTTTGCTATCAACATTTTTTCTATTTTTTTCTTTTCTTTTATTATCAACTTTATGATCATGAACTTGCTGTTACTCATCACTGTCAGATGGCATAGAGTCAGGGTTCTGACCAACTGATATCTATAGACATGTGTCACAGCCCTACAAGTTAGATTGATTTCATTTTTATGATAATTAATTTTTAAAGTACTAATAATACTAGTAATAATACCAGCAATAAAATAATGATGCATTCAGTTAGGCTAGGTAGAGGTTCTGATCATAAGCTAGCTTAGTGAGCATCAAGGAGAAAATTATCTTATGGGAGATCTCAACTTAGCATATTAGACTCAGGGAAATTTTTTTATCCAGAATTTTTGGAAAAATGTGTGTCCTATATACCCTCAAATATGTCAAATTTTTTGTGCTTTATTATTTCTTCATTCTTATGTTATTATATGGTATAAAACCTGGGCAAAATGTAACAAAAAGTGACCGCTTGGAGGTCCTAGTGTCAAGTTGAATTATTGCTGTAGATTCTTCAATTTGGCTATCGCACAGTGATATCGCACCATTAGGTGCGATAGCGGAGGTTTGAGTTTAGTTATTTTTTCCCACCTTGTAGGTTTATTAGAATATAATCATGTTTAAGTTTTACATTTTTCAAATCAAATGTAGTCATTTTGTTTAAAATGGTACTTTTATTAATGAAGAGTCAGGATAAACAATAAAATTTTCATTTTTTCTAGTTATAAGATATGAAAATAAAATTTGGATTAATCAGTATTTTGTATTTTAAATATCAATATTATTATCACTATTATCAGTTTTGGATTTATTGATTTATAGGTTATCAGGCAATATATTTATCTCCAGTTATTGATTTATTGGTTATTTTTTATGAGGTTCTTGTTATCAATTTGTTGATTATTGTGATATCTTTTTTTTTTTTTTTTTTTTTTTTGTTCTCACACCCAGCTATGAATAAATCCCTTCACAAACACAAATGAGAATGGCATCCACTTCATTCATGTATCTGGTCTCATGGTGGGCTTGAAGGGTTAGTTCATTTTGATTATCCTCATGGATGAATGTTGCTTCGTAGTGTTGTCTGGATCCAAACTGCTGTTGTACAAGGAGTTTGCCATTTGTTACTTTTGTTGTTAATAATATGTAGACCAGGATACTTCCATATGTACCACTTACATTTTCACAAATGTGATACTGTTGGTGTTCAGTGCCACCATTTGGTGTCATTGTTGCTGTGCTTGAATTATAAACCAATCATTCATGCAATCCCAAGTTTTCACAATTGCCTTTTATGTGCAAGAGTGGCAGCTGAGAAGTGTTGATACCTTGATTGTATATATTAGTATAGGCTTTGCATAAATGTGTTGGGTAGGTGTTTATTCTATTACTTGTCGTGATCATTATAATATGGCAGGTTTGCAAGATGCTTAGGTATGATATCCTTGTAGGACATTGAATTGTAGTCTTGAATATCCACCTGACTAGAAGCCACTACTGTCTGAGTTAGGTTGCTATGACATAGGCAGTGTGTGTGTGTGTGTGTGTGTGTGTGTGTGTGTGTGTGTGTGTGTGTGTGTGTGTGTGTGTGTGTGTGTGTGTGTGTATTTACCTAGTTGTAGTTTTACAGGGCCTGGGCTTTATGCTCATGTGGCCCCATCTCCATATTCACACATCCAATTTTTCTTTAAAACTATGCACAGTCGTTGCTGACATCACTTCTTCACTCAAACTGTTCCACGTATCAACACATCTTTGTGGGAAACTATATTTTTTAACATCTCTCAGACATCTTCCCTTTCTCAGCTTTTTACTATGCAATCTTGTGCTTTGAATGTCATATTCTTCTCTCAGGATCAGTTTCTCATTATCCACTTGGTACATTCCGTTGATCAATTTATAAACTTGTATCAGATCCCCTCTCTCCCTTCTCTGTTCCAGGGTTGGTAGATCCATAGCCTTTAGTCTCTCCTCATATGTCATCCCTTCAAATTCTGGAACCATTCTTGTAGCCATTTTTTGTAGTCTCTCCAACTTCCTTATGTGTTTCTTTTTATGAGGGGTCCACACTACTCCTGCATATTCCAATCTGGGTCTTATTATAGTACTTATCAATTTCTTCATCATTTCTTTGTCCATGTAGTGAAATGCTACTCCAATATTCCTTAGCAAATTATATGTTTCTCTGAAAATTCTATCAATATGGCTTACTGGTTGATTGTTTTCTTCCATCGTCACTCCTAAGTCCTTTTCCTTTTTACTTTCTCCAGTTCTACTCCATCTCCCATCTTATAGATTCCCACAGGTCGTCTTTCACTCTTTCCCATTTCCATGACATGGCTTTTGTTCACATTGAATTCCATTTCCACTTTTACTCCATTCCCAGATCTTATTTAGGTCTTCTTGCAGTATTTCACAATCCTCTTTTGCTTTATAACTCTGCACAGTTTTGTATCATCTGCAAACAGATTTATGTAGCTGTTCACTCCTTCTGGCATGTCGTTAATATAAATGAGGAAAAGTATTGGTGCCAATACTGACCCTGTGGCACTCCGCTTTCTACTGCTCTCCACTTGGACTTCATATCTTTAACTACCGTCCTTATTTCTCTCCCCTCAAATAATTTTCCATCCATCTCAATGTGCTTCCTTTTAAGCCACCCTTCTCCTCTAACTTCCACAGTAATCTTGCATGTGGCACTTTGTCAAATGCCTTTTTTAAATCCAAATAAATACAGTCAACCCATCCTCTCTCTCTTGTACTCTATCAACTATTCTAGAATAGAAACTCAATAAATTAGTTACACACGACCGTCTTTTCTAAAACCAAATTGGCTATTTGATATTAATTTGTTGTCTTCAAGGAACTCGATCCATTGTTTCTTTATTATTCTTTCACACATCTTGCATATTACACTAGTTAGTGATACCGGTCTGTAATTTAAAGGTTCTTCCTTCCTTCCGCTCTTATATATGGGAACCACCTCAGCTCTTTTCCATTCTACTGGTACTGTTCCATTTTCTATTGAGCATTTTATGATGTTGTATATAGGACTTGCTAGTTCTTCCCTACATTCTTTCAGTATTCTGCCTGAGACTTCATCCGGTCCCATTGCCTTCTCTTCATCCAGTTCCTTCATTAACTCTTTTATTTCAAGCTTGGTTACTTTAATCTCTTTCATATAGATTGTCTCTCTATTACCCTGTGGCCTTTCAAATTTGGATTCCTTAGTAAAGACCTCCTGGAATTTATTATTTAATAGTTCTGCCATACTTTTGGGTCTTCCACCATCCCGTTCTCTCCTTTTAACCTTTCTATTGTTTCTTTTTGCCTAATTTTTCCATTTATGAATCTGTAGAACAATTTTGGTTGCTCCTTACATTTTTCGACAATGTCCTTTTCAAAGTTCTTTTCCTCTTCCTTCCTCACCTTAACATATTCATTTCTCGCTGCCTTGAAGTTTTCCTTATTTACTGGATTTCTATTTCTCCTCCACCTTTTCCATGCTCCATCTCTTTTCTCCTTTGCCCTAGCACACCTTGCATTAAACCAATCTTTCTTTCCTTCTTCTTTAGGTCTATATTTTGGGACATATTCCCTGACTCCTGTTTTGTATATTTCCAAAAATAAGTTATACTTCTCTTGTGCTGTCTCTTGAGTTTTCCATTTCCTCCCAGTTACGTTTTAAAATAGTTCTTGAGATTCTCAATATCAGCCTTTCTGTAATTTAATCGGTCTCCTTTGTATGAATCGTCTCTATCTTCCTTTCCTCTTCTATATCCATTTCTAATATTACATGGTCACTCTTTCCCAATGGGCACTTATATCTTATATCATCATTCATTTGTATACCCTTGTAAAAACTAGGTCCAATCTCGCTCATCGTTTCCTCTGAATCTTGTGCATTCCTTTACTCTCTGGTCCATCATATTGTCTATCATTAGGTTCAGAATCTTTCTCCCAGGCTTCTTCCCCATACCACTTTCATAATTTTCCCAGTCCACTTCTTTACAGTTGAAATCTCCTACTAATATCACTTTTCTCCTTTCTTTAATGATTCTCGTTAGACTCCTTATTGTGTCATCTATCATGTCTTTATATTCTTGATTGGTCCATGAATTTGTTTTGGTGGCACATATGTTACAATGATTGTTAACTCTTTTTATTAATATGCATCTTAACATACAGTACTTCTGCTTTTCCTTCCCACATTCCACTTGGTTTATCACTATCTCCTTCCTTAACATTATCATGACTCCTCCTCCTCCTTTACCCCTCTGTCTCTCCTCCATACATTATACCTATTATCCAAGTCTATTTTGATTGCCTCATTTAGTTTTGTTTCAGCCAGGCATACAATATCTGGATTTTCTTTCTTTATGTAATCTCTTAATTCTAATTTACTTGATAAAACCCGTCTATGTTCGTATACATCATTTTAGTCTCTTGCCTTTATCATTTTAGTTAAACTTGTTCCACTTTTTCTCTTCCTTCTCTTTTATATACCATTTCCTTATCCTGTCTCCTAGAATTCTCCAAAAAATGCCTTTTTCCTCTTCTGACCTTTCATTATTTTTTCCCTTACTGCTGCTGCCAGTTCATTGTATCTCTTCCTTTCTTCCTCATTTCTATTTATATATATATATATATATATATATATATATATATATATATATATATATATATATATATATATATATATATCCTTGCAACCTTCTGTTTCTCTGAGTTTAGTTGTTCTATATAATATTTCTTCTGTTGCTGCTTGTGATTTTAGTAGTATCTTAATTGCTCTCGTTGTTCCTTCTTGATATGGTCCCATTCTGTTTATTTCTTCTACTTCCTCTTCTAAGTTCTGCCTATCTTCGTTGTTTAGATTTTTTAGTAGGTCTTTGATCGATTTCATTTCTTCTTTTTCTCTTCTTGGTCTATATTTTATATTTTTTCTTTTAGTCCAAATACGATTACACTTTTTTTTTCTGCAATTTCCCTAACTAGATTTTCTTTTGTCTTGAGGACTCCTATCATTTTGTTTGTTATATTTTCATCTTTCTTTTAGTTGTTCTTGAATCACCTCCTGAAAATCATCCTTATCTTGGACTCTCCATGCTTGTACGTACTTTTTTAATCACGTTCTGTACTCTTTCCTCTTCTTTGTTTACGAGATCTTTCAGCTTCTCTTTTTCTTTCTCGGGTCCTCGAGACCTTCTTCCATCTGCTTCTTGTAGTTAGCTACTTCCTTTTTTCAGTTCTTCGTGTTCCGCTCTTAGTCTAGCTTCGTTTTCTTCCACTTTTTTTTTTTATCCTTTTTCTCAGTTTTTGAAACTCTTTTTCCTGTTCTTCATTCTCTTTCATTCCCATACTCTCCTTTATCCATTTATTTAATTTATGTTCAATAGTCAACACTCTCTTAAATAGTGAAGTATTTGCCGTATCAAAACCTTCGAATGCGTTTACTCCCTCATCAATATATTCATCTTCTTTCATTCTTTCCCTAGTCTCATACCTGCATTTAGATGGAATCTCTTCCTTACTCATGATTCTCTAATACTTGATTTCATGAAAACGAGTCTACACTACTCACACAGGCCACTGCAAATACTATACAACAGGTAATGAAGATCAGTTGATTCTCGGAGCGACAGCACTGCGTCCTTCCTCGACCCCGTCGTGTGTGTGTGTGTGTGTGTGTGTGTGTGTGTGTGTGTGTGTATGCATGTATGTATGTATATAAGTGAGATTTGTGTTACCTGCTCTCCCTCTTCTTCATCCCCGTGTCTTGTGCTCTGAGCACCTTTGTGGTTAGTGCAGTGCTGGGTGTCTGCAGCACTGTTTACCACTATTGTTCTCTGGCCTCTGCCTCATTTACTCTTCTCTCCCTTACCCTAACTAGCAGTCCACTCGTAAAGGAGCAACAAACAAGGTAGTCCATATTTTTATTTAGTTTATGACTAATTGCTCTGCATGTGCACACCATAAATGCATGAAGGATTACTTTGGTAACAGCAGGTATGTACAGAAGACACTGGAGCAGTGGGAGGACATGGTAGCTGCAGGGGCTGCACCCTGTCACTCTCACTGTATGACACATTATTACTTTTGATGTGGCTTTCAGTACTGAATTTTACTTAGACCATTACATTTGTTTTCCAGTTAGTTTATATTTAAACTGTATACATTGGTAAATCTAAAATAAACATGTGCACATACATTAATCAAGTAAATCTTTGTGTTGATGGTAACATCAGATATTTATCCTAGCCATCATTATTTTTTTTTCCTTTTGCATGCAGCTCTTGTCATCCACAGGAGCCACTGCCAAGGTAGTCATCATGGTGTGTTGGGAGTTGGGAGAGAGGACGTGTAGATGTATTCATCAAGAAATGTCACGATGAATTGATATAAGATGAGATTGTTAGTTACAGATGTAATACAGGATTGCAAAAGTGCATCTCCATATTTTACCATATTACCATTATGATGCACAAAAGTGTGTGTGTGTGTATTTACCTAGTTGTAGTTATACAGGGCCTGGGCTTTATGCTCGTGTGGCCCCGTCTCCATATCTACACTTATACAATTTTTCTTTAAAACTATGTACACTTGTTGCTGACACCACTTCCTCACTGAAACTGTTCAAAGTCTCAACACATCTTTGCGGGAAAGTATATTTTTTAACATCTCTCAGACATCTTCCCTTCCTCAGTTTCTTACTATGCGATCTTGTGCTTCTAATGTCATATTCTTCTCTCAAGATTAGTTTCTCATTATCCACTTGATCCATTCCGTTAATCAATTTATAAACTTGTATCAGATCCCCTCTCTCTCTTCTCTGTTCCAGGGATGGTAGATCCATAGCTTTTAGTCTCTCCTCATGTCATCCCTTTAACTTCTGGAACCATTCTTGTAGCCATTTTTTGTAGTCTCTCCAATTTCCTTATGTGTTTCTTTTTATGATGGGGGTCCACACAACTCCTGCATATTCCAATCTAAGTCTTATTTTAGTATATCAATTTCTTCATCATTTCTTTGTCCATATAGTGAAATGCTAATCCAATATTCCTTAGCAAATTATATGACTCTCCGAAAATTTCATCAATATGGCTTACCGGTTGATTGTTTTCTTCCATCGTCACCCTCAAGTCCTTTTCCTTTTTTTAACTTTTTCTAGTTCTACTCCATCTCCCATCTTATAGATTCCCACTGGTCGTCTTTCACTTTTTTCCATTTCCATTTCCATGGCGTGTGTGTGTGTGTGTGTGTGTGTGTGTGTAATTCATCATGATCGTCTGCTGGTCACCTAGCCAGCCTTTTCCATTACAGAGTGAGCTCAGAGCTCATAGACTGATCTTCGGGTAGGACTGATACCACAACACATACTCCACACACCAGGAAAGCAAGGCTACAACCTCTTGAGTTACATCACGTATCTATTTACTGCTAGGTGAACAGGGGCCACACATTAGGAGGCTTGCCCATTTGCCTCGCCGCTTTCCGGGATGTGTGTGTGTGTGTAATTCACTGTTTGATCTGCTGCAGTCTCTGACGAGACAGCCAGACGTTACCCTACGGAACGAGCTCAGAGCTCATTATTTCCGATCTTGGGATAGGTCTGAGACCAGGCACACACCACACACCGGGTTAACAAGGTCACAACTCCTCGATTTACATCCCGTACCTACTCACTGCTAGGTGAACAGGGCTACGTGAAAGGAGACACACCCAAATATCTCCACCCGGCAATCGAACCCGGCCCTCTGGCTTGTGAAGCCAGCGCTCTAACCACTGAGCTACCGGGCCGTGTGTGTGTGTGTGTGTGTGTGTGTTACATGTAGTCTTGTCTCCCTTAAACAGTGTTCATTCTTTATCAATTTTAGCAAAGAAAGCCCAACCCTTGATGGGAAATAAAAAAATAGATAATAGCAATAAAAAAGTGCAAAAGTACAAAATGACAAAAACACTTATAAAAAGCCAATCAATAAAAGGATAAAAGTGATGAGCTTGCAAGACACACCTTATTTTCAAAACGCCTAACACATTCCAACAAGTTTTTACAAGCATACAGTAGACACAGCGCATCCATGGTGACAAGCCAGTGTCTTGCTTGTTAGATAGAGTCAATTGTTTTTAGTTTTCTGTATTACCTAGAATTTCCTTCACAGCTTTCAGGAAGCACCACAAATTATTTGACTATTTTGCCGGTGGCTTGTCATAGTCCTAAAAATGATCTTTTCACATACTAATGGAAGCTCACAATTTTTAATACTTTAATTATCTTTTTGAATTAGGCTAAGAAGCTCCAATAAAGATGGTGTGCACTATAATATGCTAGCTCTGCTTAAATGAAAAGACCTTATTGGGGGATTAGTGTGTGTTTTTTTTTTTTTTTTTACGGTAAGGCCTATAGCGCCTGTAGGCACACTTGAAGAGTGTATGGGAAGTGCTGTTCAGCTTCCACCCATTAGTGGCGCAGGCAATTTTATTTATAGTGGTACCCATATTAGGGCTCATATCGCCCTCGAAGCTCATCTTGGGTGTAACCACCAAGAACCTTGATATCATGGTGACATGTAGGTAGCTTTAAACCACTCTACAAATGGTAAAGTGTTTTAAAACTGTACGTGGTGGGATTCGAACCTACGCGTGGACATCTGCCTGATTCCATGCTCACCACCTTATCCACTGCGCCACCGTATATATGTATCCTTACAGACTAGGATTTGATTGCATAATTTTCATGTACATTTATTTGCTGTGAGATGCAAAGAAAAACTAAGGTCCCCTGAAGTACAGTAACAAAGGGCATACATGTTTGGCTACTGGAATAGCATCTGAATATTATTCTCATTATGACCATTCAGATTCCACACAAATTCTTTACCTTTTATTTTTCTGTGTGTAAGGAGAACTGACCAAGGGCAACAAAAATAGTGATTACAACAAGGTCCACTGAGATGCTGGTATTACAACAGCAGAGTCATAAGAATCTACAAAATTAATTCCTGTGTGTGTGTGTGTAATTCACTGTTTGATCTGCTGCAGTCTCTGACGAGACAGCCAGACGTTACCCTACGGAACGAGCTCAGAGCTCATTATTTCCGATCTTCGGATAGGTCTGAGACCAGGCACACACCACACACCGGGACAACAAGGTCACAACTCCTCGATTTACATCCCGTACCTACTCACTGCTAGGTGAACAGGGCTACGTGAAAGGAGAGACACCCAAATATCTCCACCCGGCCGGGGAATCAAACCCCGGTCCTCTGGCTTGTGTGTGTGTGTGTGTGTGTGTGTGTGTGTGTGTGTGTGTGTGTGTGTGTTTACATAATTGTATTGTACAGGGTTTGAGCAGGGGCTTATAGTGTCATGTCTCCATATCACCTAATTTTTCTCTAAAGCTATGCACATTATTTGCTGTAACAATTTCATCATTCAATGCATTCCACTTTTCCACTGTTCTATGTAGAAAACTATTTTCCAATAGCCTTCCTAATCTTCTTTGTAGGTCCTCTTTCCTTCCAGCTTCTGTCACCAGCACCAGGTCTTGCTTGTCTATCTTTTTAATGCCATTAACTATTTTATACAATGTTATTAGGTCTCCTCTTTCTTTTCTATCTTGTAAAGTTGGCAGTCCCATTTCCTTCAGCCATTCTTTTTATGTTAGGTCCTTTATTGTGTGTGTGTGTGTGTGTGTGTGTGTGTGTGTGTGTGTGTGTGTGTGTGTGTGTGTGTGTGTGTGTGTGTGTGTGTGCATGTGTGTGTGCGTGCGTGTGCATGTGCGTGTGTGTGTAGGGTCATGCATACCATCTGAATGTCACACCTGCCTACAAACTTAAAGGAAATATGTTAATGAGAAATTATTAGATTTAACCCACTTTCTGTTTCTTTACTTTTTGACAATTAATTAAGGACCTTAGAATTGGAAATGTTATCACAATGAGAATGGAATTTGGTACACTGTACTTGGCCTGCATTATAAATCATCTACCTGTTTCTTTATAATGTTTCCAATACAATGTCAGATCTCTGAAATAGTTGAATATTCATCAGAACAAAGTTGATTTTATATTTTGCCAACTTCAAAGTACTTCCATTCATGACTTCCTGTGCATTCACTTAGGAACAGACAGACCTGTTGTATTGTTTAGTGGTTTATTAACACCTTTCCATATGTATTCATATTAGCTTCATGTTATTGTTATTGTTATTGTTGTTGTTGTCATTACAGTATCATTATTGTTATCATCATTATTATTATTATTATTATTATTATTATTATTATTATTATTATTATTGTTATTATTGTTATTATTATTATTATTATTATTATTATTTTTTTTTTTTTATAATTATTATTATTATTATTATTATTATTATTATTATTGATATCCTTATCATTTAGTTGTACTATACTGTAGTATACACTATAGTACCATAGTAGTAGTAATATATATATATATATATATATATATATATATATATATATATATATATATATATATATATATATATATACACACACAGTGGAGACTAAATACTCAAACTTAATTCGTTCCAAATGGCCGTTTGAGTATTAAAAAGTTTGACTATTGATACCTATAAATCAGGTAATACGTTTCAGCCATTGCCAAACCCAAGTTTAGAAAAAAGCAGTAGTTTAATTTTGCAGTAGCTGCTAGCACTGACGTACAGAAGCAGGGTTAGCCTGTCTTACATGGGCTTGTGTCCTGGCAAACACTTCTCTTCCTTTGTTATATAGATCATGTTTGGTATTTTTTTTTTTTTTTTTTTAAACAAGCCAGTTTCATCACAATTAAAGATCTGTTGTGGGCTTAAGTGCTCTTTATCCACAAATTTTGTAAATTCAGGCACAAATTACTCAGCGGTAACTCTGTCAGCACTTGCGGTCTCGCCGTGCGTCACAACAGAATGAATTCCAGTTCTTTTCTTGAAATTCCCAAACCACTCTTTAGCTTGCACTTACTTGAGAGGTTTGGCGAGAAACACACGAAATAGCCTGCATTAACATACTGATTACACTTGGAAATTCAATGAATGAGTGAGAACAAATGGTGTTCTGCCTACAAGCAACTCTGTAATGCAAAAAACCAGAAGTCTCTAGACGCTATAGTTACCAAAATATCACAGGTTGAATGAGGTGGTATCATTGGTGTACGTGGCCTTGTGTCCGATCGATATATATATATATATATATATATATATATATATATATATATATATATATATATATATATATATATATATATATATATATATATATATATATATATACATACACATATATATGCAGTAAGTCCTCCTTATACGGTATTATCAGGCACAGTTACGGTATATGTATATGGATATTTCTATTTATGGTAATGTTTTCAGTAACACATATTTACCGTATAATGAAATCTTACTGTATATATATATATATATATATATATATATATATATATATATATATATATATATATATATATATATACACATACATACATACATACATATACATACAGGCAACCCCCGCTTAACGAAGGGGTTACGTTCCTAAAAAACACTTCGTTAAGCAAAACTTCGTTAAGCGAACCGATTATAACAAGTTTAACCCTTGACTTGAACTTCCATTGAGAGTAAACAAAGTGAGAGTGCATCATAGTACAGTGAAAGGTTTAATGAAAGTAAAAATTATGAAGTTTAACATTTAGGCAGCTAAATTTAATTTAAGTCATTATAATGTACACTAATGTATGTATGTACGTAACTTTATAATGTTGTTGATCTTAAATTTATGAAGGAAGGGAAAGTGAAACGGGAAAAACACTAACCAGCAACCTGTGGAATGTAAACAAAGGGCGCATCATTGTACCGCATACAAAACTTATGTACCACATTTCCACAAGGCTTTCCATTTTATCCATTGTAGAGTCACAAGTTCAGGTGGTTCTTTTAGCTTGCAAGGAAGATACAGTCTCACCAGCCTTCTTAATAAAGTTTGCTGACTTGAAAATAGTAGAGACAGTATATGGAGTCAAGATGGTGGCCAGCAATGCTATAGTTTTCCCTCCTCTTTCGTGTCTGTGAATAATATCCAGCTTCACTTCCAGAGTAAGAGACTTCCTGGTCTTCTTAGGAACACTAGGCCACATTGCAGGGCGTTTTGGTGGTAAGTTGAGCGAGTGAAGACGAGCTGCTGCTGACGCTGTTATGTGGTGCGTGTTGTCCACGAGAGGATTGATCTTGATCTTGATCTTGATTCAACAGATGTCTCAGAATTTCTCCTGAGGCAGGCCTTAGTATTTGCAGCTCCTGGTGTATTCAAAAGCTTGTCAGCTTGTGTGATACAACGGGGCTTTCAAACTTGGAAAAAATTACCTGGATAAAACTTCGTTAAAGCGAGTTTGGTGTTCGTTAAACGAGCAGATGGTAACAAAATGAAACCTTCGTTGTAGCGAAATTTCGTTGTGTGAACCTTCGTTAAACGGGGGTTGCCTGTACACTCAACCCTCGATTTGCCGGACTAAAAGGGGGGAAGGCTTGTCCGGGAATGGCAAATGTCCGGCAATGGAAAATGTCCGGGGGTCTACCCCCTTGCCGGACTTTACCCTATACAGGTTGAACCCCGCTTTAACGGCACGCGATTTACCGGAATCCCGTGTTTAACGGCAAAAATTTCCGGTGGGAACATAGTGTTGTCTTTAACGGCATTTCGGCACCTGCACCAGCTGTACCAGGAAGTTGGAAAATAAATCAGACGTTTTTTGTTCAGAAAAACAAAACTGAGGGAGAAGAAAGAGACTTTGCACCAGATGTGGAAGACAAGAGAAAGAAAAATAAAAGAAAGGCAGGATCAGGAAGAATAGAAGTAACAGGAGGTGCCGAGGCAAAGGCAAAACCTCCGACGACCATCATCATCATCATCATCTCACCACGTGCCAATGCCGCCGACAAGCACGTAAGCACAACACTCGTGTGACGCGGCAGACTTGTTTACAGTCCAGTACTAGACGTGTATGTCCGCCCGCGCTGCCATCTATAGTGCCCGATTTGCGAACTTTGTCTGGCGCGGTAGTTTGAAATCGACTTGTCCCGGACTTTTTTTTTTTTTTTTTTTTTTTTTTTTTTCCACAGACTCTTGTCCGGCAAATCCGAAATCCGGCAAATGGAGGTCCGGCAAATCGAGGGTTGAGTGTATATATATATATATATATATATATATATATATATATATATATATATATATATATATATATATATATATACAGGCAACCCCTGCTTAACGAAGGTTCACACAACGAAATTTCACTACAACGAAGGTTTCATTTTACTACCATCTGCTCGTTTAACGAACAACAAATTTCCTTTAATGAAGTTTTATCGAGGTAATTTTTCCAAGTTTGAAAGCCCGCCGTATCACACAAGCCGACAGGCTTTTGAATACACCAGCGCCTCGTGGAGAACATGTGCACTACTCACTCCCCCTGTTCAAAACAATAACAGCGTCAGCAGCAGCTCGTCTTTCCTCGCTCAACTTACCACCAAAACGCCCTGCAATGTGGTCTAGCGTTGCTAAGAAGACCAAGAAGTCTCTTACTTTTGAAGTGAAGCTGGATATTATTCACAGACACGAGAGGTGAGAAAACTAGTAGCATTGCTCGCCACCATTTTGACTCCATCTACTGTCTCTACTATTTTCAAGACAGCAGACTTTATTAAGAAGGCTGGTGAGACTGTATCTTCCTTGCAAGCTAAAAGAACCACCTGAACTCGTGACTCTACAAAGGATAAAATGGAAAGCCTTGTTGAAATGTGGTACATAAGTTTTGTTTGTGATACAATGATGCGCCCTTTGTTTACATTCCACAGGTTGCCGGTTAGTGTCTTTCCCGTTTCACTTTCCCTCCCTTCATAAATTTAAGATCATCAACATTATAAAGTTACGTACATACATACATTAGCGTACATTATAATGACTTGAATTAAACTACCTAAATGTTTAACTTCATAATTTTTACTTTCATTAAACCTTTCACTGTACTATGATTCACTCTCGCTTTGTTTACTCTCAATGGAAGTTCTAGTCAGGAGTTAAACTTGTTATAATCAGTTCGCTTAATGAAGTTTCGCTTAACGAAGGTTTTTTTAGGAACGTAATCCTTTCGCTAAGTGGGGGTTGTCTGTATGTGTGTGTATATATATATATATATATATATATATATATATATATATATATATATATATATATATATATACATACATACATACATACATACAAATACATACATATACATATACATATATATACACAGTGGTACCTCAAGATACGAAATTAATTAGTTCCGGAGTGGCTTTCGTATCATGATTTTTTTTGTATAATGAGTCGCATTTTACATGTAAATCGCCTAATTAGTTCCAAGCCCTACGAAAACACTACATTAAATTTTATAATGATTTAAAACTAGAATGAAATAAGAGTCAAATACATTTAAATCATTCAATATACTTAACCTAACCGTTAATACCTGTAAATGAAGTAGATAATAGAACATAAGGCAACAATAAATGAAAAATAATAATACGAAAATGATATGAAAATGTGGAACCTTGCCTTTCGAGTGAGGCGATGTCCGAAAGCAAAATTGGCAGCAGAGGAAGAGGGCAAACGGCAGAAAATATAGAAAATGGCAGGAAACATTAACACTTAACTTTATGAAACACTTAAAATTATTATTTATTTATTTTTTTCAGTTTCTAAATTTCATCAATTAACGCTTAACTTTACGAGACACTTAAAATTAATATTTCTTTTTCAGTTTCTAATTTTCATTAGATTCTTCTTCCCTTCTCTGTTTTTTTGGATCACTTTGACCTTCACCTTGACTCACTAATGGCCTCTTTCAAAAGGGTCGTGGTCAAGACAGCCCCTAACCATGACGGCCTTCCGCGACGGCCCTCCCTGACGGCCCCATGTTTACCACGACGACCTCGGCTTTTTTATTTATTTATTTATTTTTTTATTTATTTATTTATTTATTTATTTTTTTTTTTTGCCTGTAAGATGGTTTGAAATTATGCTTGTTAATACAACATCTTATACTAAGACAAATTGTATTAACAGATCAGTCGCTCACCACTCCCCTATCCTTCTCCTTCCTTCCTCACCCAGTGATAGCTACTGTACCATGTAGTACGTACGTGAGTACTTATTTTTAATCACCGTAATAATGTTATCATGTAATGTTTATCAGTAAATTGCATACTTGCTAATACAATCTGTCTTAAAAGGTAAGATACTGAAACATTCCACAGATTGCAAAACATAACAGTAAAACATTCGATATTTAGCCAAGTGGCACCTCCAGCTGATGCAGCAAACCTGCAAGTCTTCGTCACCTCATAAACAACACAATGGACTATCGCGCGCCTCTCAGAAATTTTAAAATCATATTACAGGTAAACAAAATCTTAAAATGCATATGTGTATGTAACATTTTCTGCTTAGAAATGCATGTTCTCTTACCTCTTTCAACATTTACAGACAGTTTAGTTACACCCTGGATACATATATGCACTATATGCGCAAGGCACAGTACACCGGTGTACCAATACGTTATGGTTTTTAACGCTCCATATTACAAAATACTATCTCAGGAATGCTGAGTTGCAATCCGCGGTTAACGTGTTAACACAATGAAAGAAGTAAGAGGACAATAACCCAAAATTTGGTGTGGGGTCATCATGGTAAACATGGGGCTGTTGGGTAAACATATGAGGCCGTCGTGGTAAGAATGGGGCCGTCGTGGTCAGGGACTGTCTTAACCAGGAAACCTTTCAAAAATAACGATCCAAGGAACTTTGTTTCTGCCTACTTTTCAATGTGTTCCTGAAATGACTCGGGCAAATGTCATTAAACTGCGCTAGAAGACGACTTGTGTGGCGCGAATTTTGAAATTTTTTGCACACAGGAATTTCAAGTTTTGTTTCCTATCTTTCATATGCTGAGTAATTTTTCGTAATATGAAGCAAAAAAATCTTTGCACATCATTTTGTAAAATGAAATTTTCGTATACAGAAGCTTTTATATCTTGGTGGCACTGTATATATATATATATATATATATATATATATATATATATATATATATATATATATATATATATATATATATATATATATATATATATATACAGGCAACCCCTGCCTAATGAACGTTCACGCAATGAAATTTCTCTACAACAAATGTTTCCTTTTACTACCATCTGCTCGTATAACGAACACCAAACTTGCTTTAACAAAATTTTATCCAGGTAATTTTTTCCAAGTTTGAAAGCCCCGCCGTATCACGCAAGCCGACAGGCCTATGAATACACCAGTGCCTCTCATGGACAACACTTGCACCACTCACTCCTCTACCCTTCCCTGCTCTTAGTTCAAAACAAAAACAGGGTCCATCACCAGCTCGTCATCTCACGCTCAACAAGCCACCAAAACGCCCTGCAACCAGCCCTGCAATGTTGCCTAGTATTGCTAAGAAGAAAAAGGAAGTCTCTTATTTTCGAAGTGAAGCTGGATATTATTCAGACTCACTCTCTCTCTCTCTCTCTCTCTCTCTCTCTCTCTCTCTCTCTCTCTCTCTCTCTCTCGCCTGTTCTGATACCACTCTCATTCAAAAGTTGTCTCCCCGCAACGTGTTGAGAGACCTGAGGTATAGAAGTAAGGCACGCGGGAGAGGTGGTGGAATCAGACACCGTGAAATCACTGTCGCTCCCACCATCCATCGTTGGTGACACAGTGACATAGAGCATATGTTTACTCCTGATGAGTGTTGCCAGCTCACAAGCAAAGAAAACGGGAAGAAAATAGCCAAAATATAGCCGTAAAAAGCCTAAACGTTTATCGATGTGCCCCGATTCTTGCGTGATGAATGTCAATCAACGTGTCACGAGTTTTGTGGGTTAAGTTGTTATTTTGGGCAATATAGTACATTTATATCATGCATACAATAAACATTGCATTTATCTTATATTAAATCTCTATTTGGTTGGTATTTAAAGCATGTTAATTTTTTGGGGGTAAATTCGTATCATAAGAACGAATTAATTATATTTCTATTAATTTCTATGGGAAAAATTGATTTGATATATGATTTTTTTGATATGCAATGATTGCCACAGAACGAATTAAATTCGTATGTCGAGGTACCACTATATATATATATATATATATATATATATATATATATATATATATATATATATATATATATATATATATATATATATATATATATATATATATATATATATATATATATATATATATATATATATATATATATATATATATATATATATATATATATATATATATATATATATATATATATATATATATATATATATATATATATATATATATATATATATATATATATATATATATATATATATATATATATATATATATATATATATATATATATATATATATATATATATATATATATATATATATATATATATATATATATATATATATATATATATATATATATATATATATATATATATATATATATATATATATATATATATATATATATATATAATATATATATATATATATATAAATATATATATATATATATATATATATATATATATATATATATATATATATATATAATATATATATATATATATATATATATATATATATATATATATATATATATATATATATATATATATATATATATATATATATATATATATATATATATATATATATATATATATACACACACACACACACACACACACACACACACACACACGGTAGCTCAGTGGTTAGAGCACTGGCTTCACAAGCCAGAGGACTGGGGTTCGATTCCCCGGCCGGGTGGAGATATTTGGGTGTGTCTCCTTTCACGTGTAGTCCCTGTTCACCTAGCAGTGAGTAGGTACGGGATGTAAATCGAGGAGTTGTGACCTTGTTGTCCCAGTGTGTGGTGTGTGCCTGGTCTCAGGCCTATCCGAAGATCGGAAATAATGAGCTCTGAGCTCGTTCCATAGGGTAACGTCTGGCTGTCTCGTCAGAGACTGCAGCAGATCAAACAGTGAAACACACACACACGCACACACACATATATATGTACTTTATACAAAATAGATTTTGTTAGAAAATTACTTTATTTCCAGTGGGTAACATATTTGTGCACATGTATGACCTCCATTTGATTTTTCAACTGACATATTGATTACATATTGACTATTAAAAACTTGATAGAAACTTGTTAAAAACCTAACTGGGGGACACACATTCTGTTGATTGACTTCAGTAGTGTTTGAGTACACCTAAAGTGTTTTTTTACCACAACATTTATATGAAACTTTGTAAATTATATATTAATAATTATTATTGAAGTTATTGTACCTGGAATTTAAGAGGACATTTCTATTTCTATAAGGTGATGCTTGCACTATTAAGATTCTGAGGCCATCATCAGTGCTTCTTAAGTAATGGCTGAAAGTTTATTCAGAAACATTCTCATACAAAGAGTTTGTACACAATTTTGACCACATCTTTTCAGAGACAGATCAGCAAGGCAGGAAGGAGTTTATTTGTGATATGAAACATTTATTATGTAGATGTTATTGCTAATAGTTTGTTGGTCCACAGGTCAAGTCTGGTGGCAGCAAGTCAAGGGCCAGCAGTGCCCCACCTGTCAGGCGCACCGTCCAAGGGGCTGCGCTCCCACCCAAAAGTGCTGGAGGTAAAGCCCCTGCTGTGTAGTGCATGAGGTTCAGGACAAGGTGCTCACTCTTTCCAAACTGCTGCAGTATTAACCCTGGGAGTTGTATTACAATATCAAAGACAACTCCATCACCTGTCTCAACTAAGATTGATGCAGCTCTAGCTTACCTCTGTGCTTTAATTTTTCTAGATGATGTGTCATTACTATTGTGGCATTAATGTATGGTATGAAATACAAAATAACTTGTTGATCTTGTCCTTGCTGACTGGTATGCATGCATATATTATTTACTACTATGTAAATAGTGTTGTTTCTTTGATTTACATTGTAAACATCAATATAACCTGCTTATTAATGAGCCATTAGTGGTCAAAGATACCATCATAGATAACATCAGACACCAACATAGTTTTCATAGTAAATCAGAATATGTTACAACCAAATATCCAGTTGATAGCCTTTGCTCATTAGTTCCATGCTACTGTTGAGCCCACAACTTACTTGAATGCAGCTCTGCGGGAATGACAGCACCTGTAACGTTCTGCTGAGTGTTGACTTAAGCTTGTGCCAGCCTTATTGTGATCGACAAGTGACTTACTAACCCCTGTCCTGTTGTGTTCTCCCCTGCCTCCCTGTGCCCTGTGTGCATGTTGTCTGTTGGCCCGACGTGGCCTGGACAGGAGAGAGTGGTGTGGGCCCCCGTTCAACTATCAAGAGGGTGCCTTCAATCAGTCGGGGCAGAGTAGGCTCCTCATCATCTAATACAGGTACTAATTAATCATGATATCTGATGGCTTCATTCATAAGGGTCCAAGTTTACAAACTAGGGATGTTAATTTGAGATTGTGAAATGCTTTGGTTTCAATTAGTTTGATTCTTTATATATCTTTTTGTGATCTTATATTAGATATGGTGTAAAGGAGAGACTCAGAGGTAGGTAGTATGTATGTTAGGGATGCTCAGTGTAGTAAGTGAAATGTCATGATTTATAATGTAGTCGTTTGCAATGTTTATCGTGTGACCGTGTGTAATCTGCAGTGGATGACAGATAAAACTCAGACACAGAAGCCAGTTAAATGCAAAAATTAAATGAGTTACAATTGAATTATAGATTTATATGGAGAATTTTAATATCAAGTTTAGGACAAATGCAATATAACAAGCTGTCTTTGAACTATTGACATCAATTATAGCCAATTAATTGCAAGACATAATTCAGTAGATACACATCATGAGCCGCTCTCCCTCTATTGCTCTCAACTTACTAAAATATCAATATTCAACAATGCAAATATTTCTTCACTTGACTAATTTCTTTGCTTCTTCCTGTCTCTTAAAATGGAAGAAGTGGGGTGCCAGAACACCCTCTTGTGCTCTCCACATATTATTTACCGCTTTATTGATTGATTTACCGGTTTATTGATTGATTGATTTACCGGTTTATTGATTGATTGATTTACCGGTTTATTGATTGATTGATTTACCGGTTTATTGATTGATTTACCGGTTTATTGATTGATTGATTTACCGGTTTATTGATTGATTGATTTACCGGTTTATTGATTGATTTACCGGTTTATTGATTGATTGATTTACCGGTTAATTTATTAATTGATTTACCGGTTTGTTGATTTATTTATCTACCAGTTTATTAATCAATTTGTTTATTTACCGGTTTATTTATATATTGATTGATTTACTGGTTTATTTATTTATTTATTTATTTACCGGTTTATTTATTTATTGATTTATTTTCTGGTTTATTTATCTTATTTATTTTATTTATTTTTGTTTATTTATTTCATTTTATTTATTTTTTATTATATTTATTTGTTTTATTTGTATTTATTCATACGTTCATTTATTATTCTTGTATTCCAATATTTTATTTTTTTATTAATTTTTATTTTATTATTTTTTTTATTCATTTATTTATTTATTTATTCTATGTTTTGTTAAGTATTATTATTATTATTATTATTATTATTATTATTATATTATTATTATTTTTTTTTTGTGCATATTTGTTTCTTTGTTCTTTGTACCATATAATATGAGTATTTCTCTCTCTCTCTCTCTCTCTCTCTCTCTCTCTCTCTCTCTCTCTCTCTCTCTCTCTCTCTCTCTCTCTCTCTCTCTCTCTCTCTCTCTCTCTCTCTCTCTCTCTCTCTCTCTCTCTCTCTCTCTCTCTCTCTCTCTCTCTCTCTCTCTCTTCTTCTTCTTCTTCTTCTTCTTCTTCTTCTTCTTCTTCTTCTTCTTCTTCTTCTTCTTCTTCTTCTTCTTCTTCTTCTTCTTCTTCTTCTTCTTCTTCTTCTTCTTCTTCTTCTTCTTCTTCTTCTTCTTCTTCTTCTTCTTCTTCTTCTTCTTCTTCTTCTTCTTCTTCTTCTTCTTCTTCTTCTTCTTCTTCTTCTTCTTCTTCTTCTTCTTCTTCTTCTTCTTCTTCTTCTTCTTCTTCTTCTTCTTCTTCTTCTTCTTCTTCTTCTTCTTCTTCTTCTTCTTCTTCTTCTTCTTCTTCTTCTTCTTCTTCTTCTTCTTCTTCTTCTTCTTCTTCTTCTTCTTCTTCTTCTTCTTCTTCTTCTTCTTCTTCTTCTTCTTCTTCTTCTTCTTCTTCTTCTTCTTCTTCTTCTTCTTCTTCTTCTTCTTCTTCTTCTTCTTCTTCTTCTTCTTCTTCTTCTTCTTCTTCTTCTTCTTCTTCTTCTTCTTCTTCTTCTTCTTCTTCTTCTTCTTCTTCTTCTTCTTCTTCTTCTTCTTCTTCTTCTTCTTCTTCTTCTGTAATTTTGTGTGGGTGAAAGAGAAAAAGGGAGGGAGGGAGGGAGGGAGGAGGGAGGGGAGGAGGGAGGAGAGAGAGAGAGAGAGAGAGAGAGAGAGAGAGAGAGAGAGAGAGAGAGAGAGAGAGAGAGAGAGAGAGAGAGAGAGAGAGAGAGCCAGCCCATAAAGTTTTTACTTGCAAAGGGCTGTTTGTCTTATGTAATTTATTTGTTATTCACAATCTGTAAACAAATGGCAAACATAATAAAGTGTTTAAAGTATTTAAAGTGAGAGAGAGAGAGAGAGAGAGAGAGAGAGAGAGAGAGAGAGAGAGAGAGAGAGAGAGAGAGAGAGAGAGAGAGAGAGAATATATAAGGCCCCCAAAAATGTCTGAAAAGTGCATGGATGATATACTGCAGAACCTTTACTTGGCTGATCTTGAACATTGCACTACTCTGCACAGTCATGAGAAGATGACAGTATTATTGAAAATGTGAGACTTACAAGCCATTTTCACTTGCCATTAAGCAAGTATGCTTCATTTCATCACAACTCCAATCATTGCAGCTGCAGCAGGAGCAGTGGACGAAGCCTCTTTCTTTGCACTGTTTGAGGATGTTCCAAAGGTCACCATATACTCCCACAAGGAACTAGAGGATACACTAACAAAAGTGCGAGAAGTTATAGCAAGTTCTAGTAATGATTGGGACAAAAGAGTGGATGCTGTGAGTATTTGCAGTTTGTGTTGATAATGTGTACTGTCTGACCAAGCACTCAGTTATACAATAAAGGAGTTACAATATCAGTATTTGATAAATGTTTGTTGCTTTACAGCTAAAAAAGATTAGGAGTTTAATCATAGCTGGTGCTGCAAGTTATGAGGAGTTTTACCCTCACCTAAGGCTGCTGGAACCAGCTATGCAGCTTTCCATCAAGGATCTCAGGTAAGAGTTACTTTTGTTTTCTTGCTTTTCTCCTAACTGTAATGGTTCTGTCATCAGCATTGTTGTCATCACTAATTCTGAATATTTTACATCACATTACGCAGGAATTGCCATAAAAGACAATAGTTACCCGAGTTATTTAGTTACGGAGGTTATACTTTTGTTGAATCAAGTTAAAGAAGTTATATTCTTGTTAAACTGCATTAACTTTTGTAATTCATAAAAAAAACAGGATGTATACATGAAATATATATGGTTACAAAATACATAAGTCATACAATATGATAGGGAAGACCAATTTCTGCCATGGCATAATCTTGTTTTTCTCTTGGCAGGTCACAAGTGGTACGAGAGGCATGTGTCACGGTGGCTTATATGTCTCAGGAACTGCACCATAAAGTGGACCACCTTTGTGAGACTCTTCTTCCAAGCCTAATTATTTTAATCCCAAATAGTGCCAAGGTCAGTATTTTACCAAAATATTAATGTGTAATGTTATTCAGTTTATATGACTTTCAGTGTTACCATTTGGACACTAAACTTGTACGATTTGCCTTTATGATATTATTTTTTTCCACATTCCCTTTGAGAAATTATTAAAGCTATCACTTCCAGATCATGGCATCATCTGGAATTGTCACAATTCGTTTCATCATTCAAAACACCCACCACCACAAGCTTATCCCCATCCTCCTGCGAGAGCTGAGCAGCAAAAACCGAGAAATTCGGAAAGTGCTGTGTGAGGTACTTGATCAGTTGGTCCACACTTGGCCCACACACTCCATGGAGAAGCACATTGTCATCCTCTCTGAAAGCATAAAGAAAGGAATCACTGATGCTGATCCTGAGGCACGGGCATTCTCAAGGAAGTAAGTAACTATGGAAGCATGTTTTAAATCCGGGGAAGTCTGCTTTCTACTATGATGTATTGCTGCACAGGTAGCAATGAAAAAAAAAAATTTGTATCTTGAATTGATATGAGAGAGTGAGAAGGAAAATTGTTGGATGTTGCAAAAGACTTGGCATGATAGGCTGACCAGTATGTGCTAAGATGATGTGGACATGTTAAAAGAGTGAAGGATGATAACCAGTTGAAGAAAATAACAAGTTAAGTGTAAGAAGTATGAACTTGTGAACTAAACCTTGTAGAGAGTGTAAAGGAGGCTTTGAAAGGAAGATGAATGACATTGGAGCATAGCAGAATGATTGTGCACAACAGAAGCGAATGGAGAGGAGTTATTAGTACGTAAGGAGTAATATTGCCCTGCGACCTGCAAAAGAGGTGCCACACATTGATGGTCTTACACTGCTTTTGGGCAATAACATGTGATAGTAAGTATACTTGTTATGAAGAAATATTGTTTTGCACCAAATTGTGTGAGCTGTGAGACTGATCTCTGTAAAGTAAGGGCAGGATTGCTTTCCCTTTTCCATCAGGGTCCAATGACTAAAGATAGTTGTGTGATTTTTTTTCTTTTTCAAGAGAGTCATTGAACAAAGAACAAAAAGCAAGAAAATCCAAAGATGCCAGTCCATTAGAGATGTCAAGAGAATCTTTGAAAACTGAAGGATAAATTTCTTGAGACCACCCTCTTGAAAGAGTTAAAGTCATAGGAGAAAGGAAATATAAAAATAAGCTGGAAATTCCAAAGTTTACCAGAGAAAGGGATGAATGATTTCCTTCCTTACACGAGCTGATAAGGCATTTGTGCAGAATTACTTGTTGGGGATTGAGAAAAACTAGCAAGGATGACTCAGAATGCCTACTTCATAGACACTGTTTTAGCTAGAGATGAGTTGTGAAGTTTCCAGTTTAGATTATATGTAAAGGACAGACCGAGGATGTTCAGTGTAGAAGAGGGGGGAATTTAAGTATCACTGAAGAAGAGGGGATAGTTTTCTGGAAAATTATGTCAAGTTGAAAGATGAAGGAATTGGGTATCTGAGACATTGAACAATATTGAGTGTGCTCTGCTCCAATCAGAGGTTTTAGAGATATCAGAAGTTGGAAATTCTGTTCTCTATGTGAACTATTTACTTCCTGAAGGGTTGTACATCTATAAAAAGACACAAAAAAGGTGCAGGGTGATACCATCAGCATAGGAATGGATAGGAGAAGTAGTTTGATTTAGAAGATCATTGATGAAAATTAGGAAGAGAGTGGGTGACAACAGAATTCTGAGGAACACTGATTTTATAAGATTTTGGAGAACTGACTTTTCAAGAGCTTTTGTTATGTTAAAGGCAACAACAAAAGTTTCATCAATATTGAAGAGGATGACCAATACTCAGTAAGGAAAACCAGATCACCAGTAGAGTTGCATCAATGGAAACCATTCTAGCAATCAGATAGAAGGTTGTGATATTTAAGAATGTTCCTGCTGAAGATAGATTAAAAAGATTTAGTGAGGCAGGAAATTAAAGCAATAAGATAGAGGTTTTAGTGATTAGAATAGTCACCTTTTTTTAGGAACAGGCATAATGTAGGCAAACTTCCAGCAAGAAGGAAAAGTAGAGTACTGAAAACATCACTGTGAAAGATCTTAATGAAGGAGTGACAGGATGAAGGAGAAGGAGGAACAACTGAATCATCCAAGTTAATTTCTAGCAAAGGTCTGAGCAGATCCTAGCTTTAGAAATAGATGAGATGGTAGTGATGCCATCAGGTTGAAATAAAAGAGAAGATTAAGAAGATATTTTTGGAGAAGCTTTAGGCCAGGTACCAAAAGTCATAAAGGAAATTAGATTTTGAAAGATTTTGATAACTAATATTACTGAAGGAGTTTTTGCTAGTAAGAGAACAAACAGACTTAGCTTGATTCTGGGCAGAAAGCTAAAGTGCATTAGTTTCAAGTGATGGAAGGCTCAGGTACCTCTACAGGGCCATCTATCATGTATAGTATGAGAACAGGCTGTGTTAACTCTTAATAGGTAAGTATTGATTTACCTCCCTTATACTCATCCTGGTCATCAAAAATACTATTTCCTTTTTATTCTATGTAACTTAAAATGGTTAAGAAAATTTAAGAAGAGTTAAAAGTTCAGAGTTGCCAATTTTTAATGCCCTGCTATGGGTTTGAATATGGCTTACTCAGGGATGCTGGCAGATGTATGGTTTTGGAGTGAAGCTTGACTTGTCAAAATTGTAAATTTATGGCTTAATATTTGTCCCATTGATGTAATCCCATCTACCAGCAGGCCTAACTGTGTCAGATGCAGCTGGTACCCTTCCTCTTTTTCAGCAAAATGGGGTTTTGTGGAGAGTGGACATCAAAGGGCAATGTATGTTTGGCTGTATGCCATGTATCTTATCACTGCCTGGCTACTGTGTGGATGTACTAGAATCAGGGTCATCAGACTCATCATTATCATTATCATTTTCACTTGGGACAAAAGATGACTGTTGCCTTCCACATGAAGATGTGTGAAGACTCCCTTCTCTTCTTCCTTGTGCTGGGTGCATACAGTCAGATGTGTTGGAAGGGGAAGATGAGGTAGAGGCATGTGATGGCTCAGTTGGTAGAGAAAGGAGTGTATGGAGATTGTGAGAACAAACCAAAGTATTTTGTCACATATTCTTCATCTTCCTCCTCCATTTGCTGATCAAATACATGATCAAGATCAGCATCATTATCATCAATGCTGATATCACTGGTTAGATCAACAATATATTTCTCCAGAGATAATTGCTTATGAGTTTCAACAAAGTTAGAGGGTGGAGACACCTTCCTGCTATCATAATTCAGAGTTTGAGATGAATGAGGAGCTCTTGTAGGAACCAAGGCGAGGAGGGAGGAATTGATGGCAAATCAGGAGGAAGGGGTTCAGGGTTGGCTAGCTCATGTGTCAGAATGGTAGGAAAATATGCTGATGTGTGCTAGACACTTCAAGGAACATAATTAGTGTAGCTGTAGGGAATTTCTGATGTGTAAGAAATGAGAAAGGGGGGAACATATGTATATGTGATTGACTACAGACAGTAACCACAGCTTTCATGTATATATATATATATATATATATATATATATATATATATATATATATATATATATATATATATATATATATATATATATATATATATATATATATATATATATATATATATATATATATATATATATATATAATACCTCATATGAGTTAAACCAATCTATGGAAGATTTGGGGCAAGATAACAAAAGAGGATTGTACATCTCCATACCACACACTATCACCTCTGTTATACGCATAGCAATTAGAGATGGGTCTCTGATATGGGATCAGTAGTCATTCCAAGGCAAATCAGAATAATACCTTCTCAGGTCCTCTCAACTACTAGAGGTAAAATTCCATAGACACCTCTGTTTTGGGAGAACCTGTGGAGAGATTGGAGAGATAGGATAAGATACAGACATGAGATTGTGATCAGAGAAGCCAAATGGAGATGATAGGATAATAGAATTTGCAGAAGAATTGGAGTTTAGGAAAAGATCAAGAAAGAAATGATATGGCACAAATTAACACACTAAGCAAAATTCCATCTTGTTGGCCTTACAACAAAGCTGAGCACAGTTCTCTTGCAAAATAGTGGTGCCAAGGCATTATTGTTACCCATAGACCAGCAAGCAGAGAAGTACTCACTCTTAAGTTTTAACCATGAATTGTAAAATACTATTAGTTCACTCATTTCTTAGCAAACTCATCTTCTGCACAGACTGTATCTATATCTATCTATCTATCT
>NC_059291.1:21250459-21252959 GCF_017591435.1 Portunus trituberculatus
ACAGTGAAAGTCAGCAAATACAGATTTAAAAGGGCGGGTCGGGCGGTCATAGTTGTATTATTCCTCTTGTCGTTGGCTCAGGAGTAGTGTCTGACAGGCGTTTAGCACGGAGCCTGATGGTGGCTTCAGTTCCCCGGTGGCTGTCGAGGCAGATCCGTGAGGATCGTGTCGCGGAGCGCTGCAGGTACAATAACACGTGGGCTGTAGAGTATTATGTCACCGTCAAAGTATGGTTCTTCCCAAAGTTTCCAATATGGCAAGAAGGTAGAATGGAGATCATACCTGTTATATGGGAACTCATGACACACACAGTCAAGGCGGCGTTGGTACTGTCATCAGATCGCTCCATCTGCAGCAGTTCCTCCATTTTCAGGTCTGCTGACTAAGAGTACTCTTGATGCTCAGTTAGAGTTTGCATGGTCCTGAGTGCGATGGCATGCATCACAGAGCTGTCAGTGAGTATGATGTCTTCAGTAGGAGAAGCAACAGGGTGACAGGATAGTGCATCAGGTAAGCAGAGGGTCTTGCCTGGCTGCCATCGTTTTTGAGGTGCTGAAGTCGTGAACTTTCCACAGCTTCAAGAGTGTAGTGGTTCAGTATAGGAATCGGTGGACGACGATCAGTGACATGTTCAAAGTGATGCAGACCCCGCAGGTAAAAACTGCATTTCTCTATCGCCCACACCGTTTTAATTATTTTTATTTATTCATACCATGTGGGTGGGCTTTTAACGGGAATTTGTGGGCTAAAAGGGATACTTTTTGGGATACCTCCAATCTCAAAGCCCATCCTCTAGGAAACCGTTGCCCCAAGTGAGGAAGCCCAAACTACACTCGGACCGTGGACAGGATTCGAACCCATGCGCTTGGAGATCCCAAGAAACCCCAAACCACGTATGGTTCCACTGTACTACGGCGGCCCCATAGCATTTCAAGTTATATTGTGGCGTAATGCGTTACTGTGTCTGACAAGAAGCGTGAACCATACTAAACGAGACGGAAAAACTATGGAGACGAGGGACATCCGTCGGGAGAGTAGTGGGTAGCTGTGGTGGGCTGGCCTATGCTGCTTTCCCACGACAAAAGGCAACGTCATGATCCACGTAAACGCAAGTCTTGGGCTAAGCATTGGTCAAAGTGGCTGTGCTGTTGCAGAGATTTCAGGTAAAAATTCGGCTAGCTGGTTAACAAGGCCCATGAAGGATCGAAGATCGAAGATCGGTTATGGAACGAACTTTGTCTGGATCAGCGTTGATACCTTCATATGATAGCACGAATCCACAAAATTTTATCTTTGGCTCGGCGAGAACGAACTTGGTAGCATTAAGTGTAATGCCGTTCTCCAGACACCTAGCAAGAATAGTGTTAATACGATGGAGGTGAGGTAAAAATTCATGATCGTGAACAATAATATCATCCACCACCTTTACGCAGTTAGGGAAACCTTGTAAGGCCATGTCTGCTCTCAGAGAGCAGGTGTCTTCCATTGCTACAAATCTCATAAGGCCACGTAAGTATTTGAAGCGGCCATAGGGCGCCATAAATGTAGTGAGCGCCTGGTCTTCCTCAGCCAGCTCAAACTGCCAGTATCCCTGGAGGGCCTCTATTGTAGTGCAGTACTGAGCCTGAGGATCAACACTTCTTGTGGCAGCCAATGGCGTTGGAGAGGGGGTGGGCGTGGCGAGAGACCTGCCTGTTGAGGTGAGAGAGGTCTGTAGTTATTCTGACCCCACCATTAGGCCTCTGGACAGCAACAAGTGGGTGGCACCAAGGTGACGGATCATTCCCCGCAGGTGCAATGATTCCCTGGGCCACCAATGACTGCAGTTCCTGCTGCACGGCATCTCGGAAGTCGAGCGGTATTTGCCGAGGTGTGTAGATGGCGAATGGCCGCGCATCCTCCCGCAGGTGTATCCGCATCGGTGGTCCTCTCATAGGACTGCAGGTCTTCATTCGTCATTAAGACATCACTGTACTCTCGCAAAAAAAACTCCTTGGCTTGAGCAGGGGTCGTGGTGCTGTCAAGCGGAAGTGCTTGATCCATGGTTGGAGGTGAGAGTGAAGGCGAAGGTGATGTATGGCTGAGAGCTGCGCTGGTCAAGGAGGCGGGAGCCTGGGGGTTTGATACCTTGCAGTTGCGTTCCTCCTCACTTGAGTGTATATGCGCGTGTATAACCTGTGATATCAGTTTACAGAACTCGGCGGGTATCAGTGCCAGGTCCATACAAGCCTTGTATGACGGTAATAGGACAGGCGTACCTGCATGGATGTCAATCCAAGCTCTCGTTGTTTTTCCCTTCACCGTGAGATCAACCAGGAACGACCCGAGCGCAGGCTTCATTATTGAGGCATCAGTGGTGAATCTCGGGGCATCAGGTAGTGGCTTCAGGTCACTTATAGACAGACCTGTATCTCGGAAGTTCCGTGGGCCAATAATGTTCCCATCCGTACCAGTGTAAGGCAGCACTGCGTGGTTACTCGTCCCTTTGTAGTGGGTGAAT